>NC_068442.1:43709557-44029557 GCF_023373465.1 Oncorhynchus keta
TGACTAGGCCATTCCAAAACTTCAAATGTGTTGCTATTTCACAATTTTAATGTAGACTTTATTGTGTGTTTTTGGATCATTGTCTTGGTACATGACCCAGCTGTGCTTCAGCTCCGATGGAAGGCTTGACATTCTCCTGTAGAATTAACTGATACAGAGAAGAATTCATGGGTCCTTCTATTAAGGCAAGTCATCCAGGTCCTGAGGCAGCAAAGCATCTCCAAACATCACACTACCACCACAATGCTTCACTGTTGGTATAAGGTTCTTACTGTGGGATGCAGTGTTTGGTTTTCACCAGGCATAATTGGACCCATGCCATCCAAAAAGTGATACTTTTTCCTCATCTGTCCATAGAGCATTCTTCCAGAAGTCTTGAGTCTTGATGATCATCCAGGTGCTTTTCAGCAAACATGAGTCAACTTTTTGGATGAGATGGGTCCCATTTATGTCTGGCGAAAGACCAAATTCCACAGTAAGATGTGAGAGACTGATAAGCAACTACAGGAAGTGTTTGGTTGTAGTCATTTCAGCTAAAGGTGACACAACCAGTTATTGAGCGTAAGGGATGTGGAAGGACCACTAGAGGGCAGGCTGGGCTCATGGATAGTAGCCCAACAAAGCATGGGAGACAAGGTAACCAGAGTCAATTAAGCACAGCTGACGGTACTAATGGGATACTCTCCTTCCCCTATAAAAGAGAGAATGGAACCAGCAGAGAAGGGGGAAAACTATCTCTGGAAGATGGCCACCGAGAGAGAGAGGCTGTGCTGAAAGAACCACGAAGATGGTGACAAACCCGTGATTTATGTTTGTTGTAGTTTAAAGATTATCCTATTGTGTTCTTGTTTCATCTGGAGAAGAAGATGTGTTTTTCCTTGGAAGATTTTTCATTGATTATGTTAGAATGTTTTTGGTTGACAAAATACCTCAATAGAGAACCGTGTTCAATCAGAAAAACCTACTCCTGACTCGTTTATTCCACCTTCCCGCTTTAGAGTGACGCCTAATTACTTGGTACGCTCACATTGCGAGAGGATGCGGGTATTAGGTGGACGAGTGACACAAGGATAAGTGAGTAAATTAATATTCTTCCAGAAGACCCGGAGGAACCATTCAAGAACGATGGATAACGCCCTACTACAACAATTGATCACGGCACAGCAGACAACCATAGAACTCCTGCAACAACAGCTGAGTCGACGAGAAGAACCTACAGTTAGGCCAAGAGCGGCTGCTCACGCCATCTTACCTCGTCTCTCCAAGGAGGATGATATTGAGGCCTTTCTCATGACCTTCGAAAGGACGGCCACCTTGGAAGAGTGGCCGCCCACAGAATGGGCTAGCGCATTAGCTCCTCTTTTGACCGGGGTGGCTCAGGAAGCCTATTTTGACCTGGATTCCCACGAAGCGGCGGACTATGGGCGACTAAAAACCGAGATCCTGTCCCGGTACCAGCTGACTGCCAGAGATAGGGCTGTAAAGTTCCATCAATGGACCTATACAGCTGATCAACCCGTCCGTGCTCAGATCTTCGCCTTAATACGACTGACGAAACAGTGGCTAGAACCTGGAAAGGGAGTAGGACATGTGATAGAGACTCTCGTAGTGGACAAGATATTGAGAGAATTACCCAGTGACTTAAAAAGGGTTGTGGGGCAAGCCAACCCGTTGTCAGCCGACGACATAGCCCAGGCGGTGGAAACATATCGGTCTACAGGGGAGTTGTTAAAAAGTGACAAGGAGGAACGGAAGGAGTCTTCCAATCCCGTACCACGACTCACCCCGGCGCGCCCGCCACCGAAACGCCCAAGCCCCCCGGAGGTGGGAGAAGTCAGCCACCACACAGCCGGGTCGGTGTTTTAAGTGTCAGTCTCCCAACCATTATGCCCCACAATGTCCTAGCAAGGATGAGCCCATGGTCACGGAGTCGTCACTGCCTACCCCCACACATCCCGTTTTGAGGGGGCAGGATCAACACTGTTGGTTAGCAGAGATAGCCCCAGCCTCAGAGATTCCGGTGCGAGTTGAAGGACAAGATGTGGTAGCTATTCTCGACTCGGGAAGTATGGTTACGTTAGTAGAGGAGCGGATGGTGACCTCCGCCACACTGCTACCAGACAAAGTAGCCGTATCCTGTATCCATGGAGACACCCACTATTACCCCACTGTGAATCTGCCTATTCTCACTCCAAAAGGAAGGTGTACAGTCAGGGCAGGGAAAGTGCCCCAGCTGAAGGTGCCATTATTGATCGGGAGAGACTGTCCCCTATATAAGGAGCTTCGGCAGATGACGTTATGCACGGGAAGAAGGGGGACAGGAAAGAAGAGAATCTCCAAGCCCGAGGTAGTAGTACTACAAGGAGACGTAGCCGCGTCCTCGTCCTCTACAGCAGAGGAAGAAATAGCGACCCAACGTTTACGACAGATATTCCAGGAAACCACTGACGAAGACACCTGTGAAGGGTTATACACAACGCAGGAAGGAAGGAGCAACCAGGCACTAAGGGATATATTTGAAGCTCCATCCGAGGAGGGAACCTGGAAGGGATTCTCCTCGGTCTCCCCTGATGGGGATGTGGAACAACCTCCACATCCCTCTACTGAGGTTGACCTGCCCCAGGAATTAAAGGGACAGTTCGGCACCTCGCAGCATAGAGACCCAGACCTAAGGGAGGCCATGAGGAAGGTGAAGGTGATCGACGGAAGGAACGTCGACGGATCAGGTGAGCCCCCTCTTCCTTACTATGCAATCAGGCGGGGTCTCTTATACTGGGTCGTACGACGAAGGGGGGAAAACCAGGAATTACTAATGGTGCCTAGACCATACAGGGATACAGTTCTACAGTTAGCCCATTCCCACGTCCTAGGAGGACACCTGGCACGAGACAAGACGATTGACAGAATCATGCAGAGATTCTATTGGCCCCGTGTCACCCGAGATGTGGCCAGGTATTGTAAGACGTGTGATCAATGTCAACGTACAGCCCCACGGCCACACCTACGTAACCCTTTGATTCCTCTCCCCATCATAGAGACTCCTTTGAACGCATAGCTATGGACCTCGTAGGACCCCTCCCAAAATCCGCCAGAGGACACGAGTACATCCTAGTGGTTATAGATTATGCTACCAAGTTCCCGGAGGCCATACCCCTACGTAACATGTCGTCAAAGGGAATTGCCAAGGAGTTATTCCTGATGTTCTCTCGTGTGGGCCTTCCCAAGACTATCTTAACCGATCAAGGAACCCCGTTCATGTCCCGGTTGATGAAGGACTTGTGTCGGTTATATCAGGTTCAACAGATACGTACAAGCATATTCCACCCTCAAACAGATGGGTTGTGTGAACGCTTGAACAAAACAATTAAAAGCATGTTGAGAAGAGTGGTGTCCCGAGACGGGAAAAACTGGGACATGCTTCTCCCACACTTAATGTTTGCCCTGCGAGAAGTACCCCAGGCATCCACTGGATTCTCTCCGTTTGAATTGCTCTATGGCAGACCCTGTCGAGGAATCCTCGACTTAGCCAAGGAGACCTGGGAGACCCAACCATGCCCCTTTCGATCTACAATAGAACACGTTACCCTGATGAGAGACCGCCTGTCAGCAGTGTGGCCCATAGTCAAGGAGCATATGGAGAAGGCCCAAAGGACCCAAGGTCGGGCCTATGATAAATCTGCGACCCCCGTGAGTTCACCGTGGGAGAGAAAGTGATGGTGCTTGTGCCCACGGCCGAACATCGCTTGCTGGCGCAGTGGAGGGGCCCTACGAGGTAATGAAAAGGGTCTCACCGGTCAATTACCTCATCAAGCAACCTGACAGGAGGAAGAAGGTCCAACTCTATCACATAAACCTGCTGAAGACGTACCATGGACGAGAGGAGGAGGTGGCTTTGATGGCCCTGGAGGGCAAAGAAAAAAAGAGGCTCTACCACAGGTGCGCCGTGGCCAAACTCTCCTACCGGAGCAGTCAAGACAGCTAGACAAGCTGATTATGAACTTTGGTCGAATATTCTCTCCATTCCCAGGACAAACAGATGTCCTGTTCCACCATATCCACACTGAACCCGGCAAGAAAGTGCATATCCGCCCTTACAGGATTCCTGAGGCTCGCCGAGTCATCGCTAAGAAAGAGGTGAGGGAGATGTTGAGGATGGGCGTGATCGAGCCCTCGACGAGCGAGTGGTCCAGTCCCATAGTCCTGGTCCCCAAAGCCGATGGTAGTATGAGACTCTGCAACGACTTTAGGGGCGTGAATGCCATCTCTACATTCGATGCGTACCCCATGCCCCGCGTGGATGAACTCTTGGAGCGCTTAGGAAAGGCCAAGTTCATCACTACCCTGGATTTGACGAAGGGATATTGGCAAGTGCCGGTGGCTCCGGAGGATCGCCCAAAGACTGCCTTCGCCACCCCAGAGGGGCTTTTCCAGTATGTGAGGATGCCCTTCGGACTGCACGGAGCTGCTGCAACCTTCCAACGCCTCATGGATGCCATTCTACGGCCCCATCAAGAGTATGCAGCGGCGTACATAGACGATGTGGTCATCCACAGCGAGGACTGGGATAGTCACCTCCTGCGATTACGGGCGGTGCTCGTGAGTTTGGAAGCCACAGGGTTGACAGCCAATCCAAATAAATGCTGCCTGGGCCTGTCCGAAGCGGAATACCTGGGGTATACCGTGGGGAATGGGAAAATACGCCCGCAGGCAGAGAAGACCAGGGCAATTCGTGACTGGCCTCGACCCCGGACCAAGCGAGACGTTCGGGCCTTCTTAGGGATAACAGGATATTATCGCCGTTTTATCCCGGGATATGCAACCATTGCCAACCCCTCACAAACCTCATCAGGAAAAACCTGCCAAACCAGGTAGAGTGGAAAGACGAGACGGAAGAGGCCTTTCAATTGTTAAAAGATGGCCTGTGTTCCGATCCCGTTCTACAGGCTCCGGACTTCTCACAAGAGTTCATTGTGCAGGTCGACGCCTCGGATACAGGGCTCGGGGCCGTACTAGCTCAGGGTGAAGGTGAAGCAGAGAAGCCGATTCTCTTCATTAGTAGGAAACTCAGCGATCGGGAACAGAGGTATGCGACCGTAGAGAAAGAGGCCTTAGCCATCAAGTGGGCCCTCGATTATCTCCGGTACTACCTACTGGGTCGGAGGTTTGCATTAGTTACTGACCATGCGCCCCTCACGTGGATGGCTGGTAAGAGAAACAATAACAACAGAATAGCCAGATGGTTTTTGTCTTTACAACCGTTCTCTTTCCATGTCATCCACAGGGCCGGATCGAGGAACGGGAATGCAGACGCGCTGTCCCGACGCGACCAAGACGGTGCGTCTGGCGCCCGATCCTCCGGTTCGGTCCTGGGGGGGAAGGTATGTGGAAGGACCACTAGAGGGCAGGCTGGGCTCATGGATAGTAGCCCAACAAAGCATGGGAGACAAGGTAACCAGAGTCAATTAAGCACAGCTGACGGTACTAATGGGATACTCTCCTTCCCCTATAAAAGAGAGAATGGAACCAGCAGAGAAGGGGGAAAACTATCTCTGGAAGATGGCCACCGAGAGAGAGAGGCTGTGCTGAAAGAACCACGAAGATGGTGACAAACCCGTGATTTATGTTTGTTGTAGTTTAAAGATTATCCTATTGTGTTCTTGTTTCATCTGGAGAAGAAGATGTGTTTTTCCTTGGAAGATTTTTCATTGATTATGTTAGAATGTTTTGGTTGACAAAATACCCTCAATAGAGAACCGTGTTCAATCAGAAAAACCTACTCCTGACTCGTTTATTCCACCTTCCCGCTTTAGAGTGACGCCTAATTACTTGGTACGCTCACAGGGAGCAATAACTTTTTAAACAATGGGGAATTGGATGTTGCATAACTTTGTTCATCAAATAAACAAGTATAAAAAAATGTGTATTTGTAAATTCAGGTTCCCTTTATCTAATATTACATTTTGGTTGAAGAATCAAAAATATACAAAAATAGAGTAAATCAGAAAAGTGGCAATTACTTGTACTTGTTCACTGTACATGTAAATGGTCTTAGCAATATTATAGACTTCCCTGTTTCTAAGCCGAGTAGTTCTCCGAGACACCGTTGTGTTGCATGTTAAAGAGGTAACAGACTCTTGGTTTATGAATGGTAACCACTCTATGATCTGCTTCCCTTACAGGTGAGCCACGCAACTTTGACCCGAGCTTCAGAGGACCAATCCATAACAGGTACTGTACTCACTGGTCAACTCCAACTTCCCTTGCATGTTTATTTCGACTTTTTCAGCTGAAGAAGCTACAGAGACATTACGTTTACATGTTAGTTATTGATCAGATGCTCTTATCGAGAGCGACTTACAGTAGTGAGTCATTTAGCAGACACTCTTATCCAGAGAGACTTACAGTAGTGAGTCATTTAGCAGACGCTCTTATCCAGAGCGACTTACAGTAGTGAGTCATTTAGCAGACGCTCTTATCCAGAGCGACTTACAGTAGTGAGTCATTTAGCAGACGCTCTTATCCAGAGCGACTTACAGTAGTGAGTCATTTAGCAGACGCTCTTATCCAGAGCGACTTACAGTAGTGAGTCATTTAGCAGACACTCTTATCCAGAGAGACTTACAGTAGTGAGTCATTTAGCAGACACTCTTATCCAGAGCAACTTACAGTAGTGAGTCATTTAGCAGACACTCTTATCCAGAGCGACTTACAGTAGTGAGTGCATACATTGTCATTCGCATTGGTTCCCCGTGGGAATCAAACCCACAACCCTGGTATTTCAAGTGCCATGCTCTACCAACTGAGCCACACGGGACCAGACATGTACAGTAATAAGCTGCATGATGGATGTTCAGCAGCCTATAGACAGGAGGCCTAGATTCTTCTTTACAAAAGTGTTATTTTCTTCTCTGCCCCAAAGATATGCCTATAGTCATCCTGTAAAACGGACCTAGAATGTAATTGTGCATGCTTTTAGAACCACACTGTTTCATAAGCTTCTTCGCGTGTCAACACACTGATCGTTTGTCAGGCAGTGTTAATCGAGAGCGGCTGAGGGCTGGCAGGTCTCTTTGCTACATCACACAGATCATTAGTCACATGGTGGTCTGGAGTTTACACACTCACATATCATAGGGAGTTTAGCGCGTTCACTGCAATATAAGATCCTCCTTTGACATATTTTCATTTAACAAGGAAGCAGTCAGAGGTTGAATGTTTGATCTTTACCTGGTCCATTGACCAATGCCATGTTGCTATGTCTTGTTTGCATTTGTTTGGATCTCACTTGACGATGTCATCTCAATAGACAACACAGTAAACAACATTGGTAACTTAGTATGCAGCTGCGTATGTCTGATAGCCTTTCAAAGTTGTGCTTATTCTCTTTGGACCACTGAAGCGTATCATTACTTCATACTGTAGAATATATTCAAGACCAGTTTCACAAGCTGGTGGGAAAGCATGTTCAGGTCCTCCTGAACTTCTCCATCCCACCCTCTCCATCTCCTCTCCATCTCCTCTCCATCTCCTCTCCATCTCCTCTCTATCCCACCCTCACCATCTCCTCTCTATCCCACCCTCTCCATCTCCTCACCATCTCCTCTCTATCCCATCCTCTCCATCTCCTCTCCATCTCCTCTCCATCTCCTCTCCATCTCCTCTCCATCTCCTCTCCATCTCCTCACCATCTCCTCTCCATCTCCTCTCCATCTCCTCTCCATCTCCTCTCCATCTCCTCACCATCTCCTCTCCATCTCCTCACCATCTCCTCTCTATCCCACCCTCTCCATCTCCTCTCCATCTCCTCTCTATCCCACCCTCTCCATCTCCTCTCCATCTCCTCACCATCTCCTCTCTATCCCACCCTCTCCATCTCCTCTCTATCCCACCCTCTCCATCTCCTCTCCATCTCCTCACCATCTCCTCTCTATCCCACCCTCACCATCTCCTCTCTATCCCACCCTCTCCATCTCCTCTCCATCTCCTCTCTATCCCACCCTCTCCATCTCCTCTCCATCTCCTCACCATCTCCTCTCTATCCCACCCTCACCATCTCCTCTCTATCCCACCCTCTCCATCTCCTCTCCATCTCCTCTCTATCCCACCCTCACCATCTCCTCTCTATCCCACCCTCTCCATCTCCCACCCTCCATCTCCTCTCTATCCCACCCTCTCCATCTCCTCTCTATCCCACCCTCTCCATCTCCTCTCTATCCCACCCTCTCCATCTCCTCTCCATCTCCTCACCATCTCCTCTCTATCCCACCCTCACCATCTCCTCACCATCTCCTCTCCATCTCCTCTCTATCCCACCCTCTCCATCTCCTCTCCATCTCCTCTCTATCCCACCCTCTCCATCTCCTCACCATCTCCTCTCTATCCCACCCTCTCCATCTCCTCTCTCTATCCCACCCTCTCCATCTCCTCTCTATCCCACCCTCTCCATCTCCTCTCTATCCCAACCTCTCCATCTCCTCTCTATCCCATGCTCTCCATCTCCTCTCTATCCCACGCTCTCCATCTCATCTCTATCCCACCCTCTCCATCTCCTCTCTATCCCACCCTCTCCATATCCTCTCCATCTCCTCTCTATCCCAACCTCTCCATCTCCTCTCTATCCCACCCTCTCCATCTCATCTCTATCCCACCCTATCCATCTCCTCTCTATCCCACCCTCTCCATCTCCTCTCTATCCCACCCTCTCCATCTCCTCTCTATCCCACCCTCTCCATATCCTCTCCATCTCCTCTCTATCCCAACCTCTCCATCTCCTCTCTATCCCATCCTCTCCATCTCCTCTCTATCCCACCCTATCCATCTCCTCTCCATCTCCTCTCTATCCCACCCTCTCCATCTCCTCTATATCCCACCCTCTCCATCTCCTCTCTATCCCACCCTCTCCATCTCCTCTCTATCCCAACCTCTCCATCTCCTCTCTATCCCAACCTCTCCATCTCCTCTCTATCCCACCCTCTCCATCTCCTCTCTATCCCACCTTCTCCATCTCCTCTCTATCCCACCTTCTCCATCTCCTCTCTATCCCACCTTCTCCATCTCCTCTCTATCCCACCCTCTCCATATCCTCTCCATCTCCTCTCTATCCCAACCCTCTCCATCTCCTCTCTATCCCACCCTCTCCATCTCCTCTCCATCCCACCCTCTCTATCCCACCCTCACCATCTCCTCTCTATCCCACCCTCACCATCTCCTCTCTATCCCACCCTCTCCATCTCTTCTCTATCCCACCCTCTCCATCTCCTCTCTATCCCAACCTCTCCATCTCCTCTCTATCCCACGCTCTCCATCTCCTCTCTATCCCACGCTCTCCATCTCCTCTCTATCCCACGCTCTCCATCTCCTCTCTATCCCACGCTCTCCATCTCCTCTCTATCCCACGCTCTGCATCTCCTCTCTATCCCACGCTCTGCATCTCCTCTCTATCCCACCCTCTCCATCTCCTCTCTATCCCAACCTCTCCATCTCCTCTCTATCCCACCCTCTCCATCTCCTCTCTATCCCACCTTCTCCATCTCCTCTCTATCCCACCCTCTCCATCTCCTCTCTATCCCACCTTCTCAATCTCCTCTCTATCCCACCCTCTCCATATCCTCTCCATCTCCTCTCTATCCCAAGCTATCCATCTCCTCTCTATCCCCCTCTCCATCTCCTCTCCATCTCCTCTCCATCTCCTCTCTATCCCAACCTCTCCATCTCCTCTCTATCCCACCTTCTCCATCTCTCTATCCCACCCTCTCCATATCCTCTCCATCTCCTCTCTATCCCACGCTCTCCATCTCCTCTCTAGCCAACCCTCTCCATCTCCTCTCTATCCCACCCTCTCCATATCCTCTCCATCTCCTCTCTATCCCACGCTCTCCATCTCCTCTCTATCCCACGCTCTCCATCTCCTCTCTATCCCACCCTCTCCATCTCCTCTCCATCCCACCCTCTCCATCCCCTCACCATCTCCTCTCTATCCCACCCTCACCATCTCCTCTCTATCCCACCCTCTCCATCTCTTCTCTATCCCACCCTCTCCATCTCCTCTCTATCCCAACCTCTCCATCTCCTCTCTATCCCACGCTCTCCATCTCCTCTCTATCCCACGCTCTCCATCTCCTCTCTATCCCATGCTCTCCATCTCCTCTCTATCCCACGCTCTCCATCTCCTCTCTATCCCACCCTCTCCATCTCCTCTCTATCCCACCTTCTCCATCTCCTCTCTATCCCACCTTCTCCATCTCCTCTCTATCCCACCTTCTCCATCTCCTCTCTATCCCAACCTCTCCATCTCCTCTCTATCCCACCTTCTCCATCTCCTCTCTATCCCACCTTCTCCATCTCCTCTCTATCCCACCCTCTCCATCTCCTCTCTATCCCACCTTCTCAATCTCCTCTCTATCCCACCCTCTCCATATCCTCTCCATCTCCTCTCTATCCCAACCTCTCCATCTCCTCTCTATCCCACCCTCTCCATCTCCTCTCCATCTCCTCTCTATCCCAACCTCTCCATCTCCTCTCTATCCCACCTTCTCCATCTCTCTATCCCACCCTCTCCATATCCTCTCCATCTCCTCTCTATCCCACCCTCTCCATCTCCTCTCTATCCCACCCTCTCCATCTCCTCTCTATCCCACCCTCTCCATCTCCTCTCCATCTCCTCTCAATCCCAACCTCTCCATCTCCTCTCTATCCCAACCTCTCCATCTCCTCTCTATCCCACCTTCTCCATCTCTCTATCCCACCCTCTCCATATCCTCTCCATCTCCTCTCTATCCCAACCTCTCCATCTCCTCTCTATCCCAACCTCTCCATCTCCTCTCTATCCCACCTTCTCCATCTCTCTATCCCACCCTCTCCATATCCTCTCCATCTCCTCTCTATCCCATGCTCTCCATCTCCTCTCCATCCCACGCTCTCCATCTCCTCTCTATCCCACCCTCTCCATCTCCTCTCTATCCCACCCTCTCCATCTCCTCTCTATCCCACCCTCTCCATCTCCTCTCTATCCCACCCTCTCCATCTCCTCTCTATCCCACCCTCTCCATCTCCTCTCTATCCCACCCTCTCCATCTCCTCTCTATCCCACGCTCTCCATCTCCTCTCTATCCCACGCTCTCCATCTCCTCTCTATCCCACGCTCTCCATCTCCTCTCTATCCCACCCTCTCCATCTCCTCTCTATCCCACCCTCTCCATCTCCTCTCTATCCCACCCTCTCCATCTCCTCTCTATCCCACCCTCTCCATCTCCTCTCTATCCCAACCTCTCCATCTCCTCTCTATCCCACCTTCTCCATCTCTCTATCCCACCCTCTCCATATCCTCTCCATCTCCTCTCTATCCCACGCTCTCCATCTCTTCTCTAGCCAACCCTCTCTATCCCACCCTTTCCATCTCCTCTCCATCCCACCCTCTCCATCTCTTCTCTATCCCAACCTCTCCATCTCCTCTCTATCCCAACCTCTCCATCTCCTCTCTATCCCACGCTCCATCTCCTCTCTATCCCACGCTCTCCATCTCCTCTCTATCCCACGCTCTCAATCTCCTCTCTATCCCACCCTCTCCATCTCCTCTCTATCCCACCCTCTCCATCTCCTCCATATCCCAACCTCTCCATCTCCTCTCTATCCCACCCTCTCCATCTCCTCTCTATCCCACCTTCTCCATCTCCTCTCTATCCCACCTTCTCCATCTCCTCTCTATCCCACCTTCTCCATCTCCTCTCTATCCCAACCTCTCCATCTCCTCTCTATCCCACGCTCTCCATCTCCTCTCTATCCCACGCTCTCCATCTCCTCTCTATCCCACGCTCTCCATCTCCTCTCTATCCCACGCTCTCCATCTCCTCTCTATCCCACGCTCTGCATCTCCTCTCTATCCCACCCTCTCCATCTCCTCTCTATCCCACCTTCTCCATCTCCTCTCTATCCCACCCTCTCCATATCCTCTCCATCTCCTCTCTATCCCAACCTCTCCATCTCCTCTCTATCCCACGCTCTCCATCTCCTCTCTATCCCACCCTTTCCATCTCCTCTCTATCCCACCCTCTCCATCTCCTCTCCATCTCCTCTCTATCCCAACCTCTCCATCTCCTCTCTATCCCACGCTCTCCATCTCCTCTCTATCCCACCCTCTCCATCTCCTCTCTATCCCACCCTCTCCATCTCCTCTCCATCTCCTCTCTATCCCAACGTCTCCATCTCCTCTCCATCCCACCCTCTCCATCTCCTCTCCATCTCCTCTCTATCCCAACCTCTCCATCTCCTCTCTATCCCACGCTCTCCATCTCCTCTCTATCCCAACCTCTCCACCTCCCTCTCTATCCCACCCTCTCCATCTCCTCTCCATCTCCTCTCTATCCCAACCTCTCCATCTCCTCTCTATCCCACCTTCTCCATCTCTCTATCCCACCCTCTCCATATCCTCTCCATCTCCTCTCTATCCCACGCTCTCCATCTCCTCTCTAGCCAACCCTCTCTATCCCACCCTTTGCATCTCCTCTATCCATCCCACCCTCTCCATCTCTTCTCTATCCCACCCTCTCCATCTCCTCTCTATCCCACCCTCTCCATCTCCTTTCTATCCCACCCTCTCCATCTCCTCTCTATCCCACCCTCTCCATCTCCTCTCTATCCCACCCTCTCCATCTCCTCTCTATCCCACCCTCTCCATCTCCTCTCTATCCCACCCTCTCCATCTCCTCTCTATCCCACCCTCTCCATCTCCTCTCTATCCCACCCTCTCCATCTCCTCTCTATCCCAACCTCTCCATCTCCTCTCTATCCCAACCTCTCCATCTCCTCTCTATCCCAACCTCCATCTCCATCTCCCTCTCTATCCCAACCTCTCCATCTCCTCTCTATCCCAACCTCTCCATCTCCTGTCTATCCCAACCTCTCCATCTCCTCTCTATCCCAACCTCTCCATCTCCTCTCTATCCCACCTTCTCCATCTCCTCTCTATCCCACCTTCTCCATCTCCTCTCTATCCCACCCTCTCCATCTCCTCTCTATCCCACCTTCTCCATCTCCTCTCTATCCCAACCTCTCCATCTCCTCTCTATCCCACCCTCTCCATCTCCTTTCTATCCCACCCTCTCCATCTCCTCTCTATCCCACCCTCTCCATATCCTCTCCATCTCCTCTCTATCCCACGCTCTCCATCTCCTCTCTAGCCAACCCTCTCTATCCCACCCTCTCCATCTCCTCTCTATCCAACCCTCTCCATCTCCTCTCTATCCAACCTTCTCCATCTCCTCTCTATCCAACCTTCTCCATCTCCTCTCTATCCCACCCTTTCCAGCTCTTATACCTCCTACATCTGTGTGGACTGAGTGAAGGCACTTTTATGTTTCTCTTGCTTGTAGGCTATTTTAATGAGAACTGGGAGAGAAGTGAAGCTCACTGCCTAAATGAAGTCCAGACCTGTGGTTAACAGTTCTCCAAAGAGTAGAAAAAATGGGCATATATTGTAGCTTTCTGACTAATTCTGCCTACAATTATCCTGTTGTACGAGCAGCATGTCAATCTGTAAAGTACGTTTGAATAATGTATGAATGGAAATAATGTAATTGACAGTGAACAGTGAACTGCGCGTCTTTTTAGTCAGGGCAGGAAAGTTAAAAAAAACACAAAAAAAAACATTCCAAACTGTCCTGCCTTCCATTGCTATCCCTGTTGGCTCTCCAGATGGTTAGACATTTTCCAGTGTGTTCCAGCATGTTGGAATCCACTATTTCTCCTCCTTTCTCCAAAACCCTCTCCCTGTTAATTCTCATTGTGTTGGAGACAGGCGGCCGGCCGGTGGTGACACACCAGAATGGTACCCAGGCTACTCTGTAGCAGCGTCTAACCAGTTATCACCACCACAGCCATGGCTCCCTAAGTGGAGTGAGCTTTACGAATAATACACACAGCTTCACATAGCATTGCAAGAATACCAGCCAGTATTCACTGCCTCACAGCACGTAGACTAGCAGCACACACAAACACCAACCCAGCAGGTGGAAAGCATTTGTTCTAGCCGATTGGCTTTTGGTTCAGATATGGGGGAGATCTAAGGCAGGCCAGGTTTGGAAATCAGAATGGGTTTAGACTAGGACAGGAATTTGACAGTGGACCACATTTGCATTCCAGCTGCGTTTGCTTCTCATAGATAAAAGAGACTATGTTTTTCTTCTCTCCTTTGGCATCTTCCTTTCAGCGTTCACCTTTGAATGACTCAAAGGTGGTTATTTGTTATTATCTGTGTTGTGCCAGTTTTGCCTTTGCCTTACGGAGGTAATTTCTAGGCCCTGGGGGGTTGGTTAGAAGACAGTGAAGACTGACCTCACAGTAAGGCAGTGAAGAGGTGTTAGAAGGTCTGCCTCGGAGTCCCACCCACTGGATCTCACCGACTAATCACCCATAATTCCTAGCTACCCGCTGGTCCACTGCATTACCTGACTCAACTACTAACAGCTCTTGTTCCTTGCCTTGAATGAAATGAAAAAGTAGTCCCTCATCTCTTTTTAATACAGTGTTTAATATTAGAGCAGGCAGTGCCTGAGGTGGCGTAGCTCCACTTCACACTGTATCAAATTAACCGTCTCTACAGGAACTGTCTCTACAGGAAGTCTCTACAGGAATCTAGTCAGTGTGATGGAGTTCTGCCTCAACTCCCTTTGTCTGGGTCTGTTTTCAAAATGTGGCATAGCCTTTGAAGTCTGAGTTTCATAACCATCACGCTATAGACATGCCATTCTTTGAGTCTCTGCCATCAAATATATATATATATATATACAGTGCATTCGGGAAGTATTCAGACCCCTTGACACCAGTCTCAACGTCAACGGTGAAGAGGTGACTCCGGGATGCTGGCCTTCTAGGCAGAATTCCTCTGTCCAGTGTCCTGTGTTATTTTGCCCATCTTAATCTTTCTTTTTATACGAACTGGAAAAGCTTGTGCAAGCAAGGCCTACAAACCTGAATCAGTTACACTAACTTATTGTGGGAAGCTTGTGGAAGGCTACCTGAAACATTTGACCCAAGTTAAACAATTTAAAGACAATGCTACCAAATACTAATTGAGTGTATGTAAACGTCTGACCCACTGGGAATGTGGTGAAAGAAATCAAATATAAAATAAATAATTCTCTACTATTATTCTGACATTTCACATTCTTACATTGGTACGGTCTGCACAACGCGTCACCGGGGGCAAACTACCTCCAGGACACTTACAGCACCCGATGTCACAGGCAGGCCAAAAAGATCATCAACAACCACCCGAGCCACTGCCTGTTCACCCCACTTACCATCCAGAAGGCGAGGTCAGTACAGGTGCATCAAAGCTGGGACCAATTAGACCGAAGCTATTTTTCAATCTCAAGGCCATCAGATTGCTAAACAGCTGTCACTAACACAGAGAGGCTGCTACCTACATACAGACTTGAAATCATTGGACACTTGAATAATGATGACGTCTCCAGACTTCATGTAATTCAGATGAGATTGGTGATAGACATTTAATTCAGCAGTGAGAAAGATGTGTATTACAGGTACTGTACTTTTGGATCTCATCCATTTACAGTAAAATCAGAAAGTATTCACACCCCTTGACTTTTTTCACATTTTGTTATGTTACAGCCTGCATTTACAATGGATTAAATGTCGTTTCGTTTTGCCTTAACACAATACCCCATAATGTCTAAGTGGAATTACATTTTTAGACATTTTTACTAATTATTTCAAGATGAAAAGCTGGAATGTCTTGATTCAATAAGTATCCAACCCCTTTGTTATGTCAACCCTAAATTAGTTCAGGGGTAAACATGTGCTTTCCAAGTCACATAATAAGTTGTGTGCAGTAACAGTGTTCAACATTATTTTTGAATGACTACCTCATCTCTGTATCTCACACATACAATTATCTGTAAGGTTCCTCAGCCAAACACAGATTCAGCCACAAAGACCAGGGAGGTTTTCCAATGACTCGCAAAGAAGGGCATTTATTGGTAGATGGCTAAAACAGTTTTAAAAAGCAGACATTGAATATCCCTTGTGTAATTAATAGTTACCTATTAATTACACTTTGGATGGTGTATCAATACACCCAGTCACTACAAAATACAAAATACAGGTGTCCTTCCTAACTCAGTCGCCAGAGAGGAAGGAAATCGCTCAGGGATTTCACCATGAGGCCTATTGTGACTTTAAAACAATTACAGAGTTTAATGGCTGTGATAGGAGAGAACTGAGGATGGATCAACAACATTGTAGTTACTTCAGAATACTAACCTAATGGACAGAGTGAAAAGAAGGAAGCCTGTACAGAATACACATATTCTAAAACATGCATCCTGTTTGCAATAATGTACTAAAGTAAAGATGCAACAATGTGGCAAAGAAATGAACTTTATGACCTGAATGTCAAGCATTATATTTGGAGCAAATCTAACAAAACACATCACTGAGTACCACTCTTCACATTTTCAAGCATGGTGATGGCTGCACCATGTTATGGGTATGCTTGTCATGGGCAAGGTCTTGAGAGTTTTTAGTGATAAAAATAAACCATTTAGAACTAATCACAGGCAGGATCCTTAAGGAAAACCTGGTTCAGTCTGCTTTCCAACAGACACTGGGGGGAAAATTCACCTTTCAGCAGGGCAATAACCTAAAACACAAGGTGAAATATACACTGGAGTTGCTTACCAAGACGGCATTGAATTTTCTTGAGTGCCCTAGTTACAGTTTTAAGTGAAATCGGCTTGAAAACAGAATATTTTGTCTAGATCGTTGAAAAAAGGACAAATCCATTTTAATCCAGCTTTAAACACAACAAAATTGTAGAGAATGTCAATGGGTGTGAATACTTTCTGAAGGCACGGTAACTGAGAAGGAATCTCAATGGTCTTTATTGTTGAACTCCAAAAAGCTCCACTTTCACATAACAACTCATTAGAGTGGAAAGATAATGCAGTGGCAATTACCTACGGTATTTATGTAGGCCATAAACATTCTGCTTAATTGCAACAGCACTTTGCAAAACATTCCAGGATCATTTGTGATGCAAAGCTTAAACTGTGCAATGCCATCTAAATCAGTTTGAGCCGTATTTAGTTACCTAAACGTGTGTGCTTTTCTAGCACACAATGACTACATCAAGCTTGTGACTACAATCTAGTTTGATGCATTTGCAGTTTGTTTTGGATCGGGATTTCAAACAATAAAAAAAATTAAGTAAATCACAGGATTTGCTGTGATATTAATAGGAAATTCAGAATTAATTGAGCTGTAATTTTAAGATTAGTTATACAAGATGCATTACAAAATATTGACGTCTTGATTTTGTAAAAAGTAACTGTAAGCAAAATCAGGTAACTTGATAAAGCACTCTTTCTCAATGTCAACTTGTTTTGACATATTGTTGTTTTTCGCTGTGTAGGTTGTGTATTTTGAATGATTTACGACATTGCGATTAATCACGATTAAAAAACAATTAGTGCAATGAGTACACTGACGGCCCTAGTAACTCTGACGGCCCTAGTTTTGGATTACATTTTGCCCAATAGGAACTGAATGGTGAATAATGCGTGTGTACTTACACTATTTTTCATTTTATTTTTTATTTCACCTTTATTTAACCAGGTAGGCCAGTTGAGAACAAGTTCTCATTTACAACTGCGACCTGGCCAAGATAGAGCAAAGCAGTGTGACACAAACAACACAGAATTACACATGGAATAAACAAAAGTACAGTCAATAACACAATTGAAAAGTCTTTATACAGTGTGTGCAAATGTAGTAAGATTAAGGAGGTAAGGCAATAAATGGGCCATAGTTACGTAATATTTACAATTTAGCAATTAAACACTGGAGTGATAGATGTGCAGAAGATGAATGTGCAAGTAGAGATACTGGGGTGCAAAGGAGCAAAATAATGAAATAACAGTATGGGGATGAGGTAGTTGGGTTGGCTATTTACAGGTGGGCTATGTACAGATTCAATGATCTGTAAGCTGCTCTGACGGCTGATGCTTAAAGTTAGAGAATGAGATATAAGACTGTAGCTTCAGTGATTTTTGCAATTCATTCTAGTCATTGCAAGCAGAGAACTGGAGGGAATGGCTTTGGAGATGACCAGTGAAATATACCTGCTGGAGCGCGTGCTACGGGTGGGTGCTGCTATGGTGACCAGTGAGCTGAGATAAGGTGGGGCTTTACCTAGCAAAGACTTCTAGATGACCTGGAGCCAGTGAGTTTGGCGACGAATATGAAGCAAGGGCCAGCCAACAAGAGAATACAGGTCGCAGTGGTGGGTAGTATATGGGGCTTTGGTGACAAAACGGATGGCACTGTGATAGACAACATCCAATTTGCTGAGTATGCCGTTCAGAAAAAAATACTCAAAAACATTGGTATTGGTACAGCGTTAGGATCCCCTTTAGCTGCTGCAAAAGCAGCAGCGACTCTTCCTGGGCTCCACATGAATCATGATATAATACTTAGTACAGAACATTATTAGTCAAGGACTGAAATACATATATTTAAAACATCACACACAGCCTACATATCAGTACATACACACAGTATATATGTGTATAAATATAAATATAAGTATAAATGCATAATGCAGTGAAAATGACAATACAAGACATATAAAATGTCTCTCTTCACAGTCCCCTTTTGTGCAGTAAGGTGTTTTTTAATCTGGTTTTATTGCTAGCTTGAGTTAACTGGGGTGGCAGAGTTCCATGTTGTTATGGCTTTATTTAATACGGTGCATTTCCCAACTTGATTTTGTTTCTCACCCATCTACACACAATACCCCATAATGAAAAAGTGAAAACATGTTTTTAGAAATGTTAGCAAATGTATTGAAATGGAAATATAGAAATATATCTCATTTACATAAGTATTCTCACCCCTATATATAGCCTTTAAAATAAAAAATGCTCTGAAACCAAAATATCTTTAGGTTTGGTGATCCTCTCAGCTCTGGCTCATTTTCAAGTCCTCTGGTGATTACAGTCCTAACACTGGAACGGGTAGCACCGTAGAAAGAAGCTGGCTTGATGAAAACGATGTACGTTTCGTCTTTTCTCTTTGGTCGCGATGTCTTTTTTTTTTTAGATAAACAGCTTGTTTTTGAATGGTAACTGTGTTAAGGGTGGAGTTTTGGGCGGGGTGAGGAAAGGCATGACTTTCAGGTTACAATAGGCTATAAGTATACAGCAGATTGCCGATTGTCCTCACTTTGATTATACTGTAGCACCATGACCAGGATCTCTATTAATTTAAGTGAGCAGATTAGGGCATTCAGGAGGAACGGAAAATCTACTGGTAGACTTGGGGATTTTGGTCCGGGACAGTGCTATTCGCAAACACTATCATCAGATGCCTGTTTTATTCTGAACTCGAAGCCCAGGAAAATGAACAGGTACAGTAAGCGACAATACTTTAATGTAGGCCTAATAATGCCAAAAATAATGCTTAAATAAATTGACTGGTCTTCACTGTATGCTGCACATTTTCAACTTGTATTTAATTTCCAGTGAGACTATTCAAACCATCGACTCACTGATGAATGAAGATGATGAGCGATCGGCAAAGGCAGTCTGTAATCTGCCGAGTTATAAAAAGTATATTGTCCTGCGAATAGGAAACATTTGCATGATGGGATACACATGCTACGATTGTGATGTCTTCACTATTATTCTACAATGTAAAAATATAGAAAAAACCTGGAATGAGTAAGTGTGTCCAAACTATTGACTGGTACTTGCTTAAAACCTCTCTAGGCTAGATGGGATGCTACCGTCCCACCTGACCAACATCCAGTGAAAGTGCAGGGTGCCAATTTCAAACTACAGAATTGTAAATATTTAACATTCTTGAAAATACACATGCAATATGTCAAAATAAAGCTTAACTTCTTGCTAATCCAGCCACAGATGTCAGATTTCAAAAAGGCTTTATGGCGAAAGCAAACCAAGCAAACCTACGCCAATCAAGCAATTCATTTCAACAATAATCTTCATTACATTTACATTTAAGTCATTTAGCAGACGCTCTTATCCAGAGCGACTTACAAATTGGTGCATACACCTTATGACATCCAGTGGAACAGCCACTTTACAATAGTGCATCTAAATCTTTTTAGGGGGGGGGGGTGAGAAGGATTACTTACCCTATCCTAGGTATTCCTTGAAGAGGTGGGGTTTCAGGTGTGTCCGGAAGGTGTTGATTGACTCCGCTGTCCTGGCGTCGTGAGCGAGTTTGTTCCACCATTGGGGGGCCAGAGCAGCGAACAGTTTTGACTGGGCTGAGCGGGAACTGTACTTCCTCAG
This sequence comes from Oncorhynchus keta, assembly GCF_023373465.1. Taxonomy (NCBI): domain Eukaryota; kingdom Metazoa; phylum Chordata; class Actinopteri; order Salmoniformes; family Salmonidae; genus Oncorhynchus; species Oncorhynchus keta. Next base: position 43,729,891 of record NC_068442.1, read on the forward strand.
TGGTAGGGAGGCGAGCAGGCCAGAGGTGGATGAACGCAGTGCCCTTGTTTGGGTGTAGGGCCTGATCAGAGCCTGGAGGTACTGAGGTGCCGTTCCCCTCACAGCTCCGTAGGCAAGCACCATGGTCTTGTAGCGGATGCGAGCTTCAACTGGAAGCCAGTGGAGAGAGCGGAGGAGCGGGGTGACGTGAGAGAACTTGGGAAGGTTGAACACCAGATGGGCTGCGGCGTTCTGGATGAGTTGTAGGGGTTTAATGGCACAGGCAGGGAGCCCAGCCAACAGCGAGTTGCAGTAATCAAGACGGGAGATGACAAGTGCCTGGATTAGGACCTGCGCCGCTTCCTGTGTGAGGCAGGGTCGTACTCTGCGGATGTTGTAGAGCATGAACCTACAGGAACGGGACACCGCCTTGATGTTAGTTGAGAACGACAGGGTGTTGTCCAGGATCACGCCAAGGTTCTTAGCGCTCTGGGAGGAGGACACAATGGAGTTGTCAACCGTGATGGCGAGATCATGGAACGGGCAGTCCTTCCCCGGGAGGAAGAGGAGCTCCGTCTTGCTGAGGTTCAGCTTGAGGTGGTGATCCGTCATCCACACTGATATGTCTGCCAGACATGCAGAGATGCGATTCGCCACCTGGTCATCAGAAGGGGGAAAGGAGAAGATTAATTGTGTGTCGTCTGCATAGCAATGATAGGAGAGACCATGTGAGGTTATGACAGAGCCAAGTGACTTGGTGTATAGCGAGAATAAGAGAGGGCCTAGAACAGAGCCCTGGGGGACACCAGTGGTGAGAGCGCGTGGTGAGGAGACAGATTCTCGCCACGCCACCTGGTAGGAGCGACCTGTCAGGTAGGACGCAATCCAAGCGTGGGCCGCGCCGGAGATGCCCAACTCGGAGAGGGTGGAGAGGAGGATCTGATGGTTCACAGTATCGAAGGCAGCCGATAGGTCTAGAAGGATGAGAGCAGAGGAGAGAGAGTTAGCTTTAGCAGTGCGGAGTGCCTCCGTGATACAGAGAAGAGCAGTCTCAGTTGAATGACTAGTCTTGAAACCTGACTGATTTGGATCAAGAAGGTCATTCTGAGAGAGATAGCGGTAGAGCTGGCCAAGGACGGCACGCTCAAGAGTTTTGGAGAGAAAAGAGAGAAGGGATACTGGTCTGTAGTTGTTGACATCGGAGGGATCGAGTGTAGGTTTTTTCAGAAGGGGTGCAACTCTCGCTCTCTTGAAGACGGAAGGGACGTAGCCAGCGGTCAGGGATGAGTTGATGAGCGGGGTGAGGTAAGGGAGAAGGTCTCCGGAAATGGTCTGGAGAAGAGAGGAGGGGATAGGGTCAAGCGGGCAGGTTGTTGGGCGGCCGGCCGTCACAAGACGCGAGATTTCATCTGGAGAGAGAGGAGAAAGAGGTCAGAGCATAGGGTAGGGCAGTGTGAGCAGAACCAGCGGTGTCGTTTGACTTAGCAAACGAGGATCGGATGTCGTCGACCTTCTTTTCAAAATGGTTGACGAAGTCATCTGCAGAGAGGGAGGGAGGAGGGGGGAGGAGGATTCAGGAGGGAGGAGAAGGTGGCAAAGAGCTTCCTAGGGTTAGAGGCAGATGCTTGGAATTTAGAATGGTAGAAAGTGGCTTTAGCAGCAGAGACAGAGGAGGAAAATGTAGAGAGGAGGGAGTGAAAGGATGCCAGGTCCGCAGGGAGGCGAGTTTTCCTCCATTTCCGCTCGGCTGCCCGGAGCCCTGTTCTTGTTTTAAGGACATTACATCAAAGTTGGATCAGCCTGTAGTATGGTTTTCCACTTTAATTTTGAGTGTGACTCCAAATCCAGACCTCCATGGGTTGATAAATTTGATTTCCATTGATAATTTTTGTGTGATTTTGTTGTCAGCACATTCAACTATGTAAAGAAAAAAGTATTTAATACCCCCCAGAACATTCACCATGTGTAGGTAGATGTGGAAAGATGGATACATAGATGTGGAAAGATGGTGGGGGTTGAGGGGGGGTTCACACTTAGCTCAAGTTGGGAAGGGAGGGGGGAGGGGGGGGTTCACACCTAGCTCGAGTTGGAGAGGGGAGTTTGATACACCTGGTATTGGATATGACTGAAATATATTTTTTTGCTAAATAGCGATTTTCGTAAATTAACTTTATGGCAAAAAATGATGCACAATTGTTTGTCTCTACATTAACTAACATATTCCTCTCAATTGTCATTTTTTTGCTTGACTTGTTATGACGTTATAATTACTTAAATTAGCTCCCACCGTTATGTTTTGTCAGCCATCTTTGCTGAAGAAAGTCACCAGGGACGGGTGGCTCACGTCAAAATTCGTCATTGGAACCACTCGATATGATTGGTCATATAAAATCCTTAGGACCCAAATGCATATTGAGTGCTCTAACTCCTCCTTGCGGTGGTCTGGAGCAATGAAGCCGTAACGCTGGGTCCCGCGGTGTAAAGCTCGCAACTTTCAAAGGAGGAACCACTGTATATATTGATGATTTATAAGGCCAAGCACATTTAGAAGTTAGGCTATTGTTTATGCACTATATATACAAAAGTATGGGGACACTTCTAATTAGTGGATTCGGCTATTCCAGCCACACCCATTGCTGACAGGTGTATAAAATCAAGCACACAGCCATGCAATCTCCATAGACAAACATTGGCAGTAGAAGCACCTTACTGAAGAGCTCAGTGACTTTCAACATGGCACCGTCATAGGATGCCACCTTTCCAGCAAGCCAATTTGTCTTCGCTGCTAGAGCTTCCCAAGTCAACTGTAATTGCTGTTATTATGAAGTGGAAGGTTAGGAGCAACAGTGGCTCAACCGAGAAGTGGTAGTCCACACAAGCTCACAGAATGGCACCACCGATTGCTGAAGTGCGTAGTGTGTAAAAATCGTCGAGTTTCAAACTGCCTCTGGAATCAACGTCCTCACAAGAACTGTTCTTTGCGTGCTTCATGAAGTGGGTTTCCATGGCCGAGCAGCCGCACACAAGCCTAAGATCAAAATGCGCAAGCATCAGCTGGAGGAGTGTAAATAATCTGGGTTTGTGGATGCCAGGAGAACACTACCTGCCCCAATGCATAGTGCCAACTCTAAAGTTTGGTGGAGGAGGAATAATGGTCTGGGGCTGATTTTCATGGTTTGGCTAGGTCACTTAGTTCCAGTGAAGGGAAATTGTCTCCCTCTGTTGATTCTGTGCTTCCAGCTTTGTGGCAACAGTTTGGGGAAGGCTTTTTCCGTTTTCAGCATGATAAGGCCCCCATGCACAAAGCGAGGTCCATACAGAAATGATTTGTTGAGATCGGTGTGGCTGAATTTGACTGGCCTGCACAGAACCCTGACCTCAACCCCTCACTAATGCTCTTGTGGTTTAATGGAAAAAAGTCCCTGCAGCAATGTTCCAACATCTAGTGGAAAGTCTTCCAAGAATTGTGGAGGCTATTGTAGCAGCAAAGGGTGGGACCAACTTCATATTAATGCCCATGATTTTGGAATGAGATGTTCAACAAGCAGGTGTCCACATAATTTTGGTCATGTAGTTTAGACCTAATTAATTTGGGGTTTCCTCTCTCCTCACTTTTCTTAGACAATAAGATCTTCAAGCGATGGTCTTTTAAGGTAGTATGCGAGCACGCCGACTTCAGCTATACGCCAGCTGAACTGCAGCATGCGGATGCCTTAAGAGGACACCATAAGGTTGAAGTTAGGGAGGGTTTTTGTAAGACGGGCCATGGAGGGGCAAGGCTGACTGCTCCTCTGAGGGGAGATACGGGGGAAGACTTCTTATCTGTTGACAGAAGGAGAAAGCCCAGCTCTGAAGGAGACAGACTCCCCTCTCTAAAGGGGGCAAAGATGTACCATACTGTTGTGGAATCCAACCTTGAGAACCTCTGTCGGGGGAGATCTCTATGGAGAGAATAAACTATCGGAGGGGTCTCTGTGGAGATGGTAAAACCTCTGTCGGTGGAGTGTGGAGATCGTAAGCTCTGTCGGAGGAATCTCTGTGGAGAGCATAAACTCTGTAGGAGAGATCTCTGTGGAGATTGTATGACCTCCGGGGCTTTGTCTCATTAGAAATTCAGTGTACCTCGGAATGTTTTTATCTGAACTCAGTCTTAACATGACACCTGGTCTGGTGGCAAATTCTGCTCCCAACTTAGGAGCAGAACTTTCCCTTTATCTCTCTCTCTCAATTTAATTTAAGGGTGTTGTAGCATTTGCTGTCATTAAATGTTAAGACATTAAATTAAATGTTAAATTATCAAATCAATTCATTGTGTAATTATTCCTTATGTGATTGAAACTAATCATGTAACTTTAATTAACTAGGAAGTCGGGGCACCAGAGTAAAATTTTTATAAGAGTCTCTATTTCCCAAATGAACTCTTCAGATATTTTCATATCTTATCGATTATGGTCTACTATTAATGTATTATTACCTCATCAATCTCATCCCTGAATGTCGCAAATCTGCACAAACCCTTGCATCATAAATCATGAGTCAGCGGTATACAAATTGGCTTAATTATTTATTTACTAACTAATCAATCACAGAATTACATAAACACACACACAATAGGTTATACATTGGTTATACATGATAACAAGGAAAAAGTTCCTAGTGGATGAAACCCATATGATGGATTGGTAGATGAGAAAGAGCGGGAGAACAGAATGGACCCACTACATACGCTACCATTCAAAAGTTTGGGGTCACTTAGAAATTCATTTTATTTTTGAAAGAAAAGCCATTTTTTGGTCCATTTAAAATAACATAAAATTGATCAGAAATACAGTGTCGACATTGTTAATGTTGTAAATTACCATTGTAGTTGGAAACGGCAGATTTTTAATGGAATTTCTATATAGGAGTACAGAGGACCATTATCAGCAACCATCACTCCTCTGTTCCAATGGCATGTTGTGTTAGCTAATCCAAGTTTCTCATTTTAAAAGACCAATTGATCATTAGAAAACCCTTTCGCAATTATGTTAGCAAAGCAACAGCTGAAAACTGTTGTGCTTAATAAAGAAGCAATAAAACGGTCCTTCTTTAGACTAGTTGAGTATCTGGAGCGTTAGCATTTGTGGGTTCGATTGCAGGCTCAAAATGGTCAGAAACAAATAACTTTATTCTGAAACTCATCAGTCGATTCTTGTTCTCAGAAATGAAGGCTATTCCATGCAAGAAATTGCCAAGAAACTGAAGATCTCGTACAACGCTGTATACTACTCTCTTCACAGAACAGTGCAAACTGGCCCTAACCAGAATAGACAAAGGAGTGCGAGGCCCCGGGGCACAACTGAGAAAGAGGACAAGTATATTAGTTTGAGAAACAGACGCCTCACAAGTTCTCAACTGGCTTCATTAAATAGTACCTGCAAAACACTAGTCTCAACAGTGAAGAGGCGACTTCGGGATGCTGGCCTTCTAGGCAGAGCTGCAAAGAAAAAGCCATATCTCAGATTGTCCAATAAAAAGAAAAGAGGGAAAAAGAACACAGACACTGGACAGAGGAACTCTGCATAGAAGGCCAGCACCCCGGAGGAGCCTCTTCACTGTTGATGTTGAGACTGGACAGTGGAACTCTGCCTAGAAGGCCAGCAGCCCAGAGGAGCCTCTTCACTGTTGATGTTGAGACTGGACAGAGGAACTCTGCCTAGAAGGCCAGCACCCCGGAGGAGCCTCTTCACTGTTGATGTTGAGACTGGACAGTGGAACTCTGCCTAGAAGGCCAGCAGCCCAGAGGAGCCTCTTCACTGTTGATGTTGAGACTGGACAGAGGAACTCTGCCTAGAAGGCCAGCACCCCGGAGGAGCCTCTTCACTGTTGATGTTGAGACTGGACAGAGGAACTCTGCCTAGAAGGCCAGCACCCGGAGGAGCCTCTTCACTGTTGATGTTGAGACTGGACAGTGGAACTCTGCCTAGGCCAGCAGCCCAGAGGAGCCTCTTCACTGTTGATGTTGAGACTGGACAGAGGAACTCTGCCTAGAAGGCCAGCACCCCGGAGGAGCCTCTTCACTGTTGATGTTGAGACTGGACAGTGGAACTCTGCCTAGAAGGCCAGCAGCCCAGAGGAGCCTCTTCACTGTTGATGTTGAGACTGGACAGAGGAACTCTGCCTAGAAGGCCAGCACCCCGGAGGAGCCTCTTCACTGTTGATGTTGAGACTGGACAGTGGAACTCTGCCTAGAAGGCCAGCAGCCCAGAGGAGCCTCTTCACTGTTGATGTTGAGACTGGACAGAGGAACTCTGCCTAGAAGGCCAGCACCCCGGAGGAGCCTCTTCACTGTTGATGTTGAGACTGGACAGAGGAACTCTGCCTAGAAGGCCAGCACCCCGGAGGAGCCTCTTCACTGTTGATGTTGAGACTGGACAGTGGAACTCTGCCTAGAAGGCCAGCAGCCCAGAGGAGCCTCTTCACTGTTGATGTTGAGACTGGACAGAGGAACTCTGCCTAGAAGGCCAGCACCCCGGAGGAGCCTCTTCACTGTTGATGTTGAGACTGGACAGAGGAACTCTGCCTAGAAGGCCAGCAGCCCAGAGGAGCCTCTTCACTGTTGATGTTGAGACTGGACAGAGGAACTCTGCCTAGAAGGCCAGCACCCCGGAGGAGCCTCTTCACTGTTGATGTTGAGACTGGACAGTGGAACTCTGCCTAGAAGGCCAGCAGCCCAGAGGAGCCTCTTCACTGTTGATGTTGAGACTGGACAGAGGAACTCTGCCTAGAAGGCCAGCACCCCGGAGGAGCCTCTTCACTGTTGATGTTGAGACTGGACAGAGGAACTCTGCCTAGAAGGCCAGCACCCGGAGGAGCCTCTTCACTGTTGATGTTGAGACTGGACAGAGGAACTCTGCCTAGAAGGCCAGCACCCCGGAGGAGCCTCTTCACTGTTGATGTTGAGACTGGACAGAGGAACTCTGCCTAGAAGGCCAGCACCCCGGAGGAGCCTCTTCACTGTTGATGTTGAGACTGGACAGAGGAACTCTGCCTAGATGGCCAGCACCCCGGAGGAGCCTCTTCACTGTTGATGTTGAGACTGGACAGAGGAACTCTGCCTAGAAGGCCAGCACCCCGGAGGAGCCTCTTCACTGTTGATGTTGAGACTGGACAGTGGAACTCTGCCTAGGCCAGCAGCCCAGAGGAGCCTCTTCACTGTTGATGTTGAGACTGGACAGAGGAACTCTGCCTAGAAGGCCAGCACCCCGGAGGAGCCTCTTCACTGTTGATGTTGAGACTGGACAGTGGAACTCTGCCTAGAAGGCCAGCAGCCCAGAGGAGCCTCTTCACTGTTGATGTTGAGACTGGACAGAGGAACTCTGCCTAGAAGGCCAGCACCCCGGAGGAGCCTCTTCACTGTTGATGTTGAGACTGGACAGTGGAACTCTGCCTAGAAGGCCAGCAGCCCAGAGGAGCCTCTTCACTGTTGATGTTGAGACTGGACAGAGGAACTCTGCCTAGAAGGCCAGCACCCCGGAGGAGCCTCTTCACTGTTGATGTTGAGACTGGACAGTGGAACTCTGCCTAGAAGGCCAGCAGCCCAGAGGAGCCTCTTCACTGTTGATGTTGAGACTGGACAGAGGTACTCTGCCTAGAAGGCCAGCACCCCGGAGGAGCCTCTTCACTGTTGATGTTGAGACTGGACAGAGGAACTCTGCCTAGAAGGCCAGCACCCCGGAGGAGCCTCTTCACTGTTGATGTTGAGACTGGACAGAGGAACTCTGCCTAGAAGGCCAGCACCCCGGAGGAGCCTCTTCACTGTTGATGTTGAGACTGGACAGAGGAACTCTGCCTAGAAGGCCAGCACCCCGGAGGAGCCTCTTCACTGTTGATGTTGAGACTGGACAGAGGAACTCTGCCTAGAAGGCCAGCACCCGGAGGAGCCTCTTCACTGTTGATGTTGAGACTGGACAGAGGAACTCTGCCTAGAAGGCCAGCACCCCGGAGGAGCCTCTTCACTGTTGATGTTGAGACTGGACAGAGGAACTCTGCCTAGAAGGCGAGCACCCGGAGGAGCCTCTTCACTGTTGATGTTGAGATTGGACAGAGGAACTCTGCCTAGAAGGCCAGCACCCCGGAGGAGCCTCTTCACTGTTGATGTTGAGACTGGACTGAGGAACTCTGCCTAGAAGGCCAGCACCCCGGAGGAGCCTCTTCACTGTTGATGTTGAGACTGGACAGAGGAGCCTCTTCACTGTTGATGTTGAGACTGGACAGAGGAACTCTGCCTAGAAGGCCAGCACCCGGAGGAGCCTCTTCACTGTTGATGTTGAGATTGGACAGAGGAACTCTGCCTAGAAGGCCAGCACCCCGGAGGAGCCTCTTCACTGTTGATGTTGAGACTGGACAGAGGAACTCTGCCTAGAAGGCCAGCACCCGGAGGAGCCTCTTCACTGTTGATGTTGAGACTGGACAGAGGAACTCTGCCTAGAAGGCCAGCACCCGGAGGAGCCTCTTCACTGTTGATGTTGAGACTGGACAGAGGAACTCTGCCTAGAAGGCCAGCACCCCGGAGGAGCCTCTTCACTGTTGATGTTGAGACTGGACAGAGGAACTCTGCCTAGAAGGCCAGCACCCGGAGGAGCCTCTTCACTGTTGATGTTGAGACTGGACAGAGGAACTCTGCCTAGAAAGCCAGCACCCCGGAGGAGCCTCTTCACTGTTGATGTTGAGACTGGACAGAGGAACTCTGCCTAGAAGGCCAGCACCCCGGAGGAGCCTCTTCACTGTTGATGTTGAGACTGGACAGTGGAACTCTGCCTAGAAGGCCAGCACCCCGGAGGAGCCTCTTCACTGTTGATGTTGAGACTGGACAGTGGAACTCTGCCTAGAAGGCCAGCAGCCCAGAGGAGCCTCTTCACTGTTGATGTTGAGACTGGACAGAGGAACTCTGCCTAGAAGGCCAGCACCCCGGAGGAGCCTCTTCACTGTTGATGTTGAGACTGGACAGTGGAACTCTGCCTAGAAGGCCAGCAGCCCAGAGGAGCCTCTTCACTGTTGATGTTGAGACTGGACAGAGGAACTCTGCCTAGAAGGCCAGCACCCGGAGGAGCCTCTTCACTGTTGATGTTGAGACTGGACAGAGGAACTCTGCCTAGAAGGCCAGCACCCGGAGGAGCCTCTTCACTGTTGATGTTGAGACTGGACAGAGGAACTCTGCCTAGAAGGCCAGCGGAGGAGCCTCTTCACTGTTGATGTTGAGACTGGACAGAGGAACTCTGCCTCACCCGGAGGAGCCTCTTCACTGTTGATGTTGAGACTGGACAGAGGAACTCTGCCTAGAAGGCCAGCACCCCGGAGGAGCCTCTTCACTGTTGATGTTGAGACTGGACAGAGGAACTCTGCCTAGAAGGCCAGCACCCCGGAGGAGCCTCTTCACTGTTGATGTTGAGACTGGACAGAGGAACTCTGCCTAGAAGGCCAGCACCCCGGAGGAGCCTCTTCACTGTTGATGTTGAGACTGGACAGAGGAACTCTGCCTAGAAGGCCAGCACCCCGGAGGAGCCTCTTCACTGTTGATGTTGAGACTGGACAGAGGAACTCTGCCTAGAAGGCCAGCACCCCGGAGGAGCCTCTTCACTGTTGATGTTGAGACTGGACAGAGGAACTCTGCCTAGAAGGCCAGCACCCCGGAGGAGCCTCTTCACTGTTGATGTTGAGACTGGACAGAGGAACTCTGCCTAGAAGGCCAGCACCCGGAGGAGCCTCTTCACTGTTGATGTTGAGACTGGACAGAGGAACTCTGCCTAGAAGGCCAGCACCCCGGAGGAGCCTCTTCACTGTTGATGTTGAGACTGGACAGAGGAACTCTGCCTAGAAGGCCAGCACCCCGGAGGAGCCTCTTCACTGTTGATGTTGAGACTGGACAGTGGAACTCTGCCTAGAAAGGCCAGCACCCCGGAGGAGCCTCTTCACTGTTGATGTTGAGACTGGACAGAGGAACTCTGCCTAGAAGGCCAGCAGCCCGGAGGAGCCTCTTCACTGTTGATGTTGAGACTGGACAGAGGAACTCTGCCTAGAAGGCCAGCACCCCGGAGGAGCCTCTTCACTGTTGATGTTGAGACTGGACAGTGGAACTCTGCCTAGAAGGCCAGCAGCCCAGAGGAGCCTCTTCACTGTTGATGTTGAGACTGGACAGAGGAACTCTGCCTAGAAGGCCAGCACCCCGGAGGAGCCTCTTCACTGTTGATGTTGAGACTGGACAGTGGAACTCTGCCTAGAAGGCCAGCAGCCCAGAGGAGCCTCTTCACTGTTGATGTTGAGACTGGACAGAGGAACTCTGCCTAGAAGGCCAGCACCCCGGAGGAGCCTCTTCACTGTTGATGTTGAGACTGGACAGAGGAACTCTGCCTAGAAGGCCAGCGGAGGAGCCTCTTCACTGTTGATGTTGAGACTGGACAGAGGAACTCTGCCTAGAAGGCCAGCACCCCGGAGGAGCCTCTTCACTGTTGATGTTGAGACTGGACAGAGGAACTCTGCCTAGAAGGCCAGCAGCCCGGAGGAGCCTCTTCACTGTTGATGTTGAGACTGGACAGAGGAACTCTGCCTAGAAGGCCAGCACCCCGGAGGAGCCTCTTCACTGTTGATGTTGAGACTGGACAGTGGAACTCTGCCTAGAAGGCCAGCAGCCCAGAGGAGCCTCTTCACTGTTGATGTTGAGACTGGACAGAGGAACTCTGCCTAGAAGGCCAGCACCCCGGAGGAGCCTCTTCACTGTTGATGTTGAGACTGGACAGTGGAACTCTGCCTAGAAGGCCAGCAGCCCAGAGGAGCCTCTTCACTGTTGATGTTGAGACTGGACAGAGGAACTCTGCCTAGAAGGCCAGCACCCCGGAGGAGCCTCTTCACTGTTGATGTTGAGACTGGACAGTGGAACTCTGCCTAGAAGGCCAGCAGCCCAGAGGAGCCTCTTCACTGTTGATGTTGAGACTGGACAGAGGAACTCTGCCTAGAAGGCCAGCACCCCGGAGGAGCCTCTTCACTGTTGATGTTGAGACTGGACAGAGGAACTCTGCCTAGAAGGCCAGCACCCCGGAGGAGCCTCTTCACTGTTGATGTTGAGACTGGACAGAGGAACTCTGCCTAGAAGGCCAGCACCCCGGAGGAGCCTCTTCACTGTTGATGTTGAGACTGGACAGAGGAACTCTGCCTAGAAGGCCAGCACCCCGGAGGAGCCTCTTCACTGTTGATGTTGAGACTGGACAGAGGAACTCTGCCTAGAAGGCCAGCACCCCGGAGGAGCCTCTTCACTGTTGATGTTGAGACTGGACAGAGGAACTCTGCCTAGAAGGCCAGCACCCCGGAGGAGCCTCTTCACTGTTGATGTTGAGACTGGACAGAGGAACTCTGCCTAGAAGGCCAGCACCCCGGAGGAGCCTCTTCACTGTTGATGTTGAGACTGGACAGAGGAACTCTGCCTAGAAGGCCAGCACCCCGGAGGAGCCTCTTCACTGTTGATGTTGAGACTGGACAGTGGAACTCTGACTGGACAGTGGAAGGCCAGCAGCCCAGAGGAGCCTCTTCACTGTTGATGTTGAGACTGGACAGAGGAACTCTGCCTAGAAGGCCAGCACCCCGGAGGAGCCTCTTCACTGTTGATGTTGAGACTGGACAGAGGAACTCTGCCTAGAAGGCCAGCACCCCGGAGGAGCCTCTTCACTGTTGATGTTGAGACTGGACAGAGGAACTCTGCCTAGAAGGCCAGCACCCCGGAGGAGCCTCTTCACTGTTGATGTTGAGACTGGACAGAGGAACTCTGCCTAGAAGGCCAGCACCCGGAGGAGCCTCTTCACTGTTGATGTTGAGACTGGACAGAGGAACTCTGCCTAGAAGGCCAGCACCCCGGAGGAGCCTCTTCACTGTTGATGTTGAGACTGGACAGAGGAACTCTGCCTAGATGGCCAGCACCCGGAGGAGCCTCTTCACTGTTGATGTTGAGACTGGACAGAGGAACTCTGCCTAGAAGGCCAGCACCCCGGAGGAGCCTCTTCACTGTTGATGTTGAGACTGGACAGTGGAACTCTGCCTAGAAGGCCAGCAGCCCAGAGGAGCCTCTTCACTGTTGATGTTGAGACTGGACAGAGGAACTCTGCCTAGAAGGCCAGCACCCGGAGGAGCCTCTTCACTGTTGATGTTGAGACTGGACAGTGGAACTCTGCCTAGAAGGCCAGCAGCCCAGAGGAGCCTCTTCACTGTTGATGTTGAGACTGGACAGAGGAACTCTGCCTAGAAGGCCAGCACCCCGGAGGAGCCTCTTCACTGTTGATGTTGAGACTGGACAGTGGAACTCTGCCTAGAAGGCCAGCAGCCCAGAGGAGCCTCTTCACTGTTGATGTTGAGACTGGACAGAGGAACTCTGCCTAGAAGGCCAGCACCCCGGAGGAGCCTCTTCACTGTTGATGTTGAGACTGGACAGTGGAACTCTGCCTAGAAGGCCAGCAGCCCAGAGGAGCCTCTTCACTGTTGATGTTGAGACTGGACAGAGGTACTCTGCCTAGAAGGCCAGCACCCCGGAGGAGCCTCTTCACTGTTGATGTTGAGACTGGACAGAGGAACTCTGCCTAGAAGGCCAGCACCCCGGAGGAGCCTCTTCACTGTTGATGTTGAGACTGGACAGAGGAACTCTGCCTAGAAAGCCAGCACCCCGGAGGATCCTCTTCACTGTTGATGTTGAGACTGGACAGTGGAACTCTGCCTAGAAGGCCAGCAGCCCAGAGGAGCCTCTTCACTGTTGATGTTGAGACTGGACAGAGGAACTCTGCCTAGAAGGCCAGCACCCCGGAGGAGCCTCTTCACTGTTGATGTTGAGACTGGACAGTGGAACTCTGCCTAGAAGGCCAGCAGCCCAGAGGAGCCTCTTCACTGTTGATGTTGAGACTGGACAGAGGTACTCTGCCTAGAAGGCCAGCACCCCGGAGGAGCCTCTTCACTGTTGATGTTGAGACTGGACAGAGGAACTCTGCCTAGAAGGCCAGCACCCCGGAGGAGCCTCTTCACTGTTGATGTTGAGACTGGACAGAGGAACTCTGCCTAGAAGGCCAGCACCCGGAGGAGCCTCTTCACTGTTGATGTTGAGACTGGACAGAGGAACTCTGCCTAGAAGGCCAGCACCCCGGAGGAGCCTCTTCACTGTTGATGTTGAGACTGGACAGAGGAACTCTGCCTAGAAGGCCAGCACCCCGGAGGAGCCTCTTCACTGTTGATGTTGAGACTGGACAGAGGAACTCTGCCTAGATGGCCAGCACCCCGGAGGAGCCTCTTCACTGTTGATGTTGAGACTGGACAGAGGAACTCTGCCTAGAAGGCCAGCACCCCGGAGGAGCCTCTTCACTGTTGATGTTGAGACTGGACAGTGGAACTCTGCCTAGGCCAGCAGCCCAGAGGAGCCTCTTCACTGTTGATGTTGAGACTGGACAGAGGAACTCTGCCTAGAAGGCCAGCACCCCGGAGGAGCCTCTTCACTGTTGATGTTGAGACTGGACAGTGGAACTCTGCCTAGAAGGCCAGCAGCCCAGAGGAGCCTCTTCACTGTTGATGTTGAGACTGGACAGAGGAACTCTGCCTAGAAGGCCAGCACCCCGGAGGAGCCTCTTCACTGTTGATGTTGAGACTGGACAGTGGAACTCTGCCTAGAAGGCCAGCAGCCCAGAGGAGCCTCTTCACTGTTGATGTTGAGACTGGACAGAGGAACTCTGCCTAGAAGGCCAGCACCCCGGAGGAGCCTCTTCACTGTTGATGTTGAGACTGGACAGTGGAACTCTGCCTAGAAGGCCAGCAGCCCAGAGGAGCCTCTTCACTGTTGTTGTTGAGACTGGACAGAGGTACTCTGCCTAGAAGGCCAGCACCCGGAGGAGCCTCTTCACTGTTGATGTTGAGACTGGACAGAGGAACTCTGCCTAGAAGGCCAGCACCCGGAGGAGCCTCTTCACTGTTGATGTTGAGACTGGACAGAGGAACTCTGCCTAGAAGGCCAGCACCCCGGAGGAGCCTCTTCACTGTTGATGTTGAGACTGGACAGAGGAACTCTGCCTAGAAGGCCAGCACCCCGGAGGAGCCTCTTCACTGTTGATGTTGAGACTGGACAGAGGAACTCTGCCTAGAAGGCCAGCACCCCGGAGGAGCCTCTTCACTGTTGATGTTGAGACTGGACAGAGGAACTCTGCCTAGAAGGCCAGCACCCCGGAGGAGCCTCTTCACTGTTGATGTTGAGACTGGACAGAGGAACTCTGCCTAGAAGGCCAGCACCCCGGAGGAGCCTCTTCACTGTTGATGTTGAGACTGGACAGAGGAACTCTGCCTAGAAGGCCAGCACCCCGGAGGAGCCTCTTCACTGTTGATGTTGAGACTGGACAGAGGAACTCTGCCTAGAAGGCCAGCACCCCGGAGGAGCCTCTTCACTGTTGATGTTGAGACTGGACAGAGGAACTCTGCCTAGAAGGCCAGCACCCCGGAGGAGCCTCTTCACTGTTGATGTTGAGACTGGACAGAGGAACTCTGCCTAGAAGGCCAGCACCCCGGAGGAGCCTCTTCACTGTTGATGTTGAGACTGGACAGAGGAACTCTGCCTAGAAGGCCAGCACCCCGGAGGAGCCTCTTCACTGTTGATGTTGAGACTGGACAGAGGAACTCTGCCTAGAAGGCCAGCACCCCGGAGGAGCCTCTTCACTGTTGATGTTGAGACTGGACAGAGGAACTCTGCCTAGAAGGCCAGCACCCCGGAGGAGCCTCTTCACTGTTGATGTTGAGACTGGACAGAGGAACTCTGCCTAGAAAGCCAGCACCCCGGAGGAGCCTCTTCACTGTTGATGTTGAGACTGGACAGAGGAACTCTGCCTAGAAGGCCAGCACCCCGGAGGAGCCTCTTCACTGTTGATGTTGAGACTGGACAGTGGAACTCTGCCTAGAAGGCCAGCAGCCCAGAGGAGCCTCTTCACTGTTGATGTTGAGACTGGACAGAGGAACTCTGCCTAGAAGGCCAGCACCCCGGAGGAGCCTCTTCACTGTTGATGTTGAGACTGGACAGTGGAACTCTGCCTAGAAGGCCAGCAGCCCAGAGGAGCCTCTTCACTGTTGATGTTGAGACTGGACAGAGGAACTCTGCCTAGAAGGCCAGCACCCCGGAGGAGCCTCTTCACTGTTGATGTTGAGACTGGACAGTGGAACTCTGCCTAGAAGGCCAGCAGCCCAGAGGAGCCTCTTCACTGTTGATGTTGAGACTGGACAGAGGAACTCTGCCTAGAAGGCCAGCACCCCGGAGGAGCCTCTTCACTGTTGATGTTGAGACTGGACAGAGGAACTCTGCCTAGAAGGCCAGCACCCGGAGGAGCCTCTTCACTGTTGATGTTGAGACTGGACAGAGGAACTGCCTAGAAGGCCAGCACCCCGGAGGAGCCTCTTCACTGTTGATGTTGAGACTGGACAGAGGAACTCTGCCAGGCCAGCACCCCGGAGGAGCCTCTTCACTGTTGATGTTGAGACTGGACAGAGGAACTCTGCCTAGAAGGCCAGCACCCCGGAGGAGCCTCTTCACTGTTGATGTTGAGACTGGACAGAGGAACTCTGCCTAGAAGGCCAGCAGCACCCGGAGGAGCCTCTTCACTGTTGATGTTGAGACTGGACAGAGGAACTCTGCCTAGAAGGCCAGCACCCGGAGGAGCCTCTTCACTGTTGATGTTGAGACTGGACAGAGGAACTCTGCCTAGAAGGCCAGCACCCCGGAGGAGCCTCTTCACTGTTGATGTTGAGACTGGACAGAGGAACTCTGCCTAGAAGGCGAGCACCCCGGAGGAGCCTCTTCACTGTTGATGTTGAGATTGGACAGAGGAACTCTGCCTAGAAGGCCAGCACCCCGGAGGAGCCTCTTCACTGTTGATGTTGAGACTGGACAGAGGAACTCTGCCTAGAAGGCCAGCACCCCGGAGGAGCCTCTTCACTGTTGATGTTGAGACTGGACAGAGGAGCCTCTTCACTGTTGATGTTGAGACTGGACAGAGGAACTCTGCCTAGAAGGCCAGCACCCCGGAGGAGCCTCTTCACTGTTGATGTTGAGACTGGACAGAGGAACTCTGCCTAGAAGGCCAGCACCCCGGAGGAGCCTCTTCACTGTTGATGTTGAGACTGGACAGAGGAACTCTGCCTAGAAGGCCAACCGGGCCAGCACCCGGAGGAGCCTCTTCACTGTTGATGTTGAGACTGGACAGAGGAACTCTGCCTAGAAGGCCAGCACCCCGGAGGAGCCTCTTCACTGTTGATGTTGAGACTGGACAGAGGAACTCTGCCTAGAAGGCCAGCACCCCGGAGGAGCCTCTTCACTGTTGATGTTGAGACTGGACAGAGGAACTCTGCCTAGAAGGCCAGCACCCGGAGGAGCCTCTTCACTGTTGATGTTGAGACTGGACAGAGGAACTCTGCCTAGAAGGCCAGCACCCCGGAGGAGCCTCTTCACTGTTGATGTTGAGACTGGACAGAGGAACTCTGCCTAGAAGGCCAGCACCCCGGAGGAGCCTCTTCACTGTTGATGTTGAGACTGGACAGAGGAACTCTGCCTAGAAGGCCAGCACCCGGAGGAGCCTCTTCACTGTTGATGTTGAGACTGGACAGAGGAACTCTGCCTAGAAAGCCAGCACCCCGGAGGAGCCTCTTCACTGTTGATGTTGAGACTGGACAGAGGAACTCTGCCTAGAAGGCCAGCACCCCGGAGGAGCCTCTTCACTGTTGATGTTGAGACTGGACAGTGGAACTCTGCCTAGAAGGCCAGCAGCCCAGAGGAGCCTCTTCACTGTTGATGTTGAGACTGGACAGAGGAACTCTGCCTAGAAGGCCAGCACCCCGGAGGAGCCTCTTCACTGTTGATGTTGAGACTGGACAGTGGAACTCTGCCTAGAAGGCCAGCAGCCCAGAGGAGCCTCTTCACTGTTGATGTTGAGACTGGACAGAGGAACTCTGCCTAGAAGGCCAGCACCCCGGAGGAGCCTCTTCACTGTTGATGTTGAGACTGGACAGTGGAACTCTGCCTAGAAGGCCAGCAGCCCAGAGGAGCCTCTTCACTGTTGATGTTGAGACTGGACAGAGGAACTCTGCCTAGAAGGCCAGCACCCCGGAGGAGCCTCTTCACTGTTGATGTTGAGACTGGACAGAGGAACTCTGCCTAGAAGGCCAGCACCCCGGAGGAGCCTCTTCACTGTTGATGTTGAGACTGGACAGAGGAACTCTGCCTAGAAGGCCAGCACCCCGGAGGAGCCTCTTCACTGTTGATGTTGAGACTGGACAGAGGAACTCTGCCTAGATGGCCAGCACCCCGGAGGAGCCTCTTCACTGTTGATGTTGAGACTGGACAGAGGAACTCTGCCTAGAAGGCCAGCACCCCGGAGGAGCCTCTTCACTGTTGATGTTGAGACTGGACAGAGGAACTCTGCCTAGAAGGCCAGCACCCCGGAGGAGCCTCTTCACTGTTGATGTTGAGACTGGACAGAGGAACTCTGCCTAGAAGGCCAGCACCCCGGAGGAGCCTCTTCACTGTTGATGTTGAGACTGGACAGAGGAACTCTGCCTAGAAGGCCAGCACCCCGGAGGAGCCTCTTCACTGTTGATGTTGAGACTGGACAGAGGAACTCTGCCTAGAAGGCGAGCACCCCGGAGGAGCCTCTTCACTGTTGATGTTGAGACTGGACAGAGGAACTCTGCCTAGAAGGCGAGCACCCCGGAGGAGCCTCTTCACTGTTGATGTTGAGATTGGACAGAGGAACTCTGCCTAGAAGGCCAGCACCCCGGAGGAGCCTCTTCACTGTTGATGTTGAGACTGGACAGAGGAACTCTGCCTAGAAGGCCAGCACCCCGGAGGAGCCTCTTCACTGTTGATGTTGAGACTGGACAGAGGAGCCTCTTCACTGTTGATGTTGAGACTGGACAGAGGAACTCTGCCTAGAAGGCCAGCACCCCGGAGGAGCCTCTTCACTGTTGATGTTGAGATTGGACAGAGGAACTCTGCCTAGAAGGCCAGCACCCCGGAGGAGCCTCTTCACTGTTGATGTTGAGACTGGACAGAGGAACTCTGCCTAGAAGGCCAGCACCCCGGAGGAGCCTCTTCACTGTTGATGTTGAGACTGGACAGAGGAGCCTCTTCACTGTTGATGTTGAGACTGGACAGAGGAACTCTGCCTAGAAGGCCAGCACCCCGGAGGAGCCTCTTCACTGTTGATGTTGAGACTGGACAGAGGAACTCTGCCTAGAAGGCCAGCACCCCGGAGGAGCCTCTTCACTGTTGATGTTGAGACTGGACAGAGGAACTCTGCCTAGAAGGCCAGCACCCCGGAGGAGCCTCTTCAATGTTGATGTTGAGACTGGACAGTGGAACTCTGCCTAGAAGGCCAGCACCCCGGAGGAGCCTCTTCACTGTTGATGTTGAGACTGGACAGAGGAACTCTGCCTAGAAGGCCAGCACCCCGGAGGAGCCTCTTCACTGTTGATGTTGAGACTGGACAGAGGAACTCTGCCTAGAAGGCCAGCACCCCGGAGGAGCCTCTTCACTGTTGATGTTGAGACTGGACAGAGGAACTCTGCCTAGAAGGCCAGCACCCCGGAGGAGCCTCTTCACTGTTGATGTTGAGACTGGACAGAGGAACTCTGCCTAGAAGGCCAGCACCCCGGAGGAGCCTCTTCACTGTTGATGTTGAGACTGGACAGAGGAGCCTCTTCACTGTTGATGTTGAGACTGGACAGAGGAACTCTGCCTAGAAGGCCAGCACCCCGGAGGAGCCTCTTCACTGTTGATGTTGAGACTGGACAGAGGAGCCTCTTCACTGTTGATGTTGAGACTGGACAGAGGAACTCTGCCTAGAAGGCCAGCACCCCGGAGGAGCCTCTTCACTGTTGATGTTAAGACTGGACAGAGGAACTCTGCCTAGAATGCCAGCACCCCGGAGGAGCCTCTTCACTGTTGATGTTGAGACTGGACAGAGGAGCCTCTTCACTGTTGATGTTGAGACTGGACAGAGGAGCCTCTTCACTGTTGATGTTAAGACTGGACAGAGGAGCCTCTTCACTGTTGATGTTGAGACTGGACAGAGGAGCCTCTTCACTGTTGATGTTGAGACTGGACAGAGGAGCCTCTTCACTGTTGATGTTGAGACTGGACAGAGGAGCCTCTTCACTGTTGATGTTGAGACTGGACAGAGGAGCCTCTTCACTGTTGATGTTGAGACTGGACAGAGGAGCCTCTTCACTGTTGATGTTGAGACTGGACAGAGGATTCTCTTCACTGTTGATGTTGAGACTGGACAGAGGAGCCTCTTCACTGTTGATGTTGAGACTGGACAGAGGTGCCTCTTCACTGTTGATGTTGAGACTGGACAGAGGAGCCTCTTCACTGTTGATGTTGAGACTGGACAGAGGATCCTCTTCACTGTTGATGTTGAGACTGGACAGAGGAGCCTCTTCACTGTTGATGTTGAGACTGGACAGAGGAGCCTCTTCACTGTTGATGTTGAGACTGGACAGAGGAGCCTCTTCACTGTTGATGTTGAGACTGGACAGAGGAGCCTCTTCACTGTTGATGTTGAGACTGGACAGAGGTGCCTCTTCACTGTTGATGTTGAGACTGGACAGAGGAGCCTCTTCACTGTTGATGTTGAGACTGGACAGAGGAGCCTCTTCACTGTTGATGTTGAGACTGGACAGAGGAGCCTCTTCACTGTTGATGTTGAGACTGGACAGAGGAGCCTCTTCACTGTTGATGTTGAGACTGGACAGAGGAGCCTCTTCACTGTTGATGTTGAGACTGGACAGAGGAGCCTCTTCACTGTTGATGTTGAGACTGGACAGAGGAGCCTCTTCACTGTTGATGTTGAGACTGGACAGAGGAGCCTCTTCACTGTTGATGTTGAGACTGGACAGAGGAGCCTCTTCACTGTTGATGTTGAGACTGGACAGAGGAGCCTCTTCACTGTTGATGTTGAGACTGGATAGAGGAGCCTCTTCACTGTTGATGTTGAGACTGGACAGAGGAGCCTCTTCACTGTTGATGTTGAGACTGGACAGAGGAGCCTCTTCACTGTTGATGTTGAGACTGGACAGAGGAGCCTCTTCACTGTTGATGTTGAGACTGGACAGAGGAGCCTCTTCACTGTTGATGTTGAGACTGGACAGAGGAGCCTCTTCACTGTTGATGTTGAGACTGGACAGAGGAGCCTCTTCACTGTTGATGTTGAGACTGGACAGAGGAGCCTCTTCACTGTTGATGTTGAGACTGGACAGAGGAGCCTCTTCACTGTTGATGTTGAGACTGGACAGAGGAGCCTCTTCACTGTTGATGTTGAGACTGGACAGAGGAGCCTCTTCACTGTTGATGTTGAGACTGGTGTTTGCCTTTGTTGTCCCTCTCTGTGATCGCCGGTCCATCTCTGTGATCGCCGGTGTCTGGTTTGTCCACCAGAGATTAAAGTCGTCCGTAGTTGTAGGTTGTTATTATGGATACGACAGAGTACCATTCTAAATGTTTTTAGGATGGATGCGTTTACCAGACTAAAGTATTTAAACAGGTGCAGCCTGAAAAATTGGTCTTTTAGTTTGTAGATTTTTTCACCGTTTCAGCGTGGGGATGATCTCCACATTCTCTGGTCTTGTCTTTTGTAGAGTTGTAGTTTAAACCATTTAAACCAAATACTTGAATCAGTTATAGAACCCATTGTACTTTATGGTTGTGAGGTCTGGGGTCTGCTCCCAAACCAAGAATTCACTAAATTGAGACTGCATGCAGAATTCTGCAAAAATATCCTCTGTGTTCAACGTAAAACACCAAATAATGCATGCAGAGCAGAATTAGGCCGATTCCCGCTAATTATCAAAATCCAGAAAAGATACCTTAAATTCTACAATCACCTAAAAGGAAGCGATTCCCAGACCTTCTATAACAAAGCCATCACCTACAGAGAGATTAACCTGGAGAAGAGTCCCCTTTGCAAGCTGGTCCTGGGGCTCTGTTGACAAACCCAAACAGACCCCACATAGCCAATGGACAGCAACACAATTAGACCCAACTAAATTATGAGAAAACAAAAAGATAATTACTTGACATAAAGGAAAAAAATAAAATAAAAAACAGATCACACTAGAATGCTATTTGGCCTTAAACAGAGAGTACAAAGTGGCAGAATACCTGACCACTGTGACTGACCCAAACTTAAGAAAAGCTTTGACTATGTACAGACTCTGAGCATAGCCTTGCTATTGGCCGCCGTAGGCAGACCTGGCTCTCAAGAGAAGACAGGCTATGTGCACACTGCCCACAAAATGAGGTGAAAACTGTGCTGCACTTCCTAACCTCCTGCCCAATGTATGACCATATTAGAGACATATTTCCCTCAGATTACACAGATCCACAATTTTGATCAACTCTATCTACTGGGTGAAATACCACAGTGTGCCATCACAGCAGCAAGATTTGTGACCTGTTGCCACAAGACAATAGCAACCAGTGAAGAATAAACACCATTGTAAATACAACACATATTTGTTTATTTATTTTCTGTTTTGTACTTTAACCATTTGCACATCGTTACAACACTGTTTATATACATAATATGACATTTGAAATGTCTTAATTATTTTGTAACTTCTGTGATTGTAATGTTTACTGTTCATTTTGATTGTTTATTTCACTTTTGTTTATGTATGTATGATCCTATGATCCTCCCCCAAGGGCAGTCATGACAAGGGCTTTGGCATGGGAAACATATGTTAACTTTGCCAAAGCAAGTGAACTAGATAATTAACAATACAAATGTACAGTAAATATTACACTCTGTCTCTCTCTCTGTTTCTCTATCTCTCTCTCTTCTCCCCAGGGCCTGCACGGATGTGTTGTGCTGTGTCATCTTCGTCATCGTCATCCTCGGCTACATCGCTCTGGGCACCGTGGGTGAGTTGTCATGTTGCTGCATATTTCATCAGACAGAGGATTCATAACAACAAAGTCCCAGTGTCCCACACACATCCCCCTTCCCTCTGTTGTACCTCAAAGAAGGATGTGGTCTAAGACAGAACCCAAACCGGCTGCGCGCGTGCGCCATCGTGTACTTACGTGCATAAATGTATTTTGTCCCCCTACACCAAACGCTATCACAACACGCAGCTTGCTGTTGCTAATTTGTCCTGGGATATAAACATTGAGTTGTTATTTTACCTGAAATGCACAAGGTCCTCTACTCCGACAATTAATCCACACATAAAACGGCCAACCGAATCGTTTCTAGTCATCTCTCCTCCTTCCAGGATTTTTCATCTTTGAACTTATATGGTGATCAGCATCTAAACTTTCATAGTATTACCATGACTACCGGAAAAACAGTTAGTCTTTCAATCACCCACGTGGGTATAACCAATGAGAAGATGGCACGTGTAACTGCTTCTATAAACCAACGAGGAGATGGGAGAGGCAGGACATTCAGCGCGATCTGCGTCGGAGTTCTATTTTAGCCCTTGGCATCGCAGACTCTCCGGTCTGGTCAGCATGTAAGCCAGTGTTTCCCAACACTGGTCCTCAAGTACCCCTATTCGTACACTATTTCATTGTAGCCCTGGACAAGCACACCTTATTCAACTTGTCAACTAATCATCAATCCCTCAATGAGTTGAATGAGGTGTGTTTGTCTAGGACTACAATGAAAATGTGTACTGTTGAGGGTACTCAAGAACTAGGGTTGGGAAACACTGGTCTAAGCAGATGGTGTGAGGAAAGTTGGTGTGTGTGTGAGTTCGTCTGTGTTCATGTTTGTTAGTTAGTGAGTTTCTGCGTGCCTAGCTCTCATCTAGACAGTCTGTGTTCTATATATTCCACCAACTGTGGTGCCATATCGATGTTAGTGTTGTATTTGATGCCATTTTTGCATTGAGCAACAGAGCCTCTGATTGTGTAGTGTGTGGGAGGTAGAAATATGAGCGCCTGAGTTTCCCCAGAGACAGACCCATTCCTTAATGAGCAGGAGTTCTTAACAACAGTATGTTTGTATGTGAGGCACTTTCTGTTTTCTGAGGTTACTCTATGGCAGATATTGCAATGCCGTCGGGGGTACGCCAAATAAAAATGTGATTCACGTTTAAAAATGTCAAATATATATTTGTTTTTAACATTTTCAAACGGTCCATTTATATTTTCCAACGGGGCTACACAGTTTTTTTTCTCTAGCCTGAGTAGCCTTGTCTCAGTGCCAAAAAAACAAACAAAAAAACATCTCGTGTTCAGCAAAATAACATCACAATGTCAAATACAGGTAGCTTAGTCAAATAATTAACATCCAATCACATTAACCGTTACTCTCCAGCGGGAATTCCACTAACGGTCCGTATGTAGCCAAATGTAGCTGCTGCTCATTCAGTTTGCTCGAAAATGGATAAAGGGTTAAAAAAAAGTAAGGCCAGCATTTCCATAGAGACTCATACCAGCTCTACTGGTAGTAATGCTACTACCAGCAGTACTACAGCAGTACTACACCTGCACCTGTCAACGACACAAGTTGTTCCGCTTCCATGAGCACATCCAATGCTCGCATCAGTAATTCTACATTTGTTGTTAGCCCAGCTAGCATGGACACTGACACTTGTTGAATCTGATGCAGCCGAATAGCTTCTGCCCCCATTGCACCATCGAAGAGGCACAAATATAATGGACTTCAGGAAACAGCAGAGGGAACACCCCCCTATCCACATCGACGGAACAGTAGTGGAGAGGGTAGCAAGTTTTAAGTTCCTCGGCATACACATCACAGACAAATTGAATTGGTCCACTCACACAGACAGCATCGTGAAGAAGGCACAGCAGCGCCTCTTCAACCTCAGGAGGCTGAAGAAATTCGGCTTGTCACCAAAAGCACTCACAAACTTCTACAGATGCACAATCGAGAGCATCCTGGCGGGCTGTATCACCGCCTGGTACGGCAACTGCTCCGCCCTCAACCGTAAGGCTCTCCAGAGTGAAATTGAGGTCTGCACAACGCATCACCGGGGGCAAACTACCTGCCCTCCAGGACACCTACACCACCCGATGTTACAGGAAGGCCATAAAGATCATCAAGGACATCAACCACCCGAGCCACTGCCTGTTCACCCCGCTATCATCCAGAAGGCGAGGTCAGTACAGGTGCATCAAAGCTGGGACCGAGAGACTGAAAAACAGCTTCTATCTCAAGGCCATCAGACTGTTAAACAGCCACCACTAACATTGAGTGGCTGCTGCCAACACACTGACACTGACTCAACTCCAGCCACTTTAATAATGGGAATTGATGGGAAATGATGTAAATATATCACTAGCCACTTTAAACAATGCTACCTTATATAATGTTACTTACCCTACATTATTCATCTTATATGCATACGTATATACTGTACTCTATATCATCGACTGCATCCTTATGTAATACATGTATCACTAGCCACTTTAACTATGCCACTTTGTTTACATACTCATCTCATATGTATATGTATATACTGTACTCGATACCATCTACTGTATCTTGCCTATGCTGCTCTGTACCATCACTCATTCATATATCCTTATGTACATATTCTTTATCCCCTTACACTGTGTATAAGACAGTAGTTTTGGAATTGTTAGTTAGATTACTTGTTGGCTATTACTGCAGTGTCGGAACTAGAAGCACAAGCATTTCGCTACACTCGCATTAACATCTGCTAACCATGTGTACGTGACAAATAAAATTTGATTTGATAATGAGAACTACATTGATTTGGGGTTCACTTATATTGGGTGTTTGCCTTTCCTCAGCCACAGTATGTTATATGTGCAAAAGTACTATCTCACAACTCTTGTGCAGACATTTAGAAACAAAACATGCACATTTGAAAAATAAGCACGGGAGGTTTTTGAGCGAGAATTAAGTCGACTTTCGCGTAGTAAGACATGTATAAAAGCAGCAGATACCATTAATAAGAAGAGGCTAGAAGCGTCTTATATGGTGAGCTACTGAGTCGCTAGGACAGGCAAGCCCCAGACTATTGTGGAGGACTTCATTCTTCCTGTTTCTGCGGCTGTGGCTGGGACAATGCTGGGGGAAAAGGCCAAAACAACTATATAGACAAAGACTTCATCAAATAACACTGTTTCACGATGCATCATTGACATGGCAGGAGATGTTTTTAAACAATTACTGCTTCGCATACAAGCCAGTGAATTATATGCGTTACAGCTGGATGAGTCAACAGACGTGGCGGGCCTGGCACAGCTGTTGGTATATGTCTGTTGCGTTTATGGGGGGTCAATTAAGGAAGACATCCTCTTCTGGAAACCAGGACAACAGGAGAGGATATTTTTGAAGAACTGGACAACTTTGTGACATCAAATGGAATTTGGTGATCAAGATGTGTTGGTATCCAGGATGCAGTTGTAAATGAGAACTTGTTCTCAACTAGCTTACCTGGTTAAATAAAGGTGAAATATACAGTGCCTTGCGAAAGTATTCGGCCCCCTTGAACTTTGCGACCTTTTGCCACATTTCAGGCTTCAAACATAAAGATATAAAACTGTATTTTTTTGTGAAGAATCAACAAAAAGTGGGACACAATCATGAAGTGGAATGACATTTATTGGATATTTCAAACTTTTATAACAAATCAAAAACTGAAAAATTGGGCGTGCAAAATTATTCAGCCCCTTTACTTTCAGTGCAGCAAACTCTCTCCAGAAGTTCAGTGAGGATCTCTGAATGATCCAATGTTGACCTAAATTACTAATGATGATAAATACAATCCACCTGTGTGTAATCAAGTCTCCGTATAAATGCACCTGCACTGTGATAGTCTCAGAGGTCCGTTAAAAGCGCAGAGAGCATCATGAAGAACAAGGAACACACCAGGCAGGTCCTAGATACTGTTGTGAAGAAGTTTAAAGCAGGATTTGGATACAAAAAGATTTCCCAAGCTTTAAACATACCAAACATCCCACACAGGGCTTTCCATCATTGTATGATTTTTGTGTGCAAATGATCACGCTTACGGACAATGTCAAATATGGTATAGCGAAGCACCTGAGTGAGTTGGGTGTGCAATTACGCAGGTACTTTCCCAAAACGGATGGCACAAACAACTGGATTCGTTATCTCTTTCATGCCCTGCCTCTAGTCCACTTACCGATATCTGAGCAAGAGAGCCTGAACGAAATTGCAACAGGCGGTTCTGTGAAAATTTAATTTAATCAGAAGCCACTGCCAGATTTCTGGATTGGGCTGCGCTCAGAGTATCCTGCCTTGGCAAATCGCGCTGTTAAGACACTGATGCCCTTTGCAACCACGTACCTATGTGAGAGTGGATTCTCGGCCCTCACTAGCATGAAAACTAAATACAAGCACAGACTGTGTGGAAAACGATTTAAGACTGAGACTCTCTCCAATACAACCCAACATTGCAGAGTTATGTGTATCTTTCAAGCACACCCTTCTCATTAACCTGTGGTGAGTTATTCACAATTTTCAATGAACGATATATTATATATGTAAGATGGTTAAATAAAGAGAAAAATTATTGATTATTTGTGTCCTGGTCCTATAAGAGCTCTTTGTCACTTCCCACGAGCCGTGTTGTGACAAAAACTCTCACTCATTCTTATGTTTAATAAATTTATTGTATAGTGTGTGTGTGTGTGTGTTTGTGTGGCAGGACTACAATGATGGCAGAAAACAACATTTGAGAGTGCGCTGACCCTGGTGCTAGAGGGGGTACGCAGCTGGAGGTGGATTGTTTGAAGTGGTACGGGACTATGAAAAGTTTGGGAACCACTGCTCAATGGCATCTCCCTAATCTGTGCTTCTAATCTTCCGATTGGAGCTTAGAGCATGTTCTCTAGAGAAATGGGTGATGTCCTCTGGCCTCCATGCCTTTTTAAGGCATTTAATTAGAGCAGTTAAACACAGCATACTCCAGTGTTCCTCTCAGTAGATTGGAATCAATCATGTGAATCTCCTCACACACACACCTAAGTCTGTATGTAGTCTGTATGACACACACACCCTCAGTGAGTCAAATGAAATCAACGTTGATGTCTTCTCTCAAAGTGGAGTCCCTCTCAGACTTCGATTGGCAGTGTAGTCACGTCCGAGTCTGGGCAGAGGAAGGACTGTCTGTTGCCCAATTACTTTAAGAGAGCCAGAGCCATGAAAATGGAGGTGACTTCAAATAGACACTGGCATGTCAGCAATTACGTGAAGAGCTTTTCATTCTTTCTCCTCCCATGTGCTCTTCCTCGTGGATAACTTCCCTTTCTCAACCTCCCAGCTGTGTGAGGCAGGCTAGAAAATAATATGTTATTGTCCTCCTAGGTAATTCTTTGCTGTTTATGTTTTGAACAGGTTAGAAAAACTATTGAACACAGGATTGCATCGTGAATTGAAGCCTCAAAAGATGCAGACTGGTGGAGAAAGTGTTGGAATTATTGGATTACCTTGGCTTTGGTTTTGTTAGTGCCTTTCACTCGTATTATCACTCTGTATCAAATCAAATGTATTTATGTAGCCCTTCGTACATCAGCTGATGTCACAAAGTCACAAAACCTAGGAAGAAACCTAGAGAGGAACCTAGAGAGGTCCTCTTCTGGCTGTGCCGGGTGGAGATTATAACAGAACATGGCCAAGATGTTCAAATGTTCATAAATGACCAGCATGGTCAAATAATAATAATCACTGTAATCTCTGTAAGATAAACTGTAAGTTTCTCACATAGACCTTTTCAGGTTGTCCTTGTAATGTCTGAACAGCCAGTCTCAGCTTGACACACTAATATATTCATATCTGGCTTCTGATTTTGATTCATAACAGCAGTCTACATTGGATCCCATTTTACCTGTTTTTATACTGATGTACAGTAGCTGTGGGCTGAAGTGATAATGGTAGTCAATCAAATCAATCACATAAAGCCCTTTTTACATCACCAGTTGTCACAAAGTGCTTATACAGAAACCTAAAACCCTAAAGAGCAACAATGCAGATGTAGAATCACGGTGGCTAGGAAAAACTCCCAAGAAAGGCAGAAACTTAGAGAGGAACCAGGCTCTGAGGGGTGGTCAGTCCTCTCCTGGCTGTGCCGGATGGAGAATATAGGAGTACATCGTCATTAAGGCCAGATCGTTCTTCAAGATGTTCAACATTTATAGATGACCAGCAGGGACAAATAATAATCACTGTGGTTCTAGGGGGTGCAACAGGTCAGCACCTCAGGAGTAAATGTCAGTTGGCTTTTCGTAGCTGAGCATTCAGAGGTCAAGACAACTTGTGCATGTGCATTAGACTGTCAGAATATTCCAATACATACACAGTCAGGCAGAGCCTATCACTAATTCATGTCCAGAGTGATTGACATATGACAGGTCTGTGAATGAGGCTAATGATGTGGCCGTCTGTCTGGTTGCAGCCTGGATCCATGGTGACACCAGGAAGGTGGTCTACCCCACCGACAGCCACGGACAGTTCTGTGGACAGCAGGGGACCCCCAACGCGTAAGTAGAACGAAAGACCGCTCTCTGTGTTTGGAGAAAAATGTATTGTATATACAGTACAATGGATAGTATATAGTTACTATGGATAGGTATAGTACTATATCATTGCATTGCACTTAGGACAAGTGTGGCTTCACATTAATATCCTCAAAAATAATTCTGCACTTGGAAGAGAATGTAAGCAGCCTGGGATTAGTCTGTAAACATAGTCATTTTAAGCTACCCTTCTATGTTCAGCAAGGCTCTCCAACCCTGTTCCTGCAGAGCTACTGTCCTGTAGGTTTACACTCAACCAGTCTAGCGCACCGGATTCAAATACTTAGCAGATTGAGAAGGTGAATCAGGTTAGTTACAACTGGGGTTGGAGTGAAAACCTGCACAAGGGTGTGGCTTCCGTGTTGCTCAGTTAGTTGAGCATGGCGCTTGAAACACCATGGTTGTGGGTTCAATTCCCATGGGGGACCAGTAAGACAAATACGTACAAAAATGTATGTACTCACTACTGTAAATCACTCTGTAAAAGAGTGTCTACTAAATGTAAAGGAGGGTAGCTCTCCAGGAACAGGAATGGAGGGAAAGCCTGCAGGAGGGTAGCTCTGCAGGAACAGGAATGGAGGGAAAGCCTGTAGGAGGGTAGCTCTCCAGGAACAGGGTTGCCGAGCCCTGCTTTACAGTAATCCCCCCTTTAGTTTGTATAGGGCTTTGCGTGGCATGTATGAAAAGTGAATTTAAAGTAGCATTAACCACCACCACAGGCTTCCCTGCACCCTGTGTGTTTACACTGTGTCTTGCCTCTGTTTGACAGGCAGCTCAATCTGCCATTATTTTCAATACATCATTTGTTCTCAGCGTTTTCTAATAAAACTGTCATTGTGTGTGTTGGAAAACAAATTAATATTCTCTCCATTTCACTGTGGTTACAGCAACAAAGCCATATTATTCTACTTCAACATATTGCAATGTGCCAATCCTGCCGTTCTCATTAACCTCCAGTGCCCTACAACCCAAGTAAGAGGCCCCTCTTTACGTGGCACACATTATGCTATTCTGCTCCTGCTCGTTTTTCTTGCTTGATTATACAAGGTCAGTGTTCTCTGTTGTTAAGCATTGATGAATGTTTGTCTCTACCTCTCTCTTCTCAGCTCTGTGTCTCCAAGTGCCCAGACAGATTTGCCACATACCTAGACATGCAGTACAACTACAGGTACAACAACAGCTACTGGGAGTATTACAGGCAGTTCTGCAAGCCGGGCTTCGACAATCCTAGAAAGGTACAGAGACCTGATGCCTCCAGTCACCTTATCAAGTCCTTGAGTGTTCTG
Organism: Oncorhynchus keta; assembly: GCF_023373465.1. Taxonomy (NCBI): domain Eukaryota; kingdom Metazoa; phylum Chordata; class Actinopteri; order Salmoniformes; family Salmonidae; genus Oncorhynchus; species Oncorhynchus keta. The sequence continues at coordinate 43,759,726 of NC_068442.1, forward strand.
AACAGATGTCATCTGTAATGGTTATCCGTCTAGAAGTCAGTAGCGACCAAGACTCTTCCGAAATGGCAATCTTATTAGAATCAGTAAGTAATTTAGTTGCTGCAATTAGAGTATATCTTGTTGTACATTTAATTATACGGAAAAACACTATATTGCTTTATAAGTACTAGGCCTATGTAATGTATTATGTAAAGGAAACATAATGAGATTTAAAAGTTCTGTGGCTAAGAGGGAGTGACTGAAAGGGGGAAAGAGGGAGGAAGAGAGAGAGGAAAAGAGTGTGCGCTTCGTCTGCAGAGACCAGAGTGCTAAAACAACAAATGACTCAGGAAGGGTTCCCTACCAGTCTCTAATGTATGACAGTCTTCTGTTCTGTTCCACACGCCCACTCTCCTCATGGTCCTTTTGGATAATGGCAAACTCATAGGAAACTGATAGGATGTCTTACCAGTCATCCTAACCTATGAGTTGGTATAAACACTCAACTCTGAGGATTTGACGTCACTGAATTTACATTGTTTGACGTCTTCTTCCTCTCTTTTCTCCCTTTAGTCAGTTGCACATGTCTTGAGAGATGAGGACTGCCCATCTATGATAGTGCCAAGCAGACCTTGTAAGTGAATCTAGATTCTGCACACAGTTCCTCCACTATCATTATGGTGACTTAAGATTCAGACTGTCTATTCTAAGACTTAGGTTCTGTGGGAGGGGGCATTATGTGTTAGGGGTTGGGAAAGGAAAGTGATACTTATAAACAGTCTATGACATTGAAACATTATTCTTAGCCATTAAATATTTATTTGTGTGTTTCAGTCCTTCAGAGGTGCTTCCCTGACTTTATCACCAGGAACGGGACGCTAACTGTCGCCAACAAGACAGACTTCAAAGATGGGTTAGGTAAAACGAGGAGCGTGATCGATCTCAGGGACGCTGCCAAGTAAGTCCTGCTCTCCTCAACGTACCTCTGTTGTAGTCAAAATGTTGTCGAGGTAGTTTGGTGGAAACACTATTTATAGACTGATAGCCTACCATACAAATTATATCAAACTTACCGCCAATGTCATTCATAGCCAATTGAATTCAAGTAAACCAACAAAATTAACATATTAACACTTTCTATTTATTAATGACATATTTAGTGCATTCAGAAGATATTCAGACCTGTAACGTGTACGCTGTGAGTCAGGTAGCAAGTTCAGGGAGTGCAAATGTAATAATAAGTAGAACATAGTACAAAACAGGGAAAGCGTACAGACATGAAACAGAAACAGAGTCAATAACGCCTGAGGAAAGAACCAAGGGGAGTGACAGATACAGGGGAGGTAATCAGGAAGGTGATGGAGTCCAGGGGAGTGACAGATACAGGGGAGGTAATCAGGAAGGTGATGGAGTCCAGGGGAGTGACAGATACAGGGGAGGTAATCAGGAAGGTGATGGAGTCCAGGGGAGTGACAGATACAGGGGAGGTAATCAGGAAGGTGATGGAGTCCAGGGGAGTGACAGATACAGGGGAGGTAATCAGGAAGGTGATGGAGTCCAGGGGAGTGACAGATACAGGGGAGGTAATCAGGAAGGTGATGGAGTCCAGGGGAGTGACAGATACAGGGGAGGTAATCAGGAAGGTGATGGAGTCCAGGGGAGTGACAGATACAGGGAGGTAATCAGGAAGGTGATGGAGTCCAGGGGAGTGACAGATACAGGGGAGGTAATCAGGAAGGTGATGGAGTCCAGGGGAGTGACAGATACAGGGGAGGTAATCAGGAAGGTGATGGAGTCCAGGGGAGTGACAGATACAGGGGAGGTAATCAGGAAGGTGATGGAGTCCAGGGGAGTGACAGATACAGGGGAGGTAATCAGGAAGGTGATGGAGTCCAGGGGAGTGACAGATACAGGGGAGGTAATCAGGAAGGTGATGGAGTCCAGGGGAGTGACAGATACAGGGGAGGTAATCAGGAAGGTGATGGAGTCCAGGGGAGTGACAGATACAGGGGAGGTAATCAGGAAGGTGATGGAGTCCAGGGGAGTGACAGATACAGGGGAGGTAATCAGGAAGGTGATGGAGTCCAGGGGAGTGTCATGAGGCGCAGGTGCGCGTAACCATGGTGGCAGGTCTGCATAATGATGAGACAACTGGCGACGTCGAGCGCCGGAGAGGGGGAGCGGGAGTAAACGTGATAGTACTCTTTGACTTTTTCCACATTTTGTTATGTTACAGCCTTATTCTAAAATTGATTAAATCGTTTTTTTCCCCCTCATCCATCTACTCACCCCATAATGACAAAGCAAAAACAGGTTTTTAGTTTGAATTATTTTTAACATTTGCCAAAAAAAATCACATTCACGTAATTATTCAGACCCTTGACTCAGTACTTTGTTGAAGCACCTTTGTCAGCAATTACAGCCTTGAGTCTTTTTAAGTATGGCGCTACAAGCTTGGCACAACTGTATTTGGGGAGTTTCTCCCATTCTTCTCTGCCCAATCAATTTAATTTACTACAGGTGGACTCCAAGTTGTAGAAACATCTCAAGGATGACCTACAAGTAGCACCGGAGCTCAATTTCGAGTCTCATAGCAAAGGGTTTGAATACTTGTACTTGTAAATAAGGTATTTAATTTAGATTTTTTTTAAATATAAATTTGCAAACATTTCTGAAAACCTGTTTTCACTTTTACATTATGGGATATAGTGTGTAGATTGATGAGCATAAAAAATATTGAATCTGTTTTAGAATAAGGCTGTAACGTAACACAATGTGGAAAAAGTCAAAGGGTCTGAATACTTTCTGAATGCACTGTATGAGGCACTGTAAGGGCAATTAGAAATGCCAGATGGGCTCATTTTAAAAAAACTATTATTGATCACTATTAATCAGAATAATTTGACAGTGCTCTTTTCGACCAATGATGGCCTGTAATCCTACCCCCGCCAACCTACAGTATGTGAATTTTCCTCCACATCTAAATGTGATGAGTTTGCGGCATTTTTTAGAGAGAAGAAAACCAACGTTAGGCTGGGTATCAGTCAAGCAAGACCTGATGAGAAGCTTGATATGTGCCCTAGACGACCATTTAAAGGCAATATGGAGTAATTTTCCCTGGTTGACACAGACATGCTCAGGAAAGTGATCTCACAACTTAAGCCTTCTACATGCCTTCTTGATCCTATTCCCAACATCTTCTTCAAAACAGTTTTTAATTGCATATCTGAAGAAGAGGCAGCCTTTAGTTATCACTCCTTGTTCACAGGCATTTTCCCCACTGCATTAAAAACAGCTATGATGGAACCCCTTCTGTCATCTAGATTCATCAGCACTTAGCAATTTTTGGCCAATTTCCAACCGTACTTTCTTAAGCAGAATTCTGGAGAAATTTGTGTTCAAACAGCTAAATATTTTTTTTATGTGCCAACTGTATCTCTGAAAAATTCCAATCTGGGTTTTGTGCCCACCACAGCACAGAGACAGCCTTAGTTCAAGTAGTAAATTATCTTAGAGCCAATACAGATGCTAAACAGCTCTCGCTACTCTTAGATTGAAGTGCTGCATTTGACACTGTTGATCATCATGTCCTTCACAGACTGGAGAGGTCTGGCCTCTCCGGTCCAGTTCTAAATTGGTTCAGGACCTATTTAACCTGTCGAGAGGTTTTTGTCATCATTGGTGAACATAACAGTGAAAAATGCTGTTCAGTAACCCCTTGGCAGCGTTATCAGAAAGCACTGCTACTCAGACGATACACCATTTTACATTTCTGTGTCATCAGAGGATTTTATCTCCATGTATAAATTATTATATTGTATTAGTGATTTAAATACGTGATATGTCTCACAACTTCCACCAGCTAAATCAAGACAAGTCCAACGTTCTTATTGTTGGAGCCAAAGTACCTTGGGAAATAAAGCTAAAACACCAGGTTAAAAACCTAGGTGTTATTTTAGATACTGATCTAAATTTGGAATCACACAGTAGAACGTGATTAAAATAGCTTTTTGCCACCCGAGGAACATTGCCAATGTGTGGCCGTTTCTCTCTCCGGCTGATAAAGAGAGACTCATCCATGCATTTATTACAAGCACACTTGACTACTGTAATGCTCTCCTGTCTGGTTTATACAAGAAAGCCATTGGTCAACTGCAAAACATACGGAATGCTGCAGCATGGGTTCTGACCAAGACCAGGCGGTGGGTGTAGCTGGTGCATGAAGTCAGGCGCAGGAGAGCAGAGATGAGTGAACAACGCACTTACTCAAGAAAATAGCACAAGTAACAGTACGAACATTAACGGTTGCCACAAAACAAGGGTGAAACCAGCACCCGGACAAAACCAAACGGAAACGTACCGACGTAAACAATAAACAATCACACATAAAGACATGGGGGGAAACAGAGGGTTAAATACATGACCAGTAATTGGGAAATGGAAACCAGGTGTGTAGGAAACAAAGACAAAACCAATGGAAAATGAAAAGTGGATCGGCGATGGCTAGAAGACCGGCGACTTCGACCGCCGAGCACCGCCCGAACAAGGAGAGGAACCGACTTCGGGTCACCTGTCACCAAAGCCTAGGACCAAGAGGCAGCTTTTAGTTATTATGCCCCCAGCCTGTTCAATAGCCTGCCAGAGAACCTGAGGGGGGCTGAAACTGTGGACATATTTAATAGATCTTAAAACAATATTTTTAGCTTTTAGCTTTTATTTTCATTGTTTTGTATTCGTTTTTTTTCTCCTGTAAAGCACATTGTGTTGCATTCCATGTCTGAAATGTGCTGTGTATATATAAAGCTTGATTAGATAGTTGGAATTTTTGTCCAAGTAAGTCCTGCTCTCCTCAACGTCCCATTGTGTTGTGAAAATGCTGTCGAGGCTGAGGGAGACTGTTGCATAAGTGGAAGACCTGTTATGGGTGATGGTATCAAATGGTTGAATATTTTTGACCAGCAGACCTGAAAGATTAACGCTGCACAAATCTGTTCACTGAGGCTTCATTGATGTTTGGTAATGTGAATGGATTGAAACCAGGGGCGCAACTTTGGTTTTAGAAGTGGATCCAGTTGGATAAACACTCCAAACAGCCTACCCGACCGCTCGGAGGCATCTGCATGGTCCTAAAGCACACGGTTGCCTCGTTTTGTATCACATTCAAATGATAAAACTGGGATGAAAAAAATGCTATTTCAAAATGTGGAGGGGGACATGACCGTTCCCAGTGAAAGTTGCGCCCCTGGCTCATATGGATTCCACTCTTGAACCCAGAGTCAACTGGACAGCTATTGCAGGGTCGGACAACTGGGCAATGAGACTCATGCCCAATAGCGTGTGGAGTGTGGATCATTCATGCATATTGAAAGCCGTCTATGCATGTCGGAATGAAAATACAACGTATGCTGTAGCTTCAGAGTAGTACAGTTAAGTGACTTTCAATAAGTTTAGATTAACTGGTGGGAATGATTACAGGAGCAATTAAGACAGATGCAGGGTCTTGATAGTTTTGTATCAATGAGTTGCCATCATTAGTGCATCAAATTCCATGGTTGCATTGATTTAAACCCGTTTGCCTTTGAAACAAGAAATTGATGACCAGTTGAATGCTTTTCCTTCATAGCCAGGTTATCGCCATGCAGCAAGGATTGGAAAGGTCTCAAACTAATTACAGTGTTTCAACCTTCGGTCCCCCCGAGTTCGCTGTTTTCAAACTAACCTTCCCACTTGAATGTGCATCATCGGTAATCTGCTGCTGCTCCTCTCTTGACTGTGGCTGTGGAAAGGAAAGGGGACAGATTACCTCCAAATGTTGTATGATGTCAATATCAAAGCCCTAATAAAGAGTAACAATGTAGCTTACAGTTGATGTACTATTGGTCTTTCAAAGCTTGAGTGTCACGTCACCTGGCTTTCATGAATGTGTTCCTTCGTCATCGTGTTCCTTCGTCATCGTGCTCCTTCGTCAACGTATTCCTTCGTCATCGTGTTCCTTCGTCAACGTATTCCTTCGTCAACGTGTTCCTTCGTCAACGTGTTCCTTCGTCATCGTGTTCCTTCGTCAACGTGTTCCTTCGTCAACGTGTTCCTTCGTCATCGTGTTCCTTCGTCATCGTGTTCCTTCGTCAACGTGTTCCTTCGTCATCGTGTTCCTTCGTCAATGTGTTCCTTCGTCATCGTGTTCCTTCGTCAACGTGTTCCTTCGTCATCGTGTTCCTTCGTCATCGTGTTCCTTCGTCAACATATTCCTTCGTCATCGTGTTCCTTCGTCAACGTGTTCCTTCGTCAACGTGTTCCTTCATCAACGTGTTCCTTTGTCATCGTGTTCCTTCGTCATCGTGTTCCTTCTTCAACGTGTTCCTTCGTCAACGTGTTCCTTCGTCAACGTGTTCCTTCGTCAACGTGTTCCTTCGTCATCGTGTTCCTTCGTCATCGTGTTCCTTCTTCAACGTGTTCCTTCGTCATCGTGTTCCTTCGTCATCGTGTTCCTTCTTCAACGTGTTCCTTCGTCATCGTGTTCCTTCGTCATCGTGTTCCTTCGTCATCGTGTTCCTTCTTCAACGTGTTCCTTCGTCATCGTGTTCCTTCGTCAACGTGTTCCTTCGTCAACGTGTTCCTTCGTCAACGTGTTCCTTCGTCAACGTGTTCGCCGTCATCGTGTTCCTTCGTCGCCGTGTTCCTTCGTCAACGTGGTCCTTCGTCAACGTGTTCCTTCGTCAACGTGTTCCTTCGTCATCGTGTTCCTTCGTCAATGTGTTCCTTCGTCAACGTGTTCCTTCGTCAACATGTTCCTTCGTCAACGTGTTCCTTCGTCATCGTGTTCCTTCGTCAACGTGTTCCTTCGTCAACGTGTTCCTTCGTCAACGTGTTCCTTCGTCAACGTGTTCCTTCGTCATCGTGTTCCTTTGCCAACGTGTTCCTTCGTCATCGTGTTCCTTCGTCAACGTGTTCCTTCGTCAACGTGTTCCTTCGTCAACGTGTTCCTTCGTCATCGTGTTCCTTCGTCATCGTGTTTCTTCGTCATCGTGTTTCTTCGTCATCGTGTTCCTTCGTCATCGTGTTCCTTCGTCAACGTGTTCCTTCGTCATCGTGTTCCTTCATCATCGTGTTCCTTCATCAATGTGTTACTTCTTTTTTATCATAATGTTTGCAAAGATTTAATTTAGTAAAACTGGAAAAGAGCACCCTCAGATTAGTGTAGTAATTAGCGTTATTACCACAGTAATTACCACAAGTTATATTTAGCAAGTTATATTTAGCTCTTAGGCCTACCTCCGTCTATGAAAGTCAATCTGAACACAAAGTTTCGTAGCTGAAAATGAAGGTGGTATTCTGATGTCCTTGTCATGAGTTGAAACTGTTTTGAAGACCGTTTCTGACAGTGTGTTCTTTGCTTCTGACAGAGTAGGGATGATGTCCTCTAACCTATCCTTCCCTCAGTCTCTGAACCAGAAAGATTTATCTCTGAGCCTCAAGCCACCAGACTCAGTGGCACTCGCTTTGTCTGCTGTACTTGTGCCTTGATGTTATGACTGCTCTATTTAAAAATATATATTTCTATATTTCTCCTTTATTTAACCAGGTAGGCTAGTTGAGAACAAGTTCTCATTTACAACTGCGACCTGGCCAAGATAAAGCAAAGCAGTTAGACACATACAACAACACATAGTTACACATGGAATAAACAAACATACAGTCAATAATACAGCAGAAAAAAGTCTATATACAATGTGAGCAAATGAGGTAGAATAAGGGAGGAAAGGCAATAAATAGGCCATAGAGGCGAGGTAATTACAATATAGCAATTAAACACTGGAATGGTAGATGTGCAGAAGATGAATGTGCAAGTAGAGGTACGGGGGCCGCAAAGGAGCAAGATAAATACAGCATGGAGATGAGGTAGTTGGATGGGCTATTTACAGATGGTCTAGGTGCAGTGATCTGTGAGCTGCTCTGACAGCTGGTGCTTAAAGCTAGTGAGGGAGATATGAGTCTCCAGCTTCAGTGATTTTTGCAGTTTGTTCCAGTCATTGGCAGCAGAGAACTGGAAGGAAAGGCGGCCAAAGGACGAATTGGCTTTGGGGGTGACCAGAAATATATACCTGCTGGAGCATGTGATACGGGTGGGTGCTGCTATGGTGACCAGTGAGCTGAGATAAGGTGGGGCTTTACCTAGCAGAGACTTGTAGGTGACCTGGAGCCAGTAGGTTTGGCGACGAGTATGAAGCGAGGGCCAGCCAACAAGAGCATACAGGTCGCAGTGGTGGGTAGTATATGGGGCTTTGGTGAATGACATCGCCAAAGTCGAGGATCGGTGGATGGTCGGATTAACGAGGGTATGTTTGGCAGCATGAGTGAAGGATGCTTTGTTGCGAAATAGGAAGCCGATTCTAGATTTAATTTTGGATCGGAGATGCTTAATGTGAGTCTGGAAGGAGAGTTTACAGTCTAACCAGACACCTAGGTACTTGTAGTTGTCCACATATTCTTAGACAGAACCGTCCAGAGTAGTGATGCTGGACGGGCAGGCATGTGCGGGCAGCGATTGATTGAATAGCATAATTTAGTTTTACTTGCATTTAAGAGCAGTTGGAGGCCACGGAAGGAGAGTTGTATGGCATTGAAACTCATCTGAAGGTTAGTTAACAGTGTCCAAAGAAGGTCCAGATGTATACAGAATGGTGTCGTCTGCCTAGAGGTGGATGAGAGAATCACCAGCAGCAAGAGCGACGTTATTGATGTATACAGAGAAGAGAGTGTGCCCGAGAATTGAACCTTGTGGCACCTCCGATGTAACACACTGAACTCTATCAGTAGTAGTTGGTGAACCAGGCGAGGCAATCATTTGAGAAACCAAGGCTGTTGAGTCTGCCGATAAGTATGTGGTGATTGACAGAGGCGAAAGCCTTGGTCAGGTCGATGAATATGGCTGCACAGTAATGTCTCTTAGCGATGGCGGTTATGATATAGTTTAGGAACTTGAGCGTGGCTAAGGTGCACCCATGACAAGCTCTGAAACCAGATTGCATAGCGGAGAAGGTATTGTGCAATTCGAAATGGTCGGTAATCTGTTTGTTAACTTGGCTTTCAAAGACCTTAGAAAGGCAGGGTAGGATAGATATATGTCTATAGCAGTTTGGGTCTGGAGTGTCTCCCCCTTCGAAGAGGGGGATGACCGCGGCAGCATTCCAATCTTTGGGAATCTCAGATGATACGAAAGAGAGGTTGAACAGGCTAGTAATAGGGGTTGCAACAATTTCGGCAGATCATTTTAGAAAGAGAGGGTCCAGATTGTCTAGCCCGGCTGATTTGTAGGGGTTCAGATTGATGTCCTTATTGTTGACTAGTCGTCTGTCATCCTCATTGTTTTGACTGGTGTAATGATATTGTTGTGACTGGTGTAATGTTTTTGTTTTGACTGGTGTAATGCTATTGTTTTGACTGGTGTAATGTTTTTGTTTTGACTGGTGTAATGTTTTTGTTTTGACTGGTGTAATGTTTTTGTTTTGACTGGTGTAATGCTATTGTTTTGACTGGTGTAATGCTATTGTTTTGACTGGTGTAATGTTTTTGTTTTGACTGGTGTAATGCTTTTGTTTTGACTGGTGTAATGCTTTTGTTTTGACTGGTGTAATGCTTTTGTTTTGACTGGTGTAATGCTTTTGTTTTGACTGGTGTAATGCTTTTGTTTTGACTGGTGTAATGCTATTGTTTTGACTGGTGTAATGCTTTTGTTTTGACTGGTGTAATGCTTTTGTTTTGACTGGTGTAATGTTTTTTGTTTTGACTGGTGTAATGTTTTTGTTATGACAGATGTAATGTTATCTTTCATCTCACCCAAATGGTGAACTTCGTATGACCACAAACCACTGTTAGGGTGACAGCTCCTTCATTTCCCATATTTTTTTCTTTACAGCAATTTTAAAGGGCCGTTTTTGTAATCTCTCAGCTTTTCGCCTGGTGGTGAACCCCTCAGGCATGGCTGGGCTCGTCTCACCCTTACACGTGATTTGTCCACCCCAGTGCCTTTCCCATATTTCCCCCTGAATGTCAAGCGCTTCAACTTTCTGTCCAAGGACAGAGCATTTCAGGCCAATTACACTTCTTACAACCAACCACTTCAACATAGCATCTATTATTTTGCTTTCGACTGGAGGTTTGGCTGAACTCCGTCTGTTAAATTCTGGTCTGTGGAGTGCATTAGGCACATTAGCACAGCACTCCATGTGTATCCACAGAGTTGGGTGAATCTGCCTTTTCCTACCAGGTCCCTATCATGTGGAATAATCTCCAAGTAATGTTTGGATGTGTTGTTGTCTCTGGGTCAGTTTAGGAGAAATGTTAGGGATTTTTATAGTGATAAAGGTGTTTGTTTTGTTTGATTGTGTATATATTTTCTATTTATTTAATTTTGTGTTTTAAATGGTCTAATTTTATTTGTTGTATCGTTCCCAGTGCACATTTGCAAATGAGACCTAGGTCTCGATGTGTTTTTCCCTGGTTAAATACAAGTTAACAAATGGTTTCATTAGTACTGATGGAGATCAGGGACTCTTTTTTCATAACAACAAAATGACGTAAGTAAATTGTATTTTGTGCTACTATAGTGATTTCTATAGAAGTACAATGGCCCAGATTAAATGAACACCTAGAGTGAGCTTTGCTCTTGACATGAGGTAGCTGTCCTCATAAAACAGATTAGTGCTTGACTCCGGAGGCATCCCACACAGTTTCAGTGGAAGGTTGGTTCTAGTCTCATGCTACTGTTGTCCACCAGTCCTGTAGAGGCTGAAAGTCTAGTGAGCAAAAGCATCGGGGAACATTTTAGTTCAGATATCTACAATTCAAATTATGAACAATATAACTTGTGTTAACGTTGCCAGTTTACCAATGCAATAATGAGGAATCACAAAGCCAGATATTTGCATGATTTTATAGAATCTCTGTAGTTACAGTGGATTTCTGATCAAAGTATTCTAGGTGGTTTTTGCTATCACCGCTTTCTCCAGCTTGTACATTGAACCGTTACCATACCCTGCTTGTACATGTAATGGGGCGGCAGGGTAGCCTAGTGGTTAGAGCGTTGGACTAGTAACCGGAAGGTTCCAAGTTCAAACCCCCAAGCTGGCAGCCGTTCTGCCCCTGAACAGGCAGTTAACCCACTGTTCCTAGGCTGTCATTGAAAATAAGAATTGGTTCTTAACTGACTTGCCTAGTTAAATAAAGCTAAAATGTAATTTTTACGGAAAGAGATTCAGGAATAATTAATAATCATTTCTTTGTCATTTCTTTGTTTAATCAGACAATTAATTGGTAACTGCTGTAGAGTAGTAACTTGCTGCTTCAGAGTCATAGAGAGCATCACTGCTTCCACTTTGATAACCCCGATGTTGACTTGTGACATTTATAAGGGAGGCCTGCCTACAACCTGTGCAGTCTCCCAGGGTTGTACAACCCCCTCATAAACTGCAATATGTCATGACCTGCTGTGTGAATGAGTGAGTCACTGTTATACAACACAGGTCAGTCAGTATAAGTCAATGTTTCTCTCTCTGTGGACATGTTCTCACTCTCTCTTTCTCCCTCCCTCTCTTTCTCCCTTCAATCTCCCTCTCGATCTCCCTTTTTTCTTTCCACAATTCTCCCACCCTACTATATTTGTCTATCCCACTCCCCCTCTTCCTCTCTCACAGTGGCATTACCAGTCTGCTAGATGCCAAGGAGGTTGGCATGAAGATATTTGAGGATTACGCCAGCTCCTGGTACTGGATCTTACTGTAAGACCTGCGTCTCTGTGCGTCTGTGAGTGCCATATGTGTGTTTTACTGTGTTTTTCACTCTGACATAAAGGTGTGTGTGTGTGTGTGTGTGTGTGTGTGTGTGTGTGTGTGTGTGTGTGTGTGTGTGTGTGTGTGTGTGTGTGTGTGTGTGTGTGTGTGTGTGTGTGTGTGTGTGTCTAGAGGTCTGGTGATAACCATGGTGGTCAGCCTGGCTTTTATCCTGCTGCTACGGTTCACAGCCGGAGTTCTCCTGTGGCTCATCATCTTTGGAGTCATCGCTGTGGTGGGCTATGGTTAGTAATACAATACAGTACACTCTGCCACTAATCAACAGCAACTTTACCCTCAGTAAAAGAGACTAATGCCGTCTTTAGTCTGAGTACAGTACCCACACTCCACCAGCCCATACCGTATTTAAGGTAACATACCGCTACTGTATATAGATTTGTGGGAGACAGTGTCCACATCTTCTAACATCCAACTGTCACCAACACCTCTCTTGTCATGGCAAACCAACACCTGCTGTCATGGCAAACCAACACCTGTTGTCATGGAAAACCCAATGTAGCAGATAACTTCTCATATCTCTCTCTCTCTCTCTCAGGGATCTGGCACTGCTACTGGGAGTTCAGTACACTGAGAGGGAAGCCACACAGCGATGGTGATGTTACCATCTCTGACATCGGCTTTCAGACGGACTTCAGGGTTTACCTGCAGCTCAGTCAAACCTGGCTCATCTTGAGTGAGTGACCATCCCTCTATTTAAGCACAGGGGGATACTATTTATTTATTTTATTTAACCTTTATTTAACTAGGCAAGTCAGTTAAGAACAAATTCTTATTTACAATGATGGCCTACCAAAGGGCAAAAGGCCTCCTGCGGGGACGTGGGCCTGGGATTAAAAATAAAACATAAATATAGGACAAAACACACATCACAGCAAGAGAGACAACAATGCTACATAAAGAGAGACCTAAGACAACAACATATCAATGCAGCAACACATGACAACACAGCATAGTAGCAACAAAACACAACAACAACATGGTAGCAACACAACATGGTAGCAGCACAAAACATGGTTCAAACATTATTGGGCACAGACAACAGCACAAACGGGAAGAAGGTAGAGACAACAATACATCACAATAAGCAGCCACAACTGTCAGTAAGAGTGTCCATGATTGAGTCTTTGAATGAAGAGATTGCGATAAAACTGTCCAGTTTGTGTGTTTGTTGCAGCTCATTCCAGTCGCTAGCTGCAGCGAACTGAAAAGAGGAGTGACCCAGGAATGTGTGTGCTTTGGGGACCTTTAACAGAATGTGACTGGCAGAACAGGTGTTGTATGTGGAGGATGAGGGCTGCAGTAGAAACTTAGAATGTGGGGGAGTGAGGCCTAAGAGGGTTTTATATAGAAGCATCAACCAGTGGGTCTTGCGACAGGTATACAGTGATTACCAGTTTACAGAGGAGTATAGAGTGCAGTGATGTGTGCTATAAGGAGCGTTGGTGGCAAATCTGATGGCCAAATGGTAAAGAACATCTAGCCGCTCGAGAGCACCCTCACCTGCCGGTCTATAAATGATGTCTCCGTAATCTAGCATGGGTAGGATGGTCATCTGAATCAGAGTTAGTTTGGCAGCTGGGGTGAAAGAGGAGCCATTACAATAGAGGAACCCAAGTCTAGATGTAACTTTAGGCTGCAGCTTTGATATGTGCTGAGAGAAGGACAGTGTACCGTCTAGCCATACTCCCAAGTACTTGTATGAGGTGACTACCTGAAGCTCTAAACCCTCAGAGGTAGTAATAACACCTGTGGGAAGAGGGGAATTCTTCTTACCAAACCTCATGACCTTTGTTTTGGAGGTGTCCAGAACAAGGTTAAGGGCAGAGAAAGCTTGTTGGACACTAAGAAAGCTTTGTTGTAGAACATTTAACACAAAATCCTGGGAGGGGCCAGCTGATTATAAGACTGTATCATCTGCATATAAATGGATGAGAGAGCTTCTTGCTGCCTGAGGTATCATGTGGAAGTAAATTGAGAAGAGTGTGGGGCCTAGGATCGAGCATTGGGGTACACCCCTGGTGACAGGCAGTGGCTGAGACAGCAGATTTTCTGACTTTATACACTGCACTCTTTGAGAGAGGTAGTTAGCAAACTAGGCCAAAGAGCCCTCAGAGACACCAATACTCCTTAGCCGGCCCACAAGAATGGAATGGTCTACCGTATCAAAAGCTTTGGCCAAGTCAATAAAAATAGCAGCAGAATATTGTGTAGAATCAAGGGTAATGGTGACATAATCGAGGACCTTTAAGGTTGCAGTGACACATCCATAACCTGAGTGGAAACCAGATTACATACCCAAGAAACCCAGTCAGTTGACTATTGGCAAGTTTTTCCAACACTTTTGATAAACAAGGCAAAATAGATATAGATCTATAACAGTTAGGATCAGCTTGATCTCCCCCTTTAGATAAAGGACGAACTGTGGCTGCCTTCCAAGCAATGGGAACCTCCCCAGAAAAGAGAGACAGGTTAAAAAGGTTTAAGATAGGCTTGGCGATGACCCAGATGTTTTTTGGGGGTCAAGTTTAAAGAGCTCTTTTAGCACCTTGGAGTCAGTGACTGCCTGATGGGAGAAACTTTGTATCGGGGCAGGTGAAAAAGAGGGAGTAGCATCGGGGATGGTTGCATTAGAAAGGGTGGGAGATGTGGAAATGTTGGACGGGCAAGGAGGCATGGCTAAGTCAAATAGGAATCCTGACTTAATGAAGTGGTGATTAAAGAGCTCAGCCATGTGCTTCATGTCAGTAACAACCACATCATCAATATTAAGGTACATGGGCAGCTGTGAGGAGGAGGGTGGTTACTGAAGGGAGCTACAGAGGGATTATTCTCCAGGTCGTTAACCATTTTCCGTATCTTCTTGGGGTTAGATCCATAGAGAGAGAACTGCTCCTTAAAGTAAATAACTTTGGCCTTCCGGATAGCCTGAGTGCACTTATTTCTCATTTTCCTGAACGATAGCCCGTCAACCTGAGTATGCGCGTGCGGAGCCTTTCGCCAAATGGAATTCTTGAGGTGGAGTCATTTTGGTGTGGCAGGTAGCCTATTGGTTAGAGCGTTGGGCCAGTAACCGAAAGGTTGCTAGATCGAATCCCCTGACATGGTAAAAATCTGTCATTCTGGCCCTGAACAAGGCAGTTAACCAACTGTTCCTAAGCCGTCATTGAAAATAAGAATTTGTTCTTAACTGACTTTCCTAGTTAAATAAAGGTTAAATAAGAAAAAAAAGATCACGGTTGAACCAGGGGCTGAAACTGTTTTTAATTAGAATTTTATGGGGTGTGGTTAACAATACCGCTGATTCTATACCATCTTACGAAGGCCAATTCATGAAGAAAGGCTTTCTCATTGAAGTTTTTTAGCAATCATCTATTACAAATCAGGACAGGTCGTTTCACTGAGCATCCATTACGACCACGGACTGTAAAACAGTGATCACTAAAGTCATTACAGAAAACACCAGACTGACACCTATCAGGATTATTTGTGAGGATAACATCGATGAGAGTAGCCTTTTCTGGGTGTTTGGAGTCAGACCTTGTGGGATTGGTAATAATCTGAGAAAGATTTAGGGAGTCCCATTGCTTTGGGACTTGGTCAGGTGGTTTAAGCATGTCCCAGTTGAGGTCACCTAGCAGGACAAATTCAGACTTAGTGTAAGGGGCCAGGAGAGAGCTTAGGGCAGGTAGGGTACAGGTCGGTGCTGATGGAGATCGAAAAAAAATAGATATTTGAAAATGTAATGCTTAAAACCAGCAAATAAAATGGTTTGGAAACAGACTTGGTGGAGACAACCGAGAACTGAAGGTGATCCTTGGTGAAGATAGCCACCCCCCCACCTTTGGAAGATCTGTCTTGCCGAAAAGGTGATAACCAGAAAGGTTAACGTCAGTGTTCAAAACACTCTTCCTTAACCACATCTCAGTAATGACCAACACATCTGAATTGGAGCTGTGAACCCACACTTTATTTTACAAGAGCAGAAATCAGTGAAGCAGATATTAGAGCACAAGTCAGAATTGGGGCTAGCAACAGTAGATGGGCCGGGGTTTACGTGCACATTTCCAGATATCATCAACAGTAACAATCACGGCACGGCATAGCACACTAGCCTGGCACAAGGCTGCCACAACTCAGTTTTCTCTGTGTGTCACAAGGTGCAGGGTCTCTCTAAGTTGCTAGGGAAGCAGTTGGGTGTGTCTGCTGGTTTTGTTCTTATTTCTCAATCGACCAATGATTTAGAGCAGGAAAACCATAGGCCTTCCTGTTAACTGTATTTTATTTATTTATTTTTATTTAACTTTTATTTTATCAGAGAGTCATACTGAGACCAAGGTCTCTTTTATAGAAAGGCCCTGAATTTACATAAAATACCAAATTAAACCTGATATTGTTTAAATTTGGCAAATCCCAGGAGGTGCTGTGGCCTGAGAGGATCGATTTTTGGGTTGTTGTCCACCTCTGCTGTAAAGGAACCATACATTTTTGAACTCAACAGTAATAATTTGTATTGCAGTGATCTCCCTATCAGTCATTGAGGCGGTCATCATAGTAATCCTGATATTCCTGAGGAGGAGAGTACGTATCGCCATCGCTCTGCTGAAGGAGGGGAGCAGGTGAGTCGTGTTCTTCACTCAGGAGATTAAGTCGGACATCTTGTTGTGTCACTTCCAATGAAACCAGCATCTGTGAGTTCAAACTTTTCTCCCCCTTTCTCTGTGTCTCTCTTTTCTCCAGGGCCATTGGTTTCATCATGTCCACTCTCTTCTACCCGATCATCACTTTTGTGCTGCTGGCCATCTGCATAGCGTACTGGGCAGTCATTGCTGTGTATCCTCTCTATGTAGGTCTTCTCATCCTCACTGTGTGTACAATTTTACACAGTTATCTTTACATGCAGCATTGCCCATTGTAGTGACACGTGAAGCATCCTGAACTGTCACCAATGGCATCATAGAGATAAAGACTGGATGAATTGAACCTATTGAAACTGCTCAACC
This sequence comes from Oncorhynchus keta, assembly GCF_023373465.1. Taxonomy (NCBI): domain Eukaryota; kingdom Metazoa; phylum Chordata; class Actinopteri; order Salmoniformes; family Salmonidae; genus Oncorhynchus; species Oncorhynchus keta. The sequence continues at coordinate 43,776,554 of NC_068442.1, forward strand.
CGTAGTGTAGATGGCTCATAGGCAGGCACACATTTTGTTTCTTATCACTGCTTATCACTGCTCCGTGTTGCCCTTGACTGGTTTTGCCCTCAGCTTCTTAGCGTCATCTGGTGATGCTGTGTACAAGGTCATGTCGACGCAGGACAAATGCATGTATGCCAACCTCACCTGTGATCCAGAGGTTGGCTTTTCTTTTTACTGTCTTCCTCTTTGTCACATTGACGTTATTGCTGTATTGCACACTCCTAGAATACTGTATGTTATTGGCCTTGAAACCCTGAATTAGAGCAGCTTATTGAAATTCAGCTCAGTGTGCTTGCCAGCAGTACAAATCACCCAGCTGTGGATACAGTTGAAGTCAGAAGTTTACATACACTTAGGTTAGATCAATAAAACTAGTTTTTCAACCACTCCACAAATTTCTTGTTAACAAACTATAGTTTTGGCAAGTCGGTTAGGACATCTACTTTCCTCATGACACAAATACTTTTTCCAACAATTGTTTACAGACAGATTATTTCACTTATAATTCACTGTATTACAATTCCAGTGGGTCAGAAGAATACATACACTAAGATGATTGTGCCTTTAAACAGCTTTGAAAATTCCAGAAAATGATGTCACGGCTTTAGAAGCTTCTGATAGGCTATTTGACATAATTTGAGTCAATAAGAGGGGTGCACCTGTGGATGTATTGCAAGGCTTACCTTCAAACTCAGTGCCTCTTTGCTTGACATCATGGGAAACTCAAAATAAATCAGCTAAGACCTAAACATTTTAGACCTCCACAAGTCTGGTTCATCCTTGGGAGCAATTTCCAAACGCCTGAAGGTACCACGTTCATCTGTACAAATAATAGTATGCAAGTATTAACACCATGGGACCACGCAGCCGTCATACCACTCAGGAAGGAGATGCGTTCTGTCTCCTTGAGATGAACGTACTTTGGTGCGAAAAGTGCTAAACAATCCTCCAAGGTATTGGAGTGGCCATCACAAAGCCCTGACCTCAAACCTATAGACAATTTGTGGGCAGAACTGAAAAAGTGTGTGCGAGCAAGGAGGCCTACAAACTTGACACCAGCTCTGTCAGGGGGAATGGGCCACAATTCACCCAACTTATTGTGGAAAGCTTGTGGAAGGCTACCTGTAATGTTTTACCCAAGTTAAACAATTTAAAGGCAATGCTACCAAATACTAATTGAGTGTATGTAAACTTCTGACCCACTGGAATGTGATGAAAGAAAGAAAAGCTGAAGTAAATCATTCTCTCTACTATTATTCTGACATTTCACATTCTTAAATTAAAGTGGTGATCTTAACTGACCTAAGACGGGGAGTTGCCGTTGTAAACTCTGTCCAAAGGTAGTGAACTGTATAGGGAATAGTGTGCCATTATAAACTCTGGCCAGAAGTAAATAGAGAAATGGGTGCGATTTCCTTCTAACCCAATAACTTACCCCTATCTCTCCCCAGAAGTTCAGTCAGACCAACGTGACCATGGTGTGCCCAGGCTCCCAGTGCACCTTTGCCTTCTACGGCGGCGAGAGCCTCTACCACAACTACATCTTTGTGCTGCAGCTGTGCAACCTGCTGGTGTTCCTGTGGCTGGTCAACTTTACCATCGCTCTGGGACAGTGCACCCTGGCCGGGGCCTTCGCTTCCTACTACTGGGCCCTGAGGAAGCCCCAAGACATACCATCATGCCCCTTGTTTTCCTCCTTTAGCAGGGCTGTACGGTAGGCTGTCTCAGTCATATAGGTTAACGTATAAGGAAGGTGAAGATGATGTTGAGTTGGACACTGAACAAAAATAGGAACTTACATGGAAAGTGTTGGTCCGATGTTTCATGAAATAAAAGATCACAGAAATGTTTCATATGCATTTTCTGCACAAATTTGTTTACATCCCTGTTAGTGAGCATTTTTCGTTTACTAAATTAGTCCATCCAGTTGACCGGTGTGGCATTTCAATAAACTGATTAAACAGCATGATCATTACACATGTGCTGGGTACAGTAAAAGGCCACTAAAATGTGCAGTTTTTTCACTATGCAATGCCACAGATGTCTCTAGTTTTGAGGGACTGTGCAAATGGTATGCTGGCTGCAGGAATGTCCAACAGAGCTGTTGCCGGAGAATTAGTGTTCAATTCTCTACCATAAGCCGACTCCAACGTTGTTTTAGAGAATTTGACAGTACGTACAACTGGCCTCACAACCGCAGACCACGTGTATGGCGTTGTGTGGGCGAGAGGTTTGCTGATGTCAATGTTGTGCCCCATGGTGACAGTGGTGTTATGGTATGAGCAATTTGAATGCACAGAGATACCATGACGAGCTCCTGAGGCCCATTTTTGTGGCATTCATCCGTCGCCTTCACCTCACGTTTCAGCATGACAATGCACAGCCCCATGTCGTAAGGATCTGTTCACAATTGCTGGAAGATGAAAATGTCCCAGTTTTTCCATGGTCTGCATACTCACCAGACATGTCACCAATTGATCATGTTTGGGATGCTCTGGGTTGACGTGTACAACAGCGTGTTCCATTTCCCGCCAATATCCAGCGACTTCGCATAGCCATTGAAGAAGAGTGGGACAACATTCCACAGGCCACAATCAACAGCCTGATCATCTCTATGCGAAGGAAATGTCACGCTGCATGAGGAAAATACTGGTCACACCAGATACTGACTGGTTTTCTGATCTACGCCCCTACCTTTTTTTTAAAGGTATCTGTGACCAACATATGCATATCTGTATTCCCAGTCATGTGAAATCCATAGATTAGGGCCTAATTAATTTATTTAAATTGACTGATTTCCTCAGTAAAGTTGTTGAAATTGTTACATTTTGCTTTTATATTTTTGTTCAGTATAGTTTATAATGGCACATCTTGCTTCGAGAGATATTCCCTAAGGGAGTTATCCTAGTACTGCACTAATAAACTATTTCAGATTCTCCATTAAGCCTTTAAATCCAAGATGAGGTATAATCTGTGAGGAAACTGGTCCTACATGTGTTGAGGGTTTTAAACCTACGATGGGAAGTGTGTGTGTGTGTGTGTGTGTGTGTGTGTGTGTGTGTGTGTGTGTGTGTGTGTGTGTGTGTGTGTGTGTGTGTGTGTGTGTGTGTGTGTGTGTGTGTGTGTGTGTGTGTGTGTGTGTGTGTGTGTGTGTGTGTGTGTGTGTGTGTGTGTGTGTGGTGGATATACAGCTCTATTTTGTATTAGTAATACAGTGTATTGTGTATCTCCCAGGTACCACACAGGCTCTCTGGCATTTGGCTCTCTGATCCTGGCCTTTGTGCAGATGTTTCGCATCGTTCTAGAGTATCTGGATCACAAACTCAAAGGTGGGTTTTCTGCTCGTACTTAACCCACTGCCTTTCGTATGTTTACATACAGTACTGTATATTTATTTATATGGCATGTTTTCTTGAAGATGATCATCATGTATTTTTCAGGTGCTCACAATGCTTTTGCCCGTTTCCTGATTTGCTGTCTCAAATGCTGCTTCTGGTGCCTGGAACATTTCATCAAGTTCATGAACAGGAACGCCTACATCATGGTGAGTCTGGGTAGCTTCTGTCAAAATATTTTTCAATACCATCCATCCAGTACCTTTGAGGCATTTCAGTAGTTAGTACACCCATTACTATTGTGATCATGCTATTTGATAACCATCTCACAGAAAGTGTTGGAATCGTGAATAACATGGTCTTACTTTGAATTTCTCACCCTAGATGGCGATATATGGGAAGAGCTTCTGCACTTCGGCCAAAGATGCTTTCTTCCTCCTGATGAGGAACGTAGTAAGGTAAGACAAGGTCTTTTGTATCGGTTCATTTGATTGTCTGTCCCTCAGACAGTTTTTTGTGTCTGTCTGTCTTTCATGGTGGTGACTGTCTCTCTCTGGGCTTCTGGGCTCCTCCAATGAGGTGTCTCCTCTGTAGGGTGGCAGTGCTGGATAAGGTGACAGACTTTCTCCTCTTCTTGGGAAAAGTGCTTATTTCAGGGAGTGTTGGTGAGTTCCCTTTCCCACACACTGGTGATAACCTTGTGGTATGTTTAACTATGAGGGCTGATGTTAAAATTACCCAATGCATGAACAAGACTAAACAAACAACACACGCTGGAAAATAGTACCATAACGTACTCGGCAGAGGCGTTCTCTATAAGACAATGCCCATAGATACTATGTTACACTAATTGTACATTTGTCAGTGTTTGCTCAGGTTGTTATTTTGTTATTAAGGATTCCGATCCCCCCCCAGGTGTTCTAGCATTCTTCTTCTTCACCCGTAAGATTCCAGTTATTCAAGAGGAGGTGCCATCACTAAATTACTACTGGGTCCCCCTACTGGTAAGAAATAGACTTACATCATATGAGTCAGCATTGCTTGTTGATAAATGTGCCCACATACGTAGGTTCTGTTTGCTTGTAGCCGAACTTGGCTAGGCGAAGCGACTTCTGTGCTCTCATACTCCCTAAAGACATTCGCTTGAATAACTAGAAAAAAACACCAATGTTAATGTTGTTCGCACAATTTTACATTTAGCTAAGATGTTTGGTGCAGAAAAAATGTGCATGAAAACTAGTCATCACTCGTTGAATGACAAACACTTCACGTTCTCACTCTGACTAGGAGTATTACTATTGTCTAATCAACTAAACTTCGACTTGCCTCAAGAAATGTTTTTGTCTGCACAAACAGCTGGAACAAAAACTCCCGAAAACCAAAAATACACAAACGTCACACAATTTTGTGATAATATATGCGTAATCTGTTTTGACTGGGAAGCATACGGTAAGCTTTATTGTGCTTACTGACTTGGACTTTTCTGCCATTGTCAGACGGTGATATTTGGATCCTACCTGATCGCCCATGGCTTCTTCAATGTCTATGCTATGTGTGTGGACACCTTATTCCTTTGTTTCTGTAAGTACACCATTCATCTCTTTTAAATGCAGGCCAGTCTGGAGTGTGAGGGTGTTTATATGATACACAGGGAGTACACTCCAGGGTTTGTGTTGGAACTGACTGCAGCGTTGTGAGCTAATTGAATGCTTCCTCATTTCTACTTCATGTTGCTCTCTATTATATCAATAGCGGTGTACAGTTTTCTTCATAAGACAGAAAAAGGTTGTTCTTGCACTGCGTGATTTTTTTTTTTTACACTACTGTCATTGTTTTACCAATTCAATCATTTATATTGCATGTTCTTGCAGTGAATACTATTGTATAGGGCCTGTGCTATATGCATTATATTTATCAAACTTTTCCTCTGCTGCATACTAATCACTGAACCAGTTGGCTATAATGCACTGGCCATTTTGGCTGACTGAAACCTATATCAACTTTTTTTCCTAATTAATTTCCCTGCTTGGCTTTCTAAATCGTTTGGCTCAAACTCCTTTCTCTTTCTCTTTCTGCCTTCCTACCTATACGTTGTCTGCTCCTCTCCTCCTCGTCTTTCCTCCTTTTCTCCTCCTCTGTGACAATGCTTTGTCTTCCGTCGGTCCTGGATCAGGTGAAGACCTGGAGAGGAACGACGGCTCGCCCCTCAAGCCCTTCTACATGTCCCCTCAACTGCACAGGATCCTCCGCAGAGAGCAGGGCTCCAAGCTCTACGCTTCCTCCTGATAGGCCACAACACTGAACCTCTTTCTCCTGATAGGCCACAACACTGAACCTCTTTCTCCTGATAGGCCACAACACTGAACCTCTTCTCCTGATAGGCCAAAACAATGAACCTCTTTCTCCTGATAGCCAGAACACCTGATACACCGAAGGACTGTCCCATTCAGCATCTGTGTGTGGGGGTGATTGTGTTCTGGAGGATACTAGAGCAGGGCCTTATGGCTGGGCTGGACTCATGCATGGAGGTGACCTGACTGGTCAGGACTGACCAGGAAGGCCTTGGCAGGACATGGCAGGACCCAAGAGGGTGGTGTATGTGGGTGGGGTTTAGAAAGAGGCGGAGCTCTGTTCAACTTCCTCCCTCTCACCGCCTGCACCGCCGCTGATACTTCTAATATTAGCCTTTTTTCTCTGCTGTGCTTCTGTCCCTTTCTTTGTTGTGTCGAGACTCTGCTGGCCTCTGCCTTACTTAGAGAGCGCTGCAGCATCACAGTGGACATGGGTGAAATTGCCATTAGCCCAATACACTGCAAGAGGCACATACACTGCAGAAGGAGATCTCTGTATTTCGGATGCAATTGGTGTAGTTTTGCAGATGGTTGTGGGGTGATGCAAGGCAAGGGCGCCCCCATGTGACACTACTGTGTTTGTGCAATGGTTCCATGTACTGTAATGTAAGGTCACGTGTAGGGTGAAGTTGCCCTTCGACACTGATCTTGGGTCAGTTTAGCATTTTCCTCAACAATGGTTAGGATTGGGGAAGCTAATCCTAGATCTGTACCAAGGGGAAACTTCATCCCTGAGCTATTTTTAGGCGCTCTCATGTGTTGGAAAATAACCCTGAGGTGGCTTTTCTGTCTAGCATGATTATTTTAATGGCTGTTTAGTCTTTGGTTGAAGAGGCACTTTTGGTCCACCATATTTATTGGCACTGTTACAGACACAGTTCAAAACTTAACGTGCAATGCTACGGATAGATAAACTTGACATACTCCTGGGGCGGCAGGTAGCCTAGTGGTTAGAGCATTGGCCTAGTAACTGAAAGGTTGCAAGATTGAATCCCCAAGCTGACAAGGTAAAAATCTGTTGTTCTGCCCCTGAACAGGCAGTTAACCCATTGTTCCTAGGCTGTTATTGAAAATAAGAATTTGGTCTTAACTGACTTGCCTAGTTAAATAAAGGTCAAATAAATTAATACAAATTACATGGTTACAGACCCTTGTAGGATGTTTTGGTTTTACACTGTCAGGTGTAACACTAGATATTGGTTTTACACTGTCAGGTGTAACACTAGATATTGGTTTTACACTGTCAGGTGTAACACTAGATATTGGTTTTACACTGTCAGGTGTAACACTAGATATTGGTTTTACACTGTCAGGTGTAACACTAGATATTGGTTTTACACTGTCAGGTGTAACACTAGATATTGGTTTTACACTGTCAGGTGTAACACTAGATATTGGTTTTACACTGTCAGGTGTAACACTAGATATTGGTTTACACTGTAAGTGACAGTTATAATGTAGGCTCAGGGAGGTCAAGACTTCTGAACACATTTGATGCTCATGGTGAACGATTTGAATGGACCCTGACACCTTCCAGGGATTCCGACTGCAGTTGCTAGTAAATGTGCCTAGTTCTAAATGGAGAAATGTTCCTCTTTATTGTTTTGTGGTTTTACGATCTACCACCGAGAACCTTTTGAAATACCATTTATAAAAGGATGTTAAAGCCATTTTTGGTATTTTTATATGGAATAGTGCAGAACTGCAGTAGTACGGTTTTTAATACTAGGTACTGTAACACACATCTGTTCTGAGGATATTTAATGTTTTTGTACAGGATAACTCTTTTTGTATCAATGACACCATGAAAATGTGAAATCTTTTTTTAAATAAATGTGAATGATTTCATTAGCAAATTTTCGAGGCAATTCATATCTAATTTGTATATTGTATTTAAGGGTTAATGACATTATAAATTGATAGTTGGTTTGGGATATTCAAGGTTTTTGGGGTAGACCTGTTATCAAACAGTGGGTTTGAGGAAATCAGAGGTGTCTTGTTTGGGATCAAGAGGACTTTTATGAAACAGTGATTTTTGAGGGTAAGTATCTAAACTTGAGTTAGGTATTTCAAATGGATTTGAAGGAATTTCCAATAACAGTGAGTTTGAGGTATATGACTGCGTTTCAGAATGTTTAGCAGTAGGTTATGGGTATACAGAGTCTTGTATTTAGAGTTTGGCCAGCTTTTAGAATGTTTTATATTGTTCTAATTCTATACATGTCATTATTTGAATGTTCCCCTTGTAATGTTAATGGGGCGCTGCCAATGATGCCATAGAATGTTGTGTTGTCATTTAAATGTGACGTAATGCAGAAACTGCAATGGCCCAACTTTCTAAATACATGGGGGTATTTAACAGCGTTTCTGTGGTATGTGACTGGCTATGTGTTCATGTCCCCAGTGGTGGATCTGGAGGTGAACAACGGCTCTGCAGCCAGACCCTTCTACATGAGCAGAACCCTGAGACACATCCTCAATAAGAACACCAACAAGAGGAGGAAAGACAAGAGATAGACGAGAGAAGAAGAGAGGAACGTATACAGGGTGACTGGAGGAGTATGGATAGACAGAAGCAGGAAAGGTGATAGGGAAGACAACCGTGTAGGATCAAGTAGAGAGGGAGGTAAATACTAATTCAGGTCCATATTGGACACAGACTATCGCCCCGTAGCATTCACTTCTGTCATCATGAAGTGCTTAGGGAGACTAGTCAATAATCATACCACTGCCACCTTACCTGCCACCCTAGACCCACTTCAGTTTGCATACCGGCCCAACAGGTCCACAGACGATGCGATCGCACACTGCCCTATCCTATCTGTACAAGAGGAATACCTATGTAAGAATGCTGTTCATTGAGTACAGCTCAGCACCATTGTAACCTCCAAGCTCATAATTAAGCTTAAGGCCCTGGGTCTCAACCCCGCCCTGTGCAATTGGGTCTTGGACTTTCTGACGGGCCGCCCCTAGGTGGTGAAGGTAGGAAACAACATCTCCACTTCGCTGATCCTCAACACTGGGGCACTCAAAGTGTCGTGTCAGGAAAACAGACTCTCACTCAACAAAACAAAGGAGATGATCAGGACTTCAGGAAACAGCAGAGGGAGCACACCCTATCCACTATCCACATCGACGAGACAGTAGTGGAGAAGGTGGAAAGTTTTAAGTTCCTTGGCATACACATCACGTACAAACTGAAATAATACACCCACACAGACAGTGTGGTGAAGAAGTTGCAACAGCTTCTCTTCAATCTCAGGAGGCTGAAGAAATGTGTCTTGTCACCTAAAACCCTCACAAACTTTTACAGATGCACAATTGAGAGCATCCTGTCGGGCTGTATCACCGCCTGGTACAGCAACTGCACAGCCATCAACCGCAAGGCTCTCCAGAGGGTGGTGCGGTCTGCACAACGCATCACTGGGGGCAAACTACCTGTCCTCAAACACCTACAGCACCCCTTGTTACAGAAAGGCCAAAAAGATCATCAAGGACAACAACCACTGAGCCACTGCCTGTTAACCTTGTTACCATCCAGAAGGCGAGGTCAGTACAGGTGCATCAAATCTGGGACCGAGAGCCTGTACACAGCTTCTTTCTCAAGGCCATTAGACTGTTAAACAGCCATCACTAACACAGAGAGGCTGCTGCCTACATACAGACTCAATCATTGGCCACTTCAATAAATGAATCACGAGTCTCTATAATGCCACTTTAATAATGTTTACATATCTTACATTATTCATCTCATATGTATATACTGTATTTTATACCATATATCTGCTAGGCCATCGCTCATCCATATATATTTATATGTACATATTCTTATTCCATCCCTTTACATTGTGTGTGTATAAGGTAGTTGTTGTTGAATTGTTAGATCACTTGTTAGATATTAGTGCACTGTCGGAACTAGTAGCACAAGCATTTCACTACACTCGCATTAACATCTGCTAACCATGTGTATGTGACTGATTTGATTGCTTCTGATTGCATTATCATTACGTGCTTTGGACCTACAGTTGAAGTCTGAAGTTTACATACACTTAGGTGGGAGTCATTAAAACTCGTTTTTCAACCACTCCACAAATTTCTTGTTAACAAACTATAGTTTTGGCAAGTCGGTTAGGACATATACTTTGTGCATGACATAAGTAATTGTTCCCACAATTGTTTACAGGCAGATTATTTCACTTACAATTCACTGTATCACAATTCCAGTGTGTCAGAAGTTTACATACACTAAGTTGACAGTGCCTTTAAACAGCTTGGAAAATTCCAGGAAATTAAGTCATGGCTTTAGAATCTTCTGATAGGCTTATTGACATCATCAGTCAATTGGAGGTGTACCTGTGGATGGATTTCAAGGCCTACCTTCAAACTCTATGCCTCTGCTTGATATCATGGGAAAATCAAAAGAAATCAGGCAAGACTTCAGAATTTTTGTTGTAGACCTCCACAAGTCTGTTTCATCCTTGGGAGCAATTTACAAACGCTTGAAGGTACCACGTTAATCTGTACAATCAATAGTACGCAAGTATAAACACCATGGGACCACGCAGCCGTCATACCACTCAGGAAAGAGACTCATTCTGTCTCCTCAAGATGAACGTACTTTGGTGCAGAAAGTGCAAATCTTTCTCAGAACAGCAAAGTACCTTGTGAAGCAATTTAAATGCAATGCTACCAAATACTAATTAAGAGTGTGTAAACTTCTGACCCACTGGGAATGTGAGGTAAAAGCTTAAATAAATCATTCTCCCTGACATTTCACATTCTTAAAATAAAGTGGTGATCCTAACTGACCTAAGACAGGGAATTTTTACTTGGATTAAATGTCAGGAATTGTGAAAAACGTGAGTTTAAATGTATTTGGGTAAGGTACTTCCGACTTCAACTGTATGTAATATTGGAATTTATTATCTTTCCATACAGTACTTTATGTACTAACAAAACATCACCTTAAAGAGTTTCTCCAGTCATTTTGTATACTTTTTAGACAGTTGTTCTGAAAGTAGTGCTCCCGAGCCAAAAGTGGTCCTCAAATTGGCATATAAATGGCATATATTATTATAAACTCAGCAAAAAAGGAAACGTCCCTTTTTCAGTCAGGACCCTGTCTTTCAAAGATAATTTATAAAAATCCAAATAACTTCATAGATCTTCATTGTAAAGGGTTTAAACACTGTTTCCCATGCTTGTTCAATGAACCATAAATAATTAATAAACATTCACCTGTGACACTAACAGCTTACAATTAAGGTCACAGTTATGAAAACTTTGGACACTAAAGAGGCATTTCTACTGACTCTGAAAAACACCAAAAGAAAGATGCCCAGGGTCCCTGCTCATCTGTGTGAACGTGCCTTATGCATGCTGCAAGGAGGCATGAGGACTGCAGATGTGGCCAAGGCAATAAATTGCAATGTCCTTACTGTGAGACGCCTAAGACAGCGCTACAGGGAGACAGAAAGTACAGCTGATTGTCCTCGCAGTGGCAGACCACGTGTAACAACACCAGCACAGGATTGGTACATCTGAACATCACACCTGATGGGCAGGTACAGGATGTCAACAACAACTGCCCGAGTTACACCAGGAACACACAATCCCTCCATCAATGCTCAGACTGTCCCCAATAGGCTGAGAGAGGTTGGACTGAGGGCTTGTAGGCCTGTTGTAAGGCAGGTCCTCACCAGACATCACCGGCAACATTGCCTTTGGGCACAAACCCTGTCAAAAAGTGCTCTTCACTGACGAGTCGCGGTTTTGTCTCAAAGGGTGATGGTCGGATTTGTGTTTATCGTTGAAGGAATGAGCGTTACACCGAGGACACATTTTTCCATTTATGTCAGTCACATGTCTGTGGAACTTGTTCAGTTTATGTCTCAGTATGTTCATACAAATATTTACACTTGTTAAGTTTGCTGAAAGTAAACGCAGTTGACAGTGAGAAGACGTTTCTTTTTTTGCTGAGTTTATTATTTAAAAATGCGTAGTACGTCACGTGAAGATTTGTGCACCACGTCATTGCTCTCTGCTGTGGATGCATCATCTGCCTCTTGCTAGCTGTCACTAATATGGTGAGGGGCTGAAGCTCATTGGTTGAACTCCACTTACTAGGTGGCTGGCCCACGTGGGGGAAAACTAGAGATTTTGTGTGTAACTGAGTTAAAACCGTACTTATATATTGTGCATGCATTCAAATTGACACATTCAGCCCAAAGCGGGAGGTTTAAAAAATGCTTAGTATATGTCAAAGTTCCAGAGCATGTCTTTAAATGCACAATAATAACAGTATGGTTAGCATAAAGGCAACTGCAAGACATTGTTGATTTTACCAATGTACTGTACAGCACTTACTTGAGTGAAAAATCAAGTATATAATTTTATAACAATATGTTGCTCTACATATTACCCAGCAGGCACTTGTAACTCTGTATGCAGTGACTCAAACCAGTCACAGGGTGGTACTACAAATATTCAGAAACCTCCCAAAAGGTTACACCAAGACAACTGATTGAACGGCTGCTCTGGTTAATGCTGTACATGAAATGCCCATAATTCCCATGTATAATTATGTATAATTATGCTCTTCAATCTCCTTGGAGCACTAACTTTTATTTTCTCATATTGAGAAAGCTATTTTCCATGCAATTGTCCATTGGGCTAATTTCTTTGTGTCAACCCTCTTAACTTTTCCAATTGTGAGTATGTAATAGCCCTACAATTTAAAGGTGTTTCAGTAAGTGCCAGCCTTTGAGGACCCATGCCTTGTTCATTGCATTCTAACCACAATTGACCATAAATCACACTGATGAAGTCACAAATGAGTCATGTTTGGACCCTGTCCCTCTGGTGTGCCATTCAAGGTTTTTTGCTTGAAGGTCTTTGTCCCTTGCTTTCTTTGTGCAGTAGCACTGTGGAGACCAATAATGTGCCCTCACTGTCTCTGTCACACCGTTGCATCACTGTCAATATCACACCACATCCTCCTTCACCATACTGTAGCACAACATGCCCATATATGCACAAGCCATACCATGTTTGTCATTGACATCCGACCTGTGTAAAGGCACAACAATGTCATGATCATGTAACATTAAAATACAGATGAAATGTATTTTATATTTGTGCTGGTTATAGAATGTCATGGAAGGTCCCTATCGAACCACCAAGACTCTTCCTAGAGCTGGCTGCCCGGCCAAACTGAGCAATCGGGGGAGAAGGGCCTTGGTCAGGGAGGTGATCAAGAACCCGATTGTCACTTTGACAGATTTCTAAAGTTCCTCTGTGGAGATGGGAGAACCTTCCAGAAGAATAACCATCTCTGCAGCACTCCATCAATATGGCCTGTATGGTGGAGTGACCAGATGGAAGCCACTCCTCAGTAAAAGGCACATGATAGCCCACTTGGAATATACAAGATTCTCTGGTCTGATGAAACCAAGATTCAACTCTTTGGCCTGAATGCCAAGCGTCAAGTATGGACTAAACCTGGCCATCCCTACGGTGAAGCATGGTGGTGGGATGCTTTTCAGCGGCATGTCCTTGAGTGGACTTGAATCTGATTGAACATCTCGGTAGAGAATTGAAAATAGTTGTGCAGCAACGCTCCCCATCCAACCTGACTGAACTTGAGAGGATCTGCTGAGAAGATTGGGAGAAACTCCTCAAATATAGGTGTGCCAAGCTTGTAGCGTCATACCCAAGACTCGATGCTATAATCGCAAAAAAAGTTGCTTCATTAAAGTACTGAGTAAAGGGTCTGAATACTTATGTAAATGTGATGTTTTTTAAAGTTTAAACATTCTTTTAAACAACCTGTTTTTGCTTTGTCATTATGGGGTATTGTGTGTGGATTGATGAGGAACACAACAATTTAATACATTTTAGAATAAGGTTGTAATGTAACAAAATGTAGACAAAGTCAATCACATTTATTTATAAAGCCCTTCTTACATCAGCTGATATCTCAAAGTGCTGTACAGAAACCCAGCCTAAAACTCCAAACAGAAAGCGATGCAGGTGTAGAAGCACAGTGGCTAGGAAAAACTCCCTAGAAAGGCCAGAACCTAAGAAGAAACCTAGAGAGGAACCAGGCTATGAGGAGTGGCCAGTCCTCTTCTGGCTGTGCCGGGTGGAGATTATAACAGAACATGGCCAAGATGTTCAAATGTTCATAGATTACCAGCAGGGTCAAATAATAATAATCACAGTGGTTGTCGAGGGGGCAACAGGATATAACCCCACCCACTTTGCCAAAGCACAGTCCCCACACCACTAGAGGGATTTCTCCAACCACCAACTTACCACCCTGAGACAAGGCCGAGTATAGCCCACAAAAGATCTCCCCCACGGTACAACCCAAGAGGGTGAGCCAACCCAGACAGGAAGATCACGTCAGTGACTCAACCCACTCAAATCACCAGTAAGCCAGTGACTCAGCCCCTGTAATAGGGTTTGAGGCAGAGAATCCAAGTGGAGAGAGGGGAACCGGCCAGGCAGAGACAGCAAGGGCGGTTCGTTGCTCCAGTGCCTTTCCGTTCACCTTCACACTCCTGGGCCAGACTACACTCAATCATAGGACCTACTGAAGTGATGAGTCTTCAATAAAGACTTAAAGGTTGAGACCGAGTCTGCTTCTGCATCCCTCACATGGATAGGCAGACCATTCCATAAAGAAAATCTAGGGGCAATAAGGAGGCCTGCGTCTTGTGACCGTAGCGTACGTGTAGGTATGTACGGCAGGAACAAATTGGAAAGATAGGTAGGATAGAATTTGTTCTTAACTGACTTGCCTAGTTAAATAAATGTAACAAAACATGGGTGGGGCATGCAGGTAGGCTGGAAAAGGATTAGCAGTTCTTCTGGAGACAGATCAACATATTTGTGTTCTCTTGCAGAAGTCAGGACCTCTCCTGGCTTATTGTGTTTCCTGCAGTCGAAAATACCCTCTCACTAGGGGTGGAGGAGGTAGCTTGCTGAAATGTTTGTGAGGAGGGGCAGAGTAGCTCTCTTCTCCCACCACCACATCACAGGATCTTCAGCCATGGAGATGGGAGGCCTTTGTAGAGCTCCACCTCTAGGTCAACATGCTTGCTGAGGGACAAGGTGTCCTGTTGGATCGTCAATCTCAACTCCCTGTGCTCCTCTGAGAACAGCTCCTCCAAGCCACTCCTTGTTTTGTACATTGGAGGGACTGTCGCCTCCATTTCCTCTCCTTCAGACTCCTCCTGTTGCTGGTGCTCTGTGTCTTTCTGCTCCGGCTCCTCTGACAGCCCTGGTGTTGCTCCTGTCACAGTGGCTTCAACATTTTCCTTCCTCAGCCTGTCCCAAGTGGCGTCACTCACCAGCCTCCCTTTAAATCTGGGGTCCATTGCTGTGGCCTCATACAGGAAGGCTTGAATGTCCTCATCCTGATAGCGCTTGGAGAGGTTCTCCCACACCTTCTCTTTGATGTTTGCCACAAACGTATCTTCATGCTTCACAGTGAAGTGCTCTTCCAGTTTGTGGAGGACGGGTATGATCTGTCCACAGGTGGAATTATTTTCACATGACACACCCAGTGTAGATGTATAGAGGATTCTCATGAGCTGGACAAACTCCTTAGCCTTATGGAAGTCCTCGTCCTTCAGACGGTCCAGGTTGTCCTTGGTCATTGCTTTTCTCAGTCGTGGGTCCAAGGCTGCTGCTTGGGTCGCTGGATACTGCTCCATGAATCTCTCATTAGATAGAGTTCCATCTGGTCTTCACATCAAGGATGAGTGAGTGTTGCGGAAGGCCTGAAACAACAACAAAAACAACATACATTTAATTACCGCACACTTGAATATTGAATTAAATTGTTAAATGTGGGAATTTCAAAATAATACTTTAAAAGATTGAACTGGCTTCTTCCGAAAGAGCTGCTGCTTTTCCTTCAGGGCTGTTTTGGACATCGAGGATCTCTTGAACCACATGACCACTGCTCTGATTGGGGCTGGACATCTTGGATCTCTTGAACCACACGACCACTGCTCTGATTGGGGCTGGACATCTTGGATCTCTTGAACCACACGACCACTGCTCTGATTGGGGCTGGACATTGAGGAGCTCTTGAACCACACGACGACTGCTCTGATTGGGGCTGGACATCGAGGATCTCTTGAACCACATGACCACTGCTCTGATTGGGGCTGGACATCTTGGATCTCTTGAACCACACGACGACTGCTCTGATTGGGGCTGGACATTGAGGAGCTCTTGAACCACACGACGACTGCTCTGATTGGGGCTGGACATCGAGGATCTCTTGAACCACATGACCACTGCTCTGATTGGGGCTGGACATCTTGGATCTCTTGAACCACACGACCACTGCTCTGATTGGGGCTGGACATCGAGGATCTCTTGAACCACACGACCACTGCTCTGATTGGGGCTGGACATCTTGGATCTCTTGAACCACACGACCACTGCTCTGATTGGGGCTGGACATCGAGGATCTCTTGAACCACACGACCACTGCTCTGATTGGGGCTGGACATCTTGGATCTCTTGAACCACACGACGACTGCTCTGATTGGGGCTGGACATTGAGGAGCTCTTGAACCACACGACGACTGCTCTGATTGGGGCTGGACATCGAGGATCTCTTGAACCACATGACCACTGCTCTGATTGGGGCTGGACATCTTGGATCTCTTGAACCACACGACGACTGCTCTGATTGGGGCTGGACATTGAGGAGCTCTTGAACCACACGACGACTGCTCTGATTGGGGCTGGACATCGAGGATCTCTTGAACCACATGACCACTGCTCTGATTGGGGCTGGACATCTTGGATCTCTTGAACCACACGACCACTGCTCTGATTGGGGCTGGACATCGAGGATCTCTTGAACCACACGACCACTGCTCTGATTGGGGCTGGACATCTTGGATCTCTTGAACCACACGACCACTGCTCTGATTGGGGCTGGACATCGAGGATCTCTTGAACCACACGACCACTGCTCTGATTGGGGCTGGACATCTTGGATCTCTTGAACCACACGACGACTGCTCTGATTGGGGCTGGACATCGAGGATCTCTTGAACCACATGACGACTGCTCTGATTGGGGCTGGACATCGAGGATGTCTTGAACCACATGACCACTGATCTGATTCGGGCTGGACATCTTGGATCTCTTGAACCACACGACCACTGCTCTGATTGGGGCTGGACATCTTGGATCTCTTGAACCACACGACCACTGCTCTGATTGGGGCTGGACATCTTGGATCTCTTGAACCACACGACCACTGCTCTGATTGGGGCTGGACATCGAGGATCTCTTGAACCACACGACCACTGCTCTGATTGGGGCTGGACATCTTGGATCTCTTGAACCACACGACCATTGCTCTGATTGGGGCTGGACATCGAGGATCTCTTGAACCACACGACCACTGCTCTGATTGGGGCTGGACATCTTGGATCTCTTGAACCACATGACGACTGCTCTGATTGGGGCTGGACATCGAGGATGTCTTGAACCACATGACCACTGATCTGATTCGGGCTGCCCATTTATCAATGGAAGTCATTTTGTAGATTTTCTGCGCTGCCAGATTCAATATGTGTCCAAAGCATCCTATTTTTTTGGATGTGTAGCCTCTAGATGGTAACATTCATATTAACAGCATTATCAACAGTCACAGCTACAATCTTGCTCAGCTCCATCTCAAACTCTTCCAGAATGTCTGAGATCTCCTCTGCCACTATACTTCGCCAGTTCGCGATTTGTACACTGCCCTGGTGTGGAGGACCCTCTGTTTAACACTGCCCTGGTGTGGAGGACCCTCTGTTTAACACTGCCCTGGTGTGGAGGACCTTCTGTTTTACACTGCCCTGGTGTGGAGGACCTTCTGTTGTACACTTCCCTGGTGTGGAGGACATTCTGTTGTACACTGCCCTGATGTGGAGGACATTCTGTTGTATACTGCCCTGGTGTGGAGGACATTCTGTTGTACACTGCCCTGGTGTGGAGGACATTCTGTTGTACACTGCCCTGGTGTGGAGGACATTCTGTTTTACACTGCCCTGGTGTGGGGGACATTCTGTTTTACACTGCCCTGGCTTGTGTATGTAACGGATGTGAAACGGCTAGCTTAGTTAGCGGTGTGCGCTAAATAGCGTTTCAATCGGTTACGTCACTTGCTCTGAGACCTTGAAGTAGTAGTTCCCCTTGCTCTGCAAGGGCCGTGGCTTTTGTGGAGCGATGGGTAACGATGCTTCGTGGGTGACTGTTGTCGATGTGTGCAGAGGGTCCCTGGTTCGCGCCCGGGTATGGGCGAGGGGACGGACGTAAAGTTATACTGTTACATTGGTGCCGTGACCCGGATTACTGGTTGCTGCGGAAAAAGGAGGAAGGTCAAAAGGGGGGTGAGTGTAACGGATGTGAAACGGCTAGCTTAGTTAGCGGTGTGCGCTAAATAGCGTTTCAATCGGTTACGTCACTTGCTCTGAGACCTTGAAGTAGTAGTTCCCCTTGCTCTGCAAGGGCCGCGGCTTTTGTGGCACGATGGGTAACGATGCTTCGAGGGTGACTGTTGTCGATGTGTGCAGAGGGTCCCTGGTTCGCGCCCGGGTATGGGCGAGGGGACGGACGTAAAGTTATACTGTTACATGTAGTGCACTGTAACAGAGAGATAGTTACAGGACAGAGGCTGGTCCACCCGTCTGATGAGATGGCCAGCTTTGGCACGTCCTTCAGCTAGGTATTCACATGGGCCTTTTCTACACCAAACCAGGATGGAATGAATGTGTATTGTGGAGTGATGGGACTAACATACAACTCTTTTATACTACTATATCCTAAAAATGTATACAACTCAATATATACTGACAGTATATATATACTCAATATATACTGTTACCTAAAGCCCTTAGACTCCACTGTTGCAAAGGGGTGTAGGCCTTTCACTATGAACCTGGTCACGATTAGGTGGCACTCATTCACCCTCTCCTCAGTCATCCTACATTTACATTACATTTAAGTCATTTAGCAGACGCTCTTATCCAGAGCGACTTACAAATTGGTGCATTCACCTTATGACATCCAGTGGAACAGCCACTTTACAATAGTGCATCTAAATCTTTTAGGGGGGGTGAGAAGGATTACTTATCCTATCCTAGGTATTCCTTAAAGAGGTGGGGTTTCAGGTGTCTCCGGAAGGTGGTGATTGACTCCGCTGTCCTGGCGTCGTGAGGGAGTTTGTTCCACCATTGGGGGCCAGAGCAGCGAACAGTTTTGACTGGTGGATGAACACAGTGCCCTTGTTTGGGTGCGGGGCCTGATCAGAGCCTGGAGGTACTGAGGTGCCGTTCCCCTCACAGCTCCGTAGGCAAGCACCATGGTCTTGTAGCGGATGCGAGCTTCAACTGGAAGCCAGTGGAGAGAGCGGAGGAGCGGGGTGACGTGAGAGAACTTGGGAAGGTTGAACACCAGACGGGCTGCGGCGTTCTGGATGAGTTGTAGGGGTTTAATGGCACAGGCAGGGAGCCCAGCCAACAGCGAGTTGCAGTAGTCCAGACGGGAGATGACAAGTGCCTGGATTAGGACCTGCGCCGCTTCCTGTGTGAGGCAGGGTCGTACTCTGCGGATGTTGTAGAGCATGAACCTACAGGAACGGGCCACCGCCTTGATGTTAGTTGAGAACGACAGGGTGTTGTCCAGGATCACGCCAAGGTTCTTAGCGCTCTGGGAGGAGGACACAATGGAGTTGTCAACCGTGATGGCGAGATCATGGAACGGGCAGTCCTTCCCCGGGAGGAAGAGCAGCTCCGTCTTGCCGAGGTTCAGCTTGAGGTGGTGATCCGTCATCCACACTGATATGTCTGCCAGACATGCAGAGATGCGATTCGCCACCTGGTCATCAGAAGGGGGAAAGGAGAAGATTAATTGTGTGTCGTCTGCATAGCAATGATAGGAGAGACCATGTGAGGTTATGACAGAGCCAAGTGACTTGGTGTATAGCGAGAATAGGAGAGGGCCTAGAACAGAGCCCTGGGGGACACCAGTGGTGAGAGCGTGTGGTGAGGAGACAGATTCTCGCCACGCCACCTGGTAGGAGCGACCTGTCAGGTAGGACGCAACCAAGCGTGGGCCGCGCCGGAGATGCCCAACTCGGAGAGGGTGGAGAGGAGGATCTGATGGTTCACAGTATCGAAGGCAGCCGATAGGTCTAGAAGGATGAGAGCAGAGGAGAGAGAGTTAGCTTTAGCAGTGCAGAGCGCCTCCGTGATGCAGAGAAGAGCAGTCTCAGTTGAATGACTAGTCTTGAAACCTGACTGATTTGGATCAAGAAGGTCATTCTGAGAGAGATAGCGGTAGAGCTGGCCAAGGACGGCACGTTCAAGAGTTTTGGAGAGAAAAGAAAGAAGGGATACTGGTCTGTAGTTGTTGACATCAGAGGGATCGAGTGTAGGTTTTTTCAGAAGGGGTGCAACTCTCGCTCTCTTGAAGACGGAAGGGACGTAGCCAGCGGTCAGGGATGAGTTGATGAGCGAGGTGAGGTAAGGGAGAAGGTCTCCGGAAATGGTCTGGAGAAGAGAGGAGGGGATAGGGTCAAGCAGGCAGGTTGTTGGGCGGCCGGCCGTCACAAGACGCGAGATTTCATCTGGAGAGAGAGGGGAGAAAGAGGTCAGAGCACAGGGTAGGGCAGTGTGAGCAGAACCAGCGGTGTTGTTTGACTTAGCAAACGAGGATCGGATGTCGTCGACCTTCTTTTCAAAATGGTTGACGAAGTCATCTGCAGAGAGGGAGGAGGGGGAGGGGGAGGAGGATTCAGGAGGGAGGAGAAGGTGGCAAAGAGCTTCCTAGGGTTAGAGGCAGATGCTTGGAATTTAGAGTGGTAGAAAGTGGCTTTAGCAGCAGAGACAGAGGAGGAAAATGTAGAGAGGAGGGAGTGAAAGGATGCCAGGTCCGCAGGGAGGCGAGTTTTCCTCCATTTCCGCTCGGCTGCCCGGAGCCCTGTTCTGTGAGCTCGCAATGAGTCGTCGAGCCACGGAGCGGGAGGGGAGGACCGAGCCGGCCTGGAGGATAGGGGACATAGAGAGTCAAAGGATGCAGAAAGGGAGGAGAGGAGGGTTGAGGGGGCAGAATCAGGAGATAGGTTGGAGAAGGTTTGAGCAGAGGGAAGAGATGATAGGATGGAAGAGGAGAGAGTAGCGGGGGAGAGAGAGCGAAGGTTGGGACGGCGCGATACCATCCGAGTAGGGGCAGTGTGGGAAGTGTTGGATGAGAGCGAGAGGGAAAAGGATACAAGGTAGTGGTCGGAGACTTGGAGGGGAGTTGCAATGGGGTTAGTGGAAGAACAGCATCTAGTAAAGATGAGGTCGAGCGTATTGCCTGCCTTGTGAGTAGGGGGAAGGTGAGAGGGTGAGGTCAAAAGAGGAGAGGAGTGGAAAGAAGGAGGCAGAGAGGAATGAGTCAAAGGTAGACGTGGGGAGGTTAAAGTCGCCCAGAACTGTGAGAGGTGAGCCGTCCTCAGGAAAGGAGCTTATCAAGGCATCAAGCTCATTGATGAACTCTCCGAGGGAACCTGGAGGGCGATAAATGATAAGGATGTTAAGCTTGAAAGGGCTGGTAACTGTGACAGCATGGAATTCAAAGGAGGCGATAGACAGATGGGTAAGGGGAGAAAGAGAGAATGACCACTTGGGAGAGATGAGGATCCCGGTGCCACCACCCCGCTGACCAGAAGCTCTCGGGGTGTGCGAGAACACGTGGGCGGACGAGGAGAGAGCAGTAGGAGTAGCAGTGTTATCTGTGGTGATCCATGTTTCCGTCAGTGCCAAGAAGTCGAGGGACTGGAGGGAGGCATAGGCTGAGATTAACTCTGCCTTGTTCGCCGCAGATCGGCAGTTCCAGAGGCTACCGGAGACCTGGAACTCCACGTGGGTCGTGCGCGCTGGGACCACCAGATTAGGTGGCCGCGGCCACGCGGTGTGGAGCGTTTGTATGGTCTGTGCAGAGAGGAGAGAACAGGGATAGACAGACACATAGTTGACAGGCTACAGAAGAGGCTACGCTAATGCAAGGAGATTGGAATGACAAGTGGACTACACGTCTCGAATGTTCAGAAAGTTAAGCTTACGTAGCAAGAATCTTATTGACTAAAATGATTAAAATGATACAGTACTGCTGAAGTAGGCTAGCTGGCAGTGGCTGCGTTGTTGACACTACACTAATCAAGTCGTTCCGTTGAGTGTAATAGTTTCTACAGTGCAGCTATTCGGGGCCAGCTGGCTAGCTAGCAGTGTTGATTACGTTACGTTGCGTTAAAAGAACGACAATAGCTGGCTAGCTAACCTAGAAAATCGCTCTAGACTACACAATTATCTTTGATACAAGGACGGCTATGTAGCTAGCTATGTAGCTAGCTACGATCAAGCAAATCAAACCGTTGTGCTGTAATGAAATGAAATGAAAATGTGATACTACCTGTGGAGCGAGCGGAATGCGACCGGGTTGTTGAGTGGGAAGTTAATTCGGTAGACGTTGGCTAGCTGTTAGCTGTTAGCTAGCTAGCAGTGTCTCCTACGTTAAGGACGACAAATAGCTGGCTAGCTAACCTCGGTAAATTAAGATAATCACTCTAAGACTACACACTCTAAACTACACAATTATCTTGGATACGAAGACAGCAAAGACAACTATGTAGCTAGCTAACACTACACTAATCAAGTCGTTCAGTTGAGTGTAATAGTTTCTACGGTGCTGCTATACGGTGGATGTTAGCTATGTGGCTAGCTGCTGGGCAGTAGACTACGTTAGGACGACGAAATACGATAATTACGCAATTATCTTTGATACAAAGACGGCTATGTAGCTAGCTAAGAAGAAATTGCTAAGATTAGACAAATCAAACCGTTGTACTATAATGAAAAGTAATGAAAAGTAATACTACCTGCGGACCGAAGTGCGAATGCGACCGCTCGCTCCAACCCGGAAGTAGGAAAGTCCTTCACTAGCTGTCAGCGTGAAGTGGCTTTGGACTTGTTGTCACAACTTCCACTGAAGTTGGTCCCTCTCCTTGTTCGGGCGGCGTTCGAAGGTCGAAGTCACCGACCTTCTAGTCATCGCTGATCCACTTTTCATTTTCCATTGGTTTTGTCTTGTCTTCCATCACACCTGGTTCCAATTCCATCGATTACATGTTGTGTATTTAAAACTCTGTTCCCCCATGTCCTTATCGGTAACTGTTTCTTGTAGTGCTTATGCACAGGTATACTGGTATTTACCGGGTTTTGTTTGACCCATTTACTGTATTGTTCTGTTGACGGTGGTTTATGGATATGAAATGACACCGTTGTAAATTAGTTTTCGCTCTCCTGCGCCTGACTTCTCTGCCGCCAGTACGCACCTCACTATACCTGTCTTTGGCTTGGACCACCGGTATTAGAGGGAGGTGTGGGTTGGTTCATTGTAACTGCAACTTTAACAAAACAGTTGCAAAATCTTTAAATGGGTGATTGAATTTCTGAACGCACCCATAGCTAAACAATCAGCTGGCTAATGGTTACTTTTGATCATGAACCCATGTTTACATAATTTATTTAACTCCGTGTGTGGGCTCTAGGCTGCTAGCATACATACTTAACGTAGATCGGACAACGAGAGATGAACTACGAGTTAGGCAGTCGAAAACTGCATTTCTCTGCCTGTACATAATGCACTTTCGATAGATGTTTGGACAGATTGCTCATATTTCCGCCCTTACAAGCAAAAGTCTTGTTGCACTTGTGGCAACAAGCACTGTCAGCATCGACTCTGGTGAAGTGTAAGCACACTTTTGAACGTTTACCTCTCCGCCATCGTCACAAATGAAGAGCAGGGTGCTGTAGCATGTGAGAGACACAGGCTCCGCGCGAGAGATCTCTTCTGGATTGGGAATAGCGAAAATGCATCACAGACGAGTGTCTTAATCTCATTGAAAATTAGAAACGGTTGGTGAGATGAAATGTGCAAGATAATGTTTATGTAGCAATAATAAATAGGAAATCTATTTTCTTAATTTCTCCACTACCGAAAGCAGAACCGATAACGCCGGACATTATCGATACTATAGTCTTTCATAATTTAGCCCCGGGGCCCGTTTAATACCGGGTTTCGGTACCCATCCCCATTAATAACCTCATTATTGGCTACAATATAGACATATTAATACTCACTTAAAAATGTATTGATTACATTGACTGAACCCGTTTGAACTTTTTGCATACATGGTTGTTGATGTGAGTAGAAAACACTCACGGTTATTATTTTTTAAATAATTTTGTCAATATTTATTTTCTTAACCACATACAATAAATAAATTAAACAATAGTTCAAATACTGATGTACAAATAATTCATAATTTAAAGATGTAACTTCACAATGGCTTGTCAAATGCAGTCGAGTTTCCCACCTTAGATCGAAGACCATCAAACTGTTACACCGTGCAATTAAGAACAAAAAGGCCAGTACACACTCGGGTTGTTTAACTGCTGTACAACGTATTCGATACAATGGTTGTGTTAAAACTCATATGTGTGTGATCAAATACAACAGATGTAGACCTTACAGTGAAATGCTTACTTACAAGCCCTTAACCAACAATGCAGTTGTAAGAAAAATACCGAAAATAAATAAAAGTAACAAATAATTTAAGAGCAGCAGTAAAATAACAATAGCGAAGCTATATACAGGGGATACCGATACAGCGAGGCTATATACAGGAGAAACCGGTACAGGGAGGCTATATACAGGAGAAACCGGTACAGGGAGGCTATAT
Source organism: Oncorhynchus keta (assembly GCF_023373465.1). NCBI lineage: Eukaryota > Metazoa > Chordata > Actinopteri > Salmoniformes > Salmonidae > Oncorhynchus > Oncorhynchus keta. The sequence continues at coordinate 43,801,075 of NC_068442.1, forward strand.
ACAGGAGAAACCGGTACAGGGAGGCTATATACAGGAGAAACCGGTACAGCGAGGCTATATACAGGAGAAACCGGTACAGCGAGGCTATATACAGGAGAAACCGGTACAGGGAGGCTATATACAGGGGATACCGATACAGCGAGGCTATATACAGGAGAAACCGGTACAGGGAGGCTATATACAGGAGAAACCGGTACAGGGAGGCTATATACAGGAGAAACCGGTACAGGGAGGCTATATACAGGAGAAACCGGTACAGGGAGGCTATATACAGGAGATACCGGTACAGGGAGGCTACATACAGGAGATACTGGTACAGGGAGGCTACATACAGGAGAAACCGGTACAGGGAGGCTATATACAGGATATACCGGTACAGGGAGGCTATATACAGGAGAAACCGGTACAGCGAGGATATATACAGGAGAAACCGGTACAGGGAGGCTATATACAGGAGAAACCGGTACAGGGAGGCTATATACAGGAGAAACCGGTACAGGGAGGCTATATACAGGAGAAACCGGTACAGGGAGGCTATATACAGGAGAAACCGGTACAGGGAGGCTATATACAGGAGAAACCGGTACAGGGAGGCTATATACAGGAGAAACCGGTACAGGGAGGCTATATACAGGAGAAACCGGTACAGGGAGGCTATATACAGGAGAAACCGGTACAGCGAGGCTATATACAGGAGAAACCGGTACAGGGAGGCTATATACAGGATATACCGGTACAGGGAGGCTACATACAGGAGATACTGGTACAGGGAGGCTACATACAGGAGAAACCGGTACAGGGAGGCTATATACAGGATATACCGGTACAGGGAGGCTATATACAGGAGAAACCGGTACAGCGAGGCTATATACAGGAGATACCGGTACAGGGAGGCTACATACAGGAGATACTGGTACAGGGAGGCTACATACAGGAGAAACCGGTACAGGGAGGCTATATACAGGATATACCGGTACAGGGAGGCTACATACAGGAGAAACCGGTACAGCGAGGCTATATACAGGATATACCGGTACAGGGAGGCTATATACAGGATATACCGGTACAGGGAGGCTACATACAGGAGAAACCGGTACAGCGAGGCTATATACAGGAGATACCGGTACAGGGAGGCTACATACAGGAGATACTGGTACAGGGAGGCTATATACAGGAGATACCAGTACAGGGAGGCTACATACAGGAGATACTGGTACAGGAGGCTACATACAGGAGAAACCGGTACAGGGAGGCTATATACAGGATATACCTCCATGGTACATTGGGAGGCTACATACAGGAGATACTGGTACAGAGAGGCTACATACAGGATATTGACAACCATTGGTCCTCCTCCCAGAGCGCTAAGAAGGGAGGCTATATACAGGATATACCGGTACAGGGAGGCTATATACAGGAGAAACCGTTCAACCTTCCCAAGTACAGCGAGGCTATATACAGGATATACCTCCAGGTGACAGGAGGCTATCCACCTCTGGCCTGCTCGCCTCCCTACCACTGAGGAGAAACAAAACGGTGGCCCCCCAATGGTGGAACAAACAGCGAGGCTATATACAGGAGACATACTTCAGTACAGGGAGGCTACATACAGGAGATACTGGTACATGGAGGCTACATACAGGAGAAACCGGTACAGGGAGGCTATATACAGGATATACAGGTACAGGGAGGCTACATACAGGAGATACTGGTACAGAGAGGCTACATACAGGAGAAACCGGTACAGGGAGGCTATATACAGGATATACCGGTACAGGGAGGCTACATACAGGAGAAACCGGTACAGCGAGGCTATATACAGGATATACCGGTACAGGGAGGCTATATACAGGATATACCGGTACAGCGAGGCTATATACAGGATATACCGGTACAGGGAGGCTATATACAGGAGATACCGGTACAGGGAGGCTATATACAGGAGATACCGGTACAGGGAGGCTATATACAGGATATACCGGTACAGGGAGGCTATATACAGGATATACCGGTACAGCGAGGCTATATACAGGATATACCGGTACAGGGAGGCTATATACAGGATATACCGGTACAGGGAGGCTATATACAGGAGATACCGGTACAGGGAGGCTATATACAGGATATACCGGTACAGGGAGGCTATATACAGGATATACCGGTACAGCGAGGCTATATACAGGATATACCGGTACAGGGAGGCTATATACAGGAGATTTTTTTTTTTTTTTTTTCACCTTTATTTAACCAGGTAGGCTAGTTGAGAACAAGTTCTCATTTGCAACTGCGACCTGGCCAAGATAAAGCATAGCAGTGTGAACAGACAACACAGAGTTACACATGGAGTAAACAATTAGCAAGTCAATAACACAGTAGAAAAAAATGGGCAGTCTATATACAATGTGTGCAAAAGGCATGAGGAGGTAGGCGAATAATACAATTTTGCAGATTAACACTGGAGTGATAAATGATCAGATGGGCATGTACAGGTAGAGATATTGGTGTGCAAAAGAGCAGAAAAGTAAATAAATAAAAACAGTATAAAAACAGTATGGGAATGAGGTAGGTGAAAAAGGGTGAGCTATTTACCTATAGACTATGTACAGCTGCAGCGATCGGTTAGCTGCTCGGATAGCTGATGTTTGAAGTTGAGAGGGAGATAAAAGTCTCCAACTTCAGCGATTTTGCAATTCGTTCCAGTCACAGGCAGCAGAGTACTGGAACGAAAGGCGGCCAAATGAGGTGTTGGCTTTAGGGATGATCAGTGAGATACACCTGCTGGAGCGCGTGCTACGGATGGGAGTTGCCATCGTGACCAGTGAACTGAGATAAGGCGGAGCTTTACCTAGCATGGACTTGTAGATGACCTGGAGCCAGTGGGTCTGGCGACGAATATGTAGTGAGGGCCAGCCGACTAGAGCATACAAGTCGCAGTGGTGGGTGGTATAAGGTGCTTTAGTGACAAAACGGATGGTACAGAGATACCGGTACAGCGAGGCTATATACAGGATATACCGGTACAGGGAGGCTATATACAGGATATACCGGTACAGCGAGGCTATATACAGGATATACCGGTACAGGGAGGCTATATACAGGATATACCGGTACAGGGAGGCTATATACAGGAGATACCGGTACAGGGAGGCTATATACAGGATATACCGGTACAGGGAGGCTATATATAGGATATACCGGTACAGGGAGGCTATATACAGGATATACCGGTACAGGGAGGCTATATACAAGGGGCACAAACATGTTTAGGCAAACCATTCTGTGGTGTCTGCACAATGCTTGTGTAATGATATTTTATAACATTTTTGAAAATCTCTTTGTTGTATCACAACCATTGTGCCAAATGCGTTGTTGTGTAACTTAAGTGTGCACGGGGCCAGAGAAACACACACATCCACAAGATAACAATATGGACCTTAGTTTAACTTAGTAATGTTGCAATTAATTAAACCTGCTAAACTGAGGACATTGTGCGTGTGTGGCTCAGGCGTGTGTCACAGGCTGGGAGGTAATGGTGTGGAGGGACAGCAGTGGCTGGAACAGCTTAGACTGAGGAGAGTGCACTGTAGAGAAGGAGAGACAGAGATCAGAAAGAGAGTTGATTAGATGAGACTCGTAACCAGGGCTTTGCCATGGCATACGTCCCTGACAGTAGAGAGAGAGAGAGAGAGAGAGAGAGGGCATTAGAATGAAATGCTCAAATAATAACGTTATTATAATGTTATAGGACACTACACAGGGCTCTGGTCTTATAGGACACACAGGGCTCTGGTCTTATAGGACACACAGGGCTCTGGTCTTATAGGACACACAGGGCACTGGTCTTATAGGACACACAGGACTCTGGTCTTATAGGACACACAGGGCTCTGGTCTTATAGGACACACAGGGCTCTGGTCTTATAGGACACACAGGGCTCTGGTCTTATAGGACACACAAGGCTATTCTCTTATAGGAAACACAAGGCTCTGGTCTTATAGGACACTACACAGGGCACTGGTCTTATAGGACACTACACAGGACTCTGGTCTTATAGGACACACAGGGCTCTGGTCTTATAGGACACTACACAGGGCTCTGGTCTTATAGGACACTACACAGGACTCTGGTCTTATAGGAAAAACATGGCTCTAGTCTTATAGGAAACACATGGCTCTGGTCTTATAGGACACTACACAGGGCTCTGGTCTTATAGGACACTACACAGGGCTCTGGTCTTATAGGACACTACACAAGGCTCTGGTCTTATAGGAAAAACATGGCTCTGGTCTGACAGGACACACTACACAGGACTCTGGTCTTATATGACACACAGGGCTCTTGTCTTATTGGAAACACAGGGCACTGGTCTTATAGGACACAACACAGGGCTCTGGTCTTATAGGAAGCACAGGGCTCTGGTCTTATAGGAAACACAGGGCTCTGGTCTTGTAGGAAACACAGGGCACTGGTCTTATAGGACACAACACAGGGCTCTGGTCTTATAGGAAGCACAGGGCTCTTGTCTTATTGGAAACACAGGGCACTGGTCTTATAGGACACAACACAGGGCTCTGGTCTTATAGGAAGCACAGGGCTCTGGTCTTATAGGAAACACAGGGCTCTGGTCTTGTAGGAAACACAGGGCTCTGGTCTTGTAGGAAACACAGGGCTCTGGTCTTGTAGGAAACACAGGGCTCTGGTCTTATAGGAAACACAGGGCTCTGGTCTTGTAGGAAACACAGGGCTCTGGTCTTATAGGAAGCACAGGGCTCTGGTCTTATAGGAAAAACATGGCTCTAGTCTTATAGGAAACACATGGCTCTGGTCTTATAGGACACAACACAGGGCTCTGGTCTTATAGGACACTACACAGGGCTCTGGTCTTATAGGACACTACACAAGGCTCTGGTCTTATAGGACACTACACAGGGCTTTGGTCTTATAGAGCATTACCTAAGGCTCTGCCCCCAACTCCCCTTAAGCACCACCTTCACCCAATTTTGATGTGTCCAAATAACCAGTGACAGAAAACCAAAGCACTGGAGCTACTGTTGCTCATTAGTCATTGCATCCCACAGTCTTTTGACATACGTTACAATACCATTTTTGTTATGCAGTCTGTCCACAAGAGATGGCTATTCCTATAACTCTGAACCAGGGGTAGGCAACTATATTCAGCCGTGGGATGATTTTTAGTCGGAGCGGACGGTTGGGGGGTTGGATCATAATTACAATCATTTGTAAACTGCAAATTGACCACAGCTAAGTGATTGTCTTTTTTGACCCCCTCCTGCCCAGTGGGCCGTCTTACTGGTGCGTACTGTCTCTATATGTCTCTGGTACAGCCTATGTGCGTCCCAAATGGCTCCCTATTTACTTTACAGTGCACTGCTTTTGACCAGGGCCCATCGCCCCTAAAGGTAGTGCACTATAAAGGGAATAGGGTGCCATTTGGGATGCATCCTTTCTATCCACTTACCATCTATGTAGGAGTGCAGAGCAGTGAGCATGGATCCCTCTAAGGTGCTATAGGTTGTGTACTGCCGCTCTTCTGGGGCTGGGGTGGGCTGGGAGTGGCAGCCGGGCTGCAGGGAGGACAACGGCGTGGCTGAGGAGTGGTTGGGGCTCACATGCTTCTTATGGCGTGCTCTGCAGTTCTGGAACCAAACCTGGATAGGATGTAGAAAGTGTTATGTTTTTAGTACCAGCATTCAATAGGGACACACTTAATTGATGTGTGTTTATTAAAGAGCCAATCGGATTCAAACAGCAACGAAGTGGTCACCTAATAACTCGTTTTGGTGAGCAAATGTACAATCCCAGACTGCTGTTTTAGAGGAAATGTCAGAAAACCAAGTGGGTGTTTTTACAGTTTTTTTTCTTTTCAATTCTTTTCAACACAACAAATCCTCAAAAATTTTACAAATGTACTGTAGAAATGCAGTCATATCCTATCCTGTTTGTGAGGCATGCGTTGACTAAAACTGTGTATGAATATCTAACCCAGGGATGGGTAACTTTGATGGGGGTTGGGGCCACAGTGGTTCTCGGGTCTGCTTACCCATGTAAGCAAAAATGTTTTGCTCCTCTTGACAGCAGAAAGAGAAAATTGAAGTTTGAGAGTTAATTTCCTGCAATTCTACACATTTTGCCATGGGGCGTAAAGAAAATGTTGCAGTTTTAAAGACAAGTTTGCTGCAATTCTACACATTACAACAACAACAAAACAACGGGTCGCCAAAAAGACCATCTCTGATCTAACCTGTATGACTCTCCTACTCAGGCCTGTCTGTTCTGCCAGCTTCTGCAGGGCCTGGGCATTCGGGTTGTTGTCCTGGGCAAACTGGGCCTGCATCACCTGGAGGGGTCATAAAGTCACTGAGCTCAATCACAGGTCAATCACATGAGGTCAGACATATGTTAATCACTTTTCCTGAACCCCTTGGCTGGGAACAGTCAGACATAATTGACAAGGCTTGGTGACATCTGCAGGGGCTGGATTTAAGCTCCCAGGAAGGATTTTTTTAAATGAACAAACCTGTGGCATTAATTCATATTGAACTAAATTATGAACCTTGGTATTCAGCTTTATCGCAACGCTATTGACCTGGGGATGGTCTCCCAGGTACGTTTGGTGGATCATTGATACTCACCTGTAATTGGTCAGCGGTGAAGCTGGTGCGCGCTCTCTTCGACGGCCTGGGCTGATTCACTTGCTGTTCTGTTGGCATCGTCGTCTCTAGGTTCATACCACTTTCTGAAATGAGATGATTGCTCTTCTTAATTAATGAGCTCATAATCATGCTACTCGACATGCAAGCCGTAGACATCCGTAGACATCACACCAGGCACAGACGTCAATTCAAGTTGGTTCAACATAATTTCACTGAAATGACGTGGAAACAACATTGATTCAAGCAGTGTGTGCCCGTTGGGATTATTATGTGTTATTATTATTATTATATAATATATTATTATTTATGCATTGAATGGCTTCTCATCTGTGAAATGGGAAGTTGCTTTTGTTCTATATCAAAGACAATAGGCTGTATTATTTTGTATCAAATGTCAAGGGGCTTTGTCTAAAGGTTTATGCATTTTACAGTATAGTAAAAGTATTCATAGAGCCTTCAGAAAGTATAAACACCCCTTGACTTTAACACATTTAGTTGTGTTACGGTCTGAATTTAAAATGGATTAAATGTAGATGTTTTGTCACTGGCCTATACACAGTACCCTGTAATGTCAAAGTGGAATTATATGTTTTTAAAATGATTATTATTTATTATTATTCAACCACAAAGACCAGGGAGATTTTCCAATGCCACGCAAAGAAGGGCACATACAGGTAGAAAGAAAACATTTCATATCAATTTTAGTTATTCATTACAATTTGGATGGGTTACCAATACACCCAGTCAATAAAAAGATACAGGCGTCCTTCCTCACTCATTAGCCGGAGAGGAAGGAAACTGCTCATTGGATGTCAGCATGAAACCAATGGTGACTTTAAAACAGTTACAGAGTTTAATGGCTTTGATGGGAGAAAACTGAGGATGGATCAACAACATTGTAGTTACTCCACAAAACTAACTGAGGATGGATTAACAACATTGTAGTTACTCCACAAAACTAACTGAGGATGGATCAACAACATTGTAGTTACTCCACAATACTAACTGAGGATGGATCAACAACATTGTAGTTACTCCACAAAACTAACTGAGGATGGATCAACAACATTGTAGTTACTCCACAAAACTAACTGAGGATGGATCAACAACATTGTAGTTACTCCACAAAACTAACTGAGGATGGATCAACAACATTGTAGTTACTCCACAATACTAACTGAGGATGGATCAACAACATTGTAGTTACTCCACAATACTAACTTAATTGACAGAGGGAAAAGAAGGAAGCCAGTATACAGTAGAATACAAATATTCCAAAACATGTATTCTGTTTGCAACAAGACACTAAAGTAATACTGAAATACCAAAAACATTTTGATGTGCTCAGATGACCGTTGTTAGCATGTTTTAACCACTCATATATAGATGGTAGATTAACATATACACAACAATATTTAACATTACATTTAAGTCATTTAGCAGACGCTCTTATCCAGAGCGACTTACAAATTGGTGCATTCACCTTATGACATCCAGTGGAACAGTCACTTTACAATAGTGCATCTACATCTTAAAAGGGGGGGGGGGGTGAGAAGGATTACTTATCCTATCCTAGGTATTCCTTAAAGAGGTGGGGTTTCAGGTGTCTCCGGAAGGTGGTGATTGACTCCGCTGTCCTGGCGTCGTGAGGGAGTTTGTTCCACCATTGGGGGGCCAGAGCAGCGAACAGTTTTGACTGGGCTGAGCGGGAACTGTACTTCCTCAGTGGTAGGGAGGCGAGCAGGCCAGAGGTGGATGAACGCAGTGCCCTTGTTTGGGTGTAGGGCCTGATCAGAGCCTGGAGGTAACAAGAAGGTCTGATTTCATTATTACTCAAACAGGCCCTTACACTTCAGTGTTGTGATGCAAATATTATATTAAAATGCATAGCATTAAAAAGGTATTGTCGAATATTATTCATCCTAATCAGACAGGTTTTTTTATATGGACGATAGATTGGCGATAATATACGACAAGTACTGGAAACAATAGAATATTATGAAAAATCTGGGAAACCAGGCCTGGTATTCATAGCTGACTTGCCTGGAATATTTCAATTTGGAGAATCTCTTATAAAATGGGTTAAAGTTATGTATAGTAACCTTGGGTGTAAAATACTAAATAATGGCTTCTTCTCAGAAAGTATTAAACTGTCGAGCATTAAAACAAGGTTGTCTACCATCGCCAGATTTACAGTGTATTCGGAAAGAATTCAGACCCCTTGACTTTTTCACATTTTGTTACGTTACAGAATTATTCTTTTTTAAAATGTCCTCGTAAATCTACATCTATTACACCACAATGCGAAGCAAAAACAGGCTTCTAGAAATGTTTACAAATGTGTTAAACTGAAATATTACATTAACATAAGTATTACGAATTTTTACTCAGTACTTTGTTGAAGCACCTTTGGCAGCGATTACAGTCTCAAGTCTATTTGGGTATGACGCTACAAGCTTGGCAAACCTGTATTTGGGGAGCTTCTCCCATACTTCTCTGCAGATCCTCCAAGCATCACGTCTGCTCTGTGACGCAGACGTGACGCTTGGCATTCAAGCCAAAGAGTTGAATCTTGGTTTCATCAGACCAGAGAATCTTGTTTCTCATGGTCTGAAAGTCCTTTAGGTGCCTTTTGGCAAACTCCAAGCGGAATGTCATGTGCCTTTTACTGAGGACTGGCTTTCATCTGGCCACTCTACCATAAGGCCTGATTGGTGGAGTGCTTACTTCTGAAAGGTACTCCCATCTCCACAGAGGAACTCTGGAGCTCTGTCAGAGTGACCACCGGGTTCTTGGTCACCTCGCTGAACAAGGCCCCTCTCCCCCGATTGCTCAGTTTGGCTGGACGGCCAGCTCCATGAAGACTCTTGGTGGTTCCAAACTTCTTCCTTTTAAGAATGATGGAGGCCACTGTGTTCTTGGGGACCTTCAATGCTGGTGACATTTTTTGGTACCCTTCCCCAGACCTGTGCCTCGACACAATCCTGTCTAGGACCTCATGGCTTGGTTTTTGCTCTGACATGCACTGTCACCTGTGGTATCTTAATTTTAATGGTATCTTAATTTTGTTCAATTTTGAGTCTCATAGCAAAGGGTCTGAATACTTATGTAAATAAGTTATTGCTGTTTTTTATTAGCTAAAAACCTGTTTTCACTTTGTCATTATGGGGTGTTGTGTGTAGATTGATGATATTTATTTAATCCATTTTAGAATCATGCTGTAACGTAACAAAATGTGGAAAAGGTGTAGGGGTCTGAATACTTTCCGAATGCACTGTATTTATTATGGTCATCTAAATGTTAGCTATTAAAATCAGATCCAACAATAATATCAAGGTGCTAGAAATTCAGGGATTAAAAACAAAGGTGTCATTGGACGCTGGTGATTAATGTTTTCTTTAAATCCACTATTTGGATCCCTCCACAGCCTGAGGATCTAGATCATTTTCAAACCTCTCTAGATTACAACCACATTATGATAAATGTACAACCTTTATTACGTGTTGGATCACTACAAAATTCAACTTTTACATTACTGTGTAGTTGACAAATAAAATGGTCTGACGATGATGTAGACATACTCGGTATTCATGTCCCAAAATAAATACATCTCGCTACCATGGAAAGAAAAATAGTCTGTGGAAAAATCACCCTGATTAACTCTTTAGTCATATCCCAGTTTATCTATTTGCATATGGCCTAGTGGCTTGTTTTTTAAATGATATAGGCAAAAAAATATGGCACGCCTGACAAAATTAAATGTGCATATTTATATCATCTATATGAATTGGGAGGGCAGAAATGATTAAATATTAAAGTACCTCTGAATTAAGTCTTTAGTGATACACAGGTTGTCCTTGTAAAAACAAGTATAGTCTTTGAAATTGATATCATAAATATGACTGGTGGAGATGTCACACATGCAGCTAACAAAAACATATGGAAATGTCTGCTCTACCCAAAATTACAACCAACTAATTGCAGCATTACAGTAAAAATGGAAGAGGCAAGTGGAATGGGGGAAAAGTATTGAATTTATCAGCTGTGCCATATAGATTGCAAAATAGTTAGATTTTCGATGTACCGATTTCATGGCACATGGTTTAGGAACTGATACACAAAATGACGCCGGATTCAAAATGTATAATTTTTCAATAGTAAATATTCTACAAAATTCTTGCAACCAATAGAATGTCATATGGTTGTATCACTGCTGGGTGATACAACCATCCCAGCTCTGCATATTTTGCTGCGAAGAGACAGATCATATGTCATTTGTATTGGTACTGTCCATATTTATAGAAGCTTGTTTTTGGTTGCAGGTTCAGGAATGGCTGAAGAATGGCACCATTTAGTTGGAGCAAACTCTGTAAATAGCACTGCTGGGTGATTTGAAAAGTCATAGTCAATCAATTACTAATATAATAATACTTTTAGCAAAAAATGTTATCTTTAATTTCAATCTGTAGAAACTATGACAATAGAAAGGTTCAGAACTTTTGTGAAAGATCCCAGCACAGTTGAAAAATAAATTGCAAATAGAAATCAAAACTGGATGGTGTAGAGATAAATGGGAGGGGTTGAGGGTAGCTCAAGGGTGGCACTTAAAACAAGATGTCTAATGTCAAATTTTCCGTGTCTGTAAAATATATATAACTTCAGAACTTTTGTGAAACAGCATAGTTAAAAATATATGGCAAATAGGTAGGGGTAGGGTTAGAGGAAAATAATAAAGGAAAATATATATATTTGTATCATACAGTTGAAGTCAGATGTTTACATACACTTAGGTTGGAGTCATTAAACTTGTTTTTCAACCACTCCACAAAGTATAGTTTTGGCAAGTCAGTTAGGACATTTACTTGTGTATGACACAAGTCATTTTTCCAACAATTGTTTACAGACAGATATTTCACTTATAACTCAGTGTATCACAATTCCAGTGGGTCAGAAGTTTACATACAATAAATTGATTGTGCCTTTAAACAGCTTGGAAAATTCCAGAAAATGATGTCATGGCTTTAGAAGCTTCTGATAGGCAAATTGACATCATTTGAGTCAATTGGAGGTGTACTTGTGGATGTATTTCAAGGGCCTACCTTCAAACTCAGGGCCTTTTTGCTTGACATCATGGGAAAATCAAAAATAAATCAGCCAAGACCTCAGAAAAAAAAGTCTGGTTCATCCCTGGGAGCAATTTCCAAATGCCTGAAAGTACCACGTTCATCTGTACAAACTATAGTACGCAAGTATAAACTCCATGGGACAACGTAACCATCATGCCGCTCAGGAAGGAGACACGTTCTGTCTCCTAGAGATGAACGTACTTTGGTCTCAAAAGTGCAAATCAATCCCAGAACAACAGCAAAGGACTTTGTGAAGATGCTGGAGGAAACTGATACAAAAGTATCTACATCCACAGTAAAATGAGTCCTATATCGACATAACCTGAAAGGCCGCTCAGCAAGGAAGAAGCCACTGCTCCAAAACCGCCATAAAAAAGCCAGACTACGGTTTGCAAATGCACATGTCCTCTGGTCTGATGACTGTCATTGAAAATAAGAATGTGTTCTTAACTGACTTGCCTGGTTAAATAAAGGTACATTTAAAAAATATTTGTTTTTAAATGTTGTGGGGGTGTGTTACGTTCCCCAGTTTATGTGTTACAGTTTGTATGTTTGCATGTGTTTATTTCAGGAAATGGCTTCCTGAAATCCCTCAAGCAGCTGATTGGTCGACTCCATGGCTAATTGGAGAGCTGACCCCGCCCCCTCATCACGACGCAGCTGTCTCCAATTACCCATTCCTTCAGAAGCTATATAAAAGCCAGTGTTCTGTTCAGGAGGGAGAGATTTGCTGGGAGGTCATTGCAGAGATTTTGCTAGAGAGATTTTGCTAGAGAGATTTTGCTAGAGAGATTTTGCTAGAGAGATTTTGCCAGAGAGATTTTGCCAGAGAGATTTTGCCAGAGAGATTTTGCCAGAGAGATTTTGCCAGAGAGATTTTGCCAGAGAGATTTTGCCAGAGAGATTTTGCCAGAGAGATTTTGCCAGAGAGATTTTGCTAGAGAGATTTTGCTAGAGAGATTTTGCTAGAGAGATTTTGCTAGAGAGATTTTGCTAGAGAGATTTTGCTGGGAGTTCATTACAGAGACTTTGCTAGAGGTTGATTTTGCTGGGAGTTCATTGCAGAGACTTTGCTAGAGGTTGATTTTGCTGGGAGTTCATTGCAGAGAGTTGGTATGTTTTGTGAGTTTGTTGCTCAGATAGAGCTTATTTGATGTCCTTTGTTTCTTAGTTTGTTTGTGAAAATTGTTTAATATTCTGTTTCATTTGTTCCCAGGGGGGAAGGGGAAGGCACCTAGGGAGTGCTTAGGCAAGAGGCCCGCGGGCATACATATACCCGTAGCATATTCGCTGTCTAGGCACACTAGGTAAGACCTACAAACCTGACTCGGTTACACCAGCTCTGTCAGGACAAATGGGCCAAAATTCACCCAACTTATTGTGGAAGGCTACCCTAAACGTTTGACCCAATTTCTTTACTTATCTATTTTTCACCTAATACCTTTTTTTTAACTTAAAAATTGCACTGTTGGTTAGAGGCTGTAATTAAGCATTTGACTAAGTTCTACACCTGTTGTATTCGGCGCACGTGACAAATAAACTTTGATTTGATTCGATATACAGTGGGAACCAAAAATCTCCAATTTGGACTCCAGACCAAAGGACAAATTTCCACCTGTCTCATGTCCATTGCACGTGTTTCTTGGCCCAAGCAAGTCTCTTCTTCTTATTGGTGTCCTTTAGTTGTGGTTTATTTACAGCCATTCGACCATGAAGGCCTGATTTCTTGCAGTCTCCACTGAACAGTTGATGTTTAGATGTGTCTGTTACGTGAACTTGGAAGGTTGGTAACTCTAACGAACTTATCCTCTGCAACAGAGAACTCTGGGTCTTCCATTCCTCACGAGAGCCAGTTTCATCATAGCACTTGGTGGTTTTTGCGACTGCACTTGAAGAAAGTTCTTGAAATGTTCCGTATTGACTGATATTCATGTAATGATTGAAATGCATTCCAGGTGACTACCTCAAATCTGGTTGAGAGAATGGCAATAGTGTGCAAAGCTGTCATCAAGGGAAAGAGTGGTTAGTTGAAGAATCTCAAATATAATATATATTTATTTAACACTTTTTGGTTACTACATGATTCCTAATGTGTTATTTCAGAGTTTTTATGTCCTCACTGTTATTCTACAGTGTAGAAATAGTAAAAATAAAGAAACTCTTGAATGAGTAGGTGTTCTAAAACTTGGACAGGTAGTATGTAAATAAGATATTTCATTTTCACTAAATTTGCAAACACTGTTTTCACTTTGTCATTGTGATGTATTATGTTCAGATGGGTGAGAAACATATATTCAATCCATTTTGAATTCAGGCTGTAACACAACAAAATGTGGAATAAGTCAAGGGGTATGAATACTTTCTGAAGGCACTGTATCTCCTATGATCACTTTGACCAGAAAATATTAATCAAAGATATTACTCAAAGATGTTGAATAATTGATTCATTGTATTTTTTTTCTCAGTGGTTTCCAGAACATTTTAACAAACATAAGCCAATAAGCAGAGTTAACATTTTAGTTGCTTCTGGAGCAGTAGTTCTCCAGACATCACAATAAGCATTGATTAATTCAGGAACAGGTGCAAATATTATACATTTAAGAAACACCTTCAATATCTATTGTGTTACTTATTTAGGCTCCACTTGACCTATGTTGATAATAAATCATAATTCGTTTAGGTTTTTAAGTTATCAATATTGCTGCAGATTATGAGTTTATAGATTTGTCTATCATCATTCAGCTCCCTATATCAGCAGAAGTTGTGAATTCGTGTCACTCCACTGCAAAATGCTCACCTTTCTCCAGGGCACATTTCAGGTTGTCCAGCATACAGTCGTAATGTACACGACACAGCACCTTCTCCTCCACCAGGGCAAACTCTTCCCCCGTGGACAACTGCCTCTTACAGGAGAAACAGGTGAAACAAGCCAGGTGGTATACGTTGCCCTTCGCCCGGCGGACCCAGTCGGTAGAGTATATATTTCGGCCGCAGCACGCGCACCATGTTCCATACCTTCTGCAATAAATACAGGTTTTAAAAATCAGGTAAATAACCGCCCTGTTGGTTAGATGGCAGTTGAATATTGGAATTACGTGTTACAAATAAATATTATACAGGATAAATACTGAAGGATGTGCACATGTAGGCTATATACATAAATGGCAAAAATGTTATTTAAAAATCACTTTTGATTTGATTTAATATGCAAAAACAATCTGAAATACCTAAAGTAGTCCAATTTGCAGAAGACCTCTTTGTCTTTGATGTAACAACTTGTATGACTGCCAAGCGATGTTTGACACATGCTTACAGGAGAGACAACGCACATGCCAGCACAAGTCGTTAACCTGTGAACAAAAACATGATAATTAAATAACATAATAATATTCGGACATTATTTAGTAGAAATGCAAACGCAAAAACATATTGTCGTACAGTTAGTCAACTAAAATCGTATACAAAAAGCACAAGATATCCACGAAATGAGCACCCCAATGAAATTTGAAATGTTGCGACAAGATGAAACCACATATTTTACCTTCAGCAAGTATTTATCCACAATTTCCTCACTGCAACTTGAACAAACAGTTCTACCCAACAGAGGCGGATATACCATATCTCGCAGCGACGGGGAGGATGAGCCGAGGGAGCATACATCTTCATCCAATACTTCAACTGGTGTTCCCTGAATAGAACAATATACCGCGGTTAGGATGCATGTGTGCCGAATTCTTTAGCCTTTATAGCCTACATGTGCTCAACGAAAACTTTGGCGCACATTAAACATTTACATTACGCATGTGACAATGTAGTTGCGCGGAAATGAGACATCTGAGGTTATCCGGTTCATTCCAATTAAAACCTTTTAGCAAAAGGCCTATTTTAGAGTTGTTGACAGGCACATGCGGTTAAAACAAAACAAACAAATCTCTCCATATAATGTAAAAACAATTATCTCATGTGAGTAGACTTAATGGTGAATTTCTAAGAAATATTATATTTAGTTAGTTTTCTAATTATTCATTATATTATATTATGATATGTTACCATTCATTTCTCTCCTGCCCTCACTGCACCTGCTGATAACCTCTGCGTCGCTTCTGCAATCTTCACATATGACGACAAGCTATACATGGCATGGGAGGAACAGGGGTTTTGGTCTGTCAAACTTACACTCAGCCGCTTCAGAAACCTTCAAAGCTATATCCCATAACTACCAACCTCTTTACCTTTTACCATGACAACCCCAGCGATTACCAAAATGACATTTAAAAAGGGATGTATTGTCATTAGTTACAAAAACAGGCGACACTTGAGGTAATAGTTATCCAATGTGCAGTATGCTCTTGATATTTGCATTTGGGGGTTCTGAACTGCTAAGCACAATGGTTGACTCCCAAACATAAATTTCGCATGTCAATCAAAACCAGCATATCAATCAGAACCCAAACGTTTGCCCAGAGCAAGCTAAAGGTGAAGAGGTCGTATTAACTATTTCAGTCTTAATTGCTGAATATTTAGGAAGTGAAAACACTGAATTTGCTGCTATATAAGTCTGCCAATATAATATTGATAGGCATAATTGGTAAAGTAACTTCAAGCAATTCAAATTCAACCCCTATTTGTCAAAATGTTGCGCCCTTTTTCATAATAAACCTATAGGTATATGTGTTTCATAATAACCCTATAGGTATATGTGTTTCATAATAACCCTATAGGTATATGTGTTTCATAATAAATAATATAGGTATATGTGTTTCATAATAACCCTATAGGTATATGTGTTTCATAATAACCCTATAGGTATATGTGTTTCATAATAACCCTATAGGTATATGTGTTTCATAATAAACCTATAGGTATATGTGTTTCATAATAAACCTATAGGTATATGTGTTTCATAATAACCCTATAGGTATATGTGTTTCATAATAACCCTATAGGTATATGTGTTTCATAATAACCCTATAGGTATATGTGTTTCATAATAACCCTATAGGTATATGTGTTTCATAATAAACCTATAGGTATATGTGTTTCATAATAACCCTATAGGTATATGTGTTTCATAATAACCCTATAGGTATATGTGTTTCATAATAAACCTATATGTGTTTCATAATAAACCTATAGGTATATGTGTTTCATAATAAACCTATAGGTATATGTGTTTCATAATAACCCTATAGGTATATGTGTTTCATAATAACCCTATAGGTATATGTGTTTCATAATAAACCTATATGTGTTTCATAATAAACCTATAGGTATATGTGTTTCATAATAAACCTATAGGTATATGTGTTTCATAATAACCCTATAGGTATATGTGTTTCATAATAACCCTATAGGTATATGTGTTTCATAATAACCCTATAGGTATATGTGTTTCATAATAACCCTATAGGTATATGTGTTTCATAATAAACCTATATGTGTTTCATAATAAACCTATAGGTATATGTGTTTCATAATAAACCTATAGGTATATGTGTTTCATAATAAACCTATATGTGTTTCATAATAACCCTATAGGTATATGTGTTTCATAATAACCCTATAGGTATATGTGTTTCATAATAAACCTATAGGTATATGTGTTTCATAATAAACCTATATGTGTTTCATAATAAACCTATAGGTATATGTGTTTCATAATAACCCTATAGGTATATGTGTTTCATAATAAACCTATAGGTATATGTGTTTCATAATAACCCTATAGGTATATGTGTTTCATAATAAACCTATAGGTATATGTGTTTCATAATAAACCTATAGGTATATGTGTTTCATAATAACCCTATAGGTATATGTGTTTCATAATAAACCTATAGGTATATGTGTTTCATAATAACCCTATAGGTATATGTGTTTCATAATAACCCTATAGGTATATGTGTTTCATAATAAACCTATAGGTATATGTGTTTCATAATAACCCTATAGGTATATGTGTTTCATAATAACCCTATAGGTATATGTGTTTCATAATAAACCTATAGGTATCATAATAAACCTATGTGTTTCATAATAACCCTATAGGTATATGTGTTTCATAATAAACCTATAGGTATATGTGTTTCATAATAACCCTATAGGTATATGTGTTTCATAATAACCCTATATGTGTTTCATAATAAACCTATATGTGTTTCATAATAAACCTATAGGTATATGTGTTTCATAATAAACCTATATGTGTTTCATAATAAACCTATAGGTATATGTGTTTCATAATAAACCTATAGGTATATGTGTTTCATAATAACCCTATAGGTATATGTGTTTCATAATAACCCTATATGTGTTTCATAATAAACCTATATGTGTTTCATAATAAACCTATAGGTATATGTGTTTCATAATAAACCTATAGGTATATGTGTTTCATAATAAACCCCTATAGGTATATGTGTTTCATAATAAACCTATATGTGTTTCATAATAAACCTATATGTGTTTCATAATAAACCTATAGGTATATGTGTTTCATAATAACCCTATAGGTATATGTGTTTCATAATAACCCTATAGGTATATGTGTTTCATAATAATAATAATGTGTTTCCCTATAGGTATATGTGTTTCATAATAAACCTATATGTGTTTCATAATAACCCTATATGTGTTTCATAATAACCCTATAGGTATATGTGTTTCATAATAAACCCTATAGGTATATGTGTTTCATAATAAACCCTATAGGTAAACCTATGTGTTTCATAATAAACCCTATAGGTATATGTGTTTCATAATAAACCTATAGGTATATGTGTTTCATAATAAACCTATATGTGTTTCATAATAAACCTATAGGTATATGTGTTTCATAATAAACCTATAGGTATATGTGTTTCATAATAAACCTATATGTGTTTCATAATAAACCTATAGGTATATGTGTTTCATAATAAACCTATAGGTATATGTGTTTCATAATAAACCCTAACCCTATAGGTATATGTGTTTCATAATAACCCTATAGGTATATGTGTTTTAATAAACCATAATAAAACCCTATAGGTATATGTGTTTCATAATAAACCTATAGGTATATGTGTTTCATAATAAACCTATATGTGTTTCATAATAAACCTATATGTGTTTCATAATAAACCTATATGTGTTTCATAATAACCCTATAGGTATATGTGTTTCATAATAAACCTATATGTGTTTCATAATAAACCTATATGTGTTTCATAATAAACCTATAGGTATATGTGTTTCATAATAAACCTATATGTGTTTCATAATAACCCTATAGGTATATGTGTTTCATAATAACCCTATAGGTATATGTGTTTCATAATAAACCTATAGGTATATGTGTTTCATAATAAACCTATATGTGTTTCATAATAAACCTATATGTGTTTCATAATAAACCTATATGTGTTTCATAATAAACCTATATGTGTTTCATAATAAACCTATATGTGTTTCATAATAACCCTATAGGTATATGTGTTTCATAATAAACCTATATGTGTTTCATAATAAACCTATATGTGTTTCATAATAAACCTATAGGTATATGTGTTTCATAATAACCCTATAGGTATATGTGTTTCATAATAACCCTATAGGTATATGTGTTTCATAATAAACCTATAGGTATATGTGTTTCATAATAAACCTATAGGTATATGTGTTTCATAATAACCCTATAGGTATATGTGTTTCATAATAAACCTATAGGTATATGTGTTTCATAATAACCCTATAGGTATATGTGTTTCATAATAACCCTATAGGTATATGTGTTTCATAATAACCCTATAGGTATATGTGTTTCATAATAACCCTATAGGTATATGTGTTTCATAATAAACCTATAGGTATATGTGTTTCATAATAACCCTATAGGTATATGTGTTTCATAATAACCCTATAGGTATATGTGTTTCATAATAACCCTATAGGTATATGTGTTTCATAATAAACCTATAGGTATATGTGTTTCATAATAACCCTATAGGTATATGTGTTTCATAATAACCCTATAGGTATATGTGTTTCATAATAACCCTATAGGTATATGTGTTTCATAATAACCCTATAGGTATATGTGTTTCATAATAAACCTATAGGTATATGTGTTTCATAATAAACCTATAGGTATATGTGTTTCATAATAACCCTATAGGTATATGTGTTTCATAATAAACCTATAGGTATATGTGTTTCATAATAACCCTATAGGTATATGTGTTTCATAATAACCCTATAGGTATATGTGTTTCATAATAAACCCTATAGGTATATGTGTTTCATAATAAATAATATAGGTATATGTGTTTCATAATAACCCTATAGGTATATGTGTTTCATAATAAACCTATAGGTATATGTGTTTCATAATAAACCTACAGGTATATGTGTTTCATAATAACCCTACAGCTATATATGTTTCCTAATAAACCTATATCTGTTTCATAATAAACCTATAGGTATATATGTTTCATAATAAACCTATAGGTATATATGTTTCATAATAAACCTATAGGTATATGTGTTTCATAATAAACCTATAGATATATACACTCTTATACGCTCTCAAAATATTAACTAATTCAGTGTTTAACATTGCTGAGTGGTGTATAGCCATGTTGTTATTACCATCATATCATATGCTGCAGCTCAGGGAAAAAATGATTGACCAGGATTTTGTTCTGAGCTCTTGAGCGTAAATCAGAATACTAATCATCAACATATCCATCTCAACTGCAGTGCATACGGGAAGTATTCAGACATCTTCACTTTTTCCACATTTTGTTATGATGCAGCCTTATTCTAAAATGGAAGAAATTATTTTTTTAAATTAAAACCAAGCCATGATCCGTAGGCCTCTTAGACAGCATTGTGTCGAGGCACAGATCTGGGGAAGATTACCAAAAAATGTTTGCAGCATTGAAGGTCCCCAAAAAGACAGTGGCCTCAATCACTCTTAAATGGAAGAAGTTAGGAACCACCAAGACTCTTCCTAGAGCTGGTCAAACTGAGCAACCAGGGAGAGGGGCCTTGGTCAGAGTTCATATGTGGAGATGGGAAAACCTTCCAGAAGGACAACCATCTAAGCAGGACTCCACCAATCAGGCCTTTATGTTAGAATGGCCATTCGGAAGCCTCTCCTGTTTGCCAAAAGGCACCTAGACTTTTAGAAACAAGATTCTCTGGTCTGATGAAACCAAGATTGAATTCTATGGCCTGAATGCCAAGCGTCACGTCTGAAGGAAACTAGACACCGCTCATCGCCTGGGCAATGCCATCCCTACAGTGAAGCATGGTGATGGCAGCATACACCTCTGCTGTCTTCAACCAGGATCTCAGTGATTGCTGCCTCATTGCCTGCGTCCGTAATGGGTCTGCGGTCAAATGACCACCCCTCATCACTGTCAAATGCTCCCTAAAACACTTAAGTGAGCAGGCCTTTCTAATCGACCTGGCCCGGGTATCCTAGAAGGATATTGACCTCATTCCGTCAGTGCAGGATGCCTGGACACTCTAAAGTTTCTAAAACTGTTTGAATGATGTCTGTGAGTATAACAGAACTCATTTGGCAGGCAAATTCCTGAGGAGAAATCAAAACAGGAAGTGAGAAATCTGAGCTTTGTATGTATTCACCACAGTTCCCAATGAAATCCCCTTGAGATATTAATGATATTGTACTTTCTAGGGGTTCCAGTAGATGTCAACAATCTATAGAAATTTGAATGAGACTTCTACTGTGTTGTGGGAGTGAATGAGAGCATAATCTA
Organism: Oncorhynchus keta; assembly: GCF_023373465.1. Taxonomy (NCBI): domain Eukaryota; kingdom Metazoa; phylum Chordata; class Actinopteri; order Salmoniformes; family Salmonidae; genus Oncorhynchus; species Oncorhynchus keta. The sequence continues at coordinate 43,822,642 of NC_068442.1, forward strand.
TCAGGTGTCTGGCAGTCAGCCATTTTCTGATCACGCTTATTCCTCATGGTATCCACTTGCGTTCCATTGCTCATGAAGACACAAAGGAATACTCCGGTTGGAACTTTATTGAAGTTATGTGTTAAAAACATCCTAATGATTGATTCTGTACTTAGTTTGAAATGTTTCTTCGACCTGTAACATAACTTTTTGAAGTTTTTGTCCGATGTAACGCTGACCAGAATGAGCGTTTGGATATCTAACAAAAGAAGATATTTGGACATAAATAACGGACATTATCGAACAAAACAAACATTTATTGTGGACCTGGGATTCCTGGAGTGCTTTCTGATGTAGATCATCAAAGGTAAGGGAATATTTATTATATAATTTCTTGTTTATGTTGACACCAACATGGCGGCTATTGTGACTAATTCTTCTGAGCGCCGTCTCAGATTATTGCATGGTTTGCTTATTCCGTAAAGTTTTTTTAAAAATCAGACACAGCGGTTGCATTAAGGAGAGTTTTATCTCTAATTCTATGTGTATAACTTGTATTATCATCTACATTTATGATGAGTATTTCTGTTGAATGATGTGGCTATGCAAAATCACTGGATGTTTTTGGAACTAGTGAACGTAACGCGCCAATGTAAACTCATATTTTGATAAATATTAACTTTATCAAAACAAAACATACATGTATTGTGTAACATGAAGTCCTATGAGTGTCATCTGATGAAGATTATCAAAGGTTAGTGATTAATGTTATCTCTATTTGTGTTTTTTGTGACTCTGGCTGGAAAATCTTTGGCTGGAATAATTGCTGTGTTTTTCTGTGGCTATGTGGTGACCTAACATAATCGTTTGTGGTGCTTTTGCTGTAAAGCATATTTAATCGGACACCGTGGTGGGATTAACAACAAGATTAGCTTTAAAATGGTATGAGATACATTTATGTTTGAGGAATTTCAATTATGAGATTTTTATGTTTGAAATTGGCGCCCTGCACTTTCACTGGCTGTTGTCATATCATCCCGTTAACGGGATTGCAGCCATAAGAAAATGTGTTTGGCCAATGAAAATGTATTATAACAGAGGACAGTTTAACACAGTCCCTTGCTTACAAAGTAAGCCTGTCCGGTGGCTTACACAGCCGACCCACCCTGACAGGGGTAGAGTTAGGGCCACAAGCTGGTGAACTTGTTGGGGGAGAAGCCTCAGCAGCAGTTGTCTCACATTCACCAGATTGCGACGAGAGAGCCACCGACATCCACCAGGTAAGAGCGTGGTGCGACTCTCCAAAGTCCCGTGTGGTCTCCCGGCAGCGGTTTCCTCTTTATTGTTTCACCCACCTCCAGCTCTGGTAGGTCTCGAGCAGTCCGTTTGTAGAAGCACTTAGCGTGCTGCTTCTTGTGGTGCAGTACATCCGTGACGCCAACCATGACACAGGGCTCAAGTAACTTGTTGGCTACTGAAGATGGTAGTCTTCAGACGTCTGGACAGAATTCGTTGCGCTCGGCTGCTGTCCATGTTTTCGGTGGGTATGTTCCTCCACTGTAAGATGGCTTTCCAGGGGTCGTCGCTGTCATGCAAGGCCTTGGGTAACAGGTTTTATCAGGGGTCATTGCTGTCATGCAAGGCCTTGGGTAACAGGTTCTTTGCAGTCATGACAGGTCATTCTGTCTTGCCATTTGCCTTTGGGTGCCTTGGAGAGGAGATCATATGGTCAAACTCCCATTCTGAGTTGAAAAGCTTGAACTTTATGACCGTCTCTGCAGACAAGTCAGGAAGCAGTTCAATTTCTCAAAATTCTTAGTAGTGAGAAAGATGAGAAGATAGTCCTTTTGTCTGTCTGTGGCTGAATAAGTCCATGCTGATGATTTGCCAGGCCCTTGTGGGCAGTTCATGTGACATAATGGTTTACTTTTGCTGTTCATTAGCATAATCTTGCATGTGGTACAGCTGCTAACAATGTTTTTAATTTCTGCCTCCGTGTTTGGCCAGTATAATGTTTTGCGTGCCTGGCGGTAACATGTGTCACCTCCAACGTGACTGGAGTGGTTAAGCATCTCTGGATATAGTGATTTGGGGATAATGACCTTTTGAAGAAGATGCCATTTTGCATGCTGATCTCATCTCGAAAGGACCAGTATTCTCTCACTGTGAAAGGTGTCTCCTCTTTCAGGTACGGCCAACCTGTGAGAACAATGAACTTCAGTGACTGTAGGTGTCCGTCCTTGTCAGTGTGTTACCTGATCTGGGCTAGGCGGTGATCTGTGATGTTCAAGTAGTCTGCCTGATTGATCTGTTGAACATTTTGTTGTTCTTGCCGCCATGAACAGATGTTATGTCGCTGATAGGCAGTGCCATTGCCTGTATATTGTGCTGTTACCCTGCTCAGTGTGTCGCTGATGTACATCTCTGGTCCCAGCTTGTAGACAAATTTCAGGATTAAGTTTTGCAGTCAGGAGCATGCTTTGAAGCCTCTTGGGTGCGTTGAGGAGAGGTTTACTGAATATGGCAATGAGCGGTTTGTGATCAGTTTCAGCAATGACCAGCTCTAGACCATATAAGTAGTGATGGAAGTGCTGGTAGGAGCAAATGATGCTGAGGCGCTCTTTCTCAATTTGTGCATAGTTTTGTTTGATGGGGGTGAGTGCTCTCGAGTCAAATGCAATGGGCTCGCCTTCCTGCACAAAGCAGCAAAGTCCACTTTGGCTGGAGTCGCTCTGGATTGTGACAGGTTTCGTAACATCATAGAAGCGCAACACTGGCATGGATGAAACCAGAGATTTCATCTACTGCACAACGGCCTCTTGTTTGGGTAGGCAGTGCCATGGTGTGTCTTTGTCCAGCAGCCGGTGCAGAGGCTCACAGACTGCTGATAGGTGTGGCATGAACTTTGCAAGATAGTTTGCAAAGCCGATGAGACGCTGCACTCCTTTTGCATCAGACATATCGACATATTGGCATATCGAAGATCGCTATTACTTTGTCTGGGTCCTGATTCAAGCCTTTAGCTGAGAGAATGTGGCCATGAAAGTGAACGTCTTTCACCTTGAACTGCAACTTAACTGATCGGCAGTGCTCCATCAGTACCAGGAGCTTCAAATCGTGGTCGTGTTCTGCTTCTTCATCAGTGTCAAACCAGCCTATGATCAGGACATCATCAGCGATGGGTTCAATGGCCTTGAGCCCAGCCTGTAGCTCATGCTGCTTGCGTTGGCATACCTCAGGTGCCAAGGAGTCACCAAACCTGACCTGGTTGGTTCAGTCACAGATGCCATGTGGCCATCGGTCTCATATAGTACTTGTCCAGCTGGGCCTTCACAGCCACTTTCATTGCAATGGGCACATTGCGAGGAGCATACTGGACTGGAGTGAAGCTCTCATTCAAATCCAAATGTACCTCCCCAGGTACTGATTCAACGGACCGATTGAATACATCATCATATTTGCTGAGTATTTGTTCTTTGGAAAAATCAAAATCAAATAAAATTTTATTGGTCACATACGCGGGGTTAGCAGATGTTAATGCGAGTGTAGCGAAATGCTTGTGCTTCTAGTTCCGACCGTGCAGTTATATCTAACAAGTAATCTAACAATTTCACAACATCAACCTTATACACACAAGTGTAAAGGAATGAATAAGAATATGTATATATAGATGAGCGATGGCCGAACGGCATAGGCAAGATGCAGTAGATGGTATAGAGTACAGTATATACACATGAGATGAGTAATGTAGGGTATGTGAACATTATATAAAGTGGCATTGTTTAAAGTGACTAGTGATACATTTATTACATCCAATTTTATATTATTAAAGTGGCTAGAGATTTGAGCCAGTATGTTGGCAGTGGCCACTCAATGTTAGTGATGGCTGTTTAACAGTCTGATGGCCTTGAGATAGAAGCTGTTTTTCAGTTTCAGCTTTGATGCACCTGTACTGATCTCGCCTTCTGGATGATAGCGGGTGAACAGGCAGCGGTGCGGGTGGTTGTTGTCCTTGATGATCTTTTTGGCTTTCTTTTGACATCAGGTTGTGTAGGTGTCCTGGAGGGCAGGTAGTTTGCCCCCGGTGATGCGTTGTGCAGATCTCACTACCCTCTGGAGAGCCTTACGTTTGTGGGCAGAGCAGTTACCGTACCAGGCGGTGATACAGCCCGACAGGATGCTCTCAATTGTGCATCTGTAAAAGTTTGTGAGTGTTTTTGGTGACAAGCCAAATGCCTTCAGCCTCCTTCTTCACCACAATGTCTGTGTGGGTGGACCATTTCAGTTTGTCTGTGATGTGTACGCCGAGGAACTTAAAACGTTTCACCTTTTCCACTACTGTCCCTACTGTCCACTACTGGACAAGGGTCCATGCTGGACATGCTCCACAAAGTACAGATAATTTGGTATGGTGAACTGCATCAGTCCCAGGCCTTCACATGCAGAGCCTGAGAGGAGAGGATGTTGACTGGTTTTCACAATCTCAAACTCCAGCTTGCGTTTGGGTCCCCTAATAATACATTCGGGTTTCAAAAATTCCCACAGAGCTCATTAGCTTTCCTGAGTACAGCTTTAGTCTAGTATCGCTGGGCACGAGATGTGTCTCAGGTGCCAGATTGATTTTGTCTTTGTAGCTCATTACTTACCACCGGAATCCTGTTGACATTGTTGCAGCTTGTTGTGTAATCTTAGTGTCACAAACCATTTCTTGCCTTTTGAGTGTACAGCCCCAATGGATTCATGCATGTAAATGTCACTTTCACTGTTCTGAACACTGAGTAACATCATCAACACAATGAAGCTTGCCCTCACTCGCCCTTTTGCTTTTGCAGCTTCCAAAAACGAACAGCTTGTAAATGATGTTCCTGGCGGGTTTGAAGTAATTCTCCAATACATCCAGTATGGCCTCTGCATCAGCCTGTTGTCTTGCTGTGAGGGGGAGATTGTGCCTGTAGATGTGCCTGCATTTGCTGACCATTAAGCTCCTCAGAGTTGCCGCTTGGACCTCGTTGGGTTTTTCATGTAGACCGGTCGCCAGCGCATAGTCCCCGAATTCATCCCAGTTGTCCCAGTTAGTATTCCAGTCCCCTGTGAGAACCATAGGTTTTGGTGGTGGAATGTTTGCTGCCATAGTAATGGATAGTAATGTTTGCAAACCGTCGTCTGGCTTTTTTATGACGGTTTTGGAGCAGTGGCTTCTCCCTTGCTCGTTTTACTGGGGATATAGATACTTTTGTACCTGTTTCCTCCAGCATCTTTACAAGATCCTTTGCTGTTGTTCTGGGATTGATTTGCACTTCTCGCACCAAAGTACGTTCATCTCTAGGAGACAGAAGGTGTCTCCTTCCTGAGCGGAATCATGGCTGCGTGGTCCCATGGTGTTTATACTTGCGTACTATTGTTTGTACAGATGAACGTGGTACCTTCAGCCGTTTTGGAAATTGCTCCCAAGGATGAACCAGACTTGTGAAGGTCTATCATTTTTTTCTGAGGTTTTGGCTGATTTGTTTTGATTTTTCCATGATGTCAAACAGAGGCACTGAGTTTGAAGGTAGGCCTTGAAATACATCCACATGTACACCTCAAATTGATTCAAATGATGTCAATGAGCCCATCAGAAGCTTCTAAAGCCATGACATCCTTTCTGGAATTTCCCAAGCTATTTAAAGGCACTGTCAACTTAGTGCATGTAAACTTCTGACCCACTGGAATTGTGATATATTGAATTATAAGTTAAATAATCTGTCTTTAAACAATTGTTGGAAAAATTACTTGTGTCATGCACAAAGTAGATGCCCTAACCGACTTGCCAAAACTACTGTTTGTTAACAAGTAATTTGTGGAGTGGTTGAAAAATGAGTTTTAATGACTCCAACCTAAGTCTATGTAAACTTCCAACCTCAACTGTATCCTCCAAACTCCGGCTATGAGGGAATTATCACTTTTATACAATGGGTTCCCAACATATTCCATTTTTTATGTATTTTCATTAAAAACATAATTAATAGCTTGGGTGATTGACTGCCTTTGTGAGGTCAGATCTCCTTAGCCAGAGTGTCCAGTGTGCGCTCTGAACGCTCCGAGAAACGCTCTGAATTTACCAATGGACAATCTGACAACACTCTGAATTTATGAACGCCAAGAGCGCACTCCAGAGTGTATTCAGGAACACATCCAAAGGGTCTGAATACTTATGTAACTAAGGTGTTTCTGTTTTCTATTTTGAATTCCGTTTCTAAAAATACCAAAACCTTTTTCGCTTGGTCATTATTTGGTTTTGTGTGTAGATTTTTAGTTAATACATTTTAGAATAAGGCTGTAATGTAACAAAATGTGGAAAAAGGGTAGGGGTCTGAATACGTTCCGAATGCACTGTAGCTAGAACGAACAACTGGGTCGCATCCATAGATTTTGAACAACAAGATTTAACAACTGGGTTGCGCCTCTCTGTCAACCAGACTGTTAGAATGAACAACCAGCCTGCTTGGGTAGAAACCCTAGATTTGTTTCGGGGCTATATCTTGTGGAAGGATGAAATAGTATGAATAAATTCATAAAGACAGCGTTTTTAATGAAAATATGTCAATCATTATTTGAATATGTTGGTAACCCGTTGTATAAAAGTGATAATGCCCTCGAAGCCGGTGTTTGGAGGATACTGTATATTGGCATGTTTTGCCAGCCCTAGATGATCAACACCAGTGCCAATATATCCTCCAAACACAGGTTTCTCGGGCATTATCACTTAAATAATGAACGCTCTAGAATGCTCTTCAAGGCATTTAAAAACAAGTATTCAACAATATATATATATATAATTAACCAATAAGGTCGAGGGGGTGTGGTATATGGCCAATATACCATGGCTAAGGTCTGTTCTTAAAGACAACACAACTCAGAGTGCCTGGACACAGCCCTTAGCCGTGGTATATTGGCCATATACCACTAACCCCCTGGTTACTTACATAATTAGAGCAGTAAAAATAAATGTTTTTTCATACTTTGGTATACGGTCTGATATACCATGGCTGTCAGCCAATCAGCATTCAGGGCGTGAACCACCCAGTTCATAATTAACGGATAATCAATGAGGGGCTTTTTGTTCTATGGAAAATAATGAACGACGTGGAAGGTGTGTTCCGCGTTCCCCAAGTTGATTATCCCTTACTTAAACCATGGCTATAATATAACACATTTGCCACTAGAATGTGTTCACATGCCAGTAGAAATTTGTTCTACATCCACTGAAGTAGCTAGCAAGCTTACTAGATAGCTACAGTAGTTGCCGTAGTTACCAAATAAACAGACTAGCTCATTTTGCTAAGCAAACCATCAGACCTAGCTTGCTATTATGAAAATCATATTCAACAATAATAATACTGTTTTCAATTCGACTTTTGCTTCCAAAAGCAGCTCAAACAAATAATTTCAAAATGACCCTGAGGAAGCCACAATGATGCCGAAATGTTGGTAAATACCCATTAAATTGCTGGGAGATTATGCATGGAGTGTGTGACTTTCTTCATTTTGATAGTTGATAGTTTATTCCCCGCTAGTCAGCACCTCCACACAAACTATTATTCTGGGTGTGCGCCAGCTCATGTTTTTAAAAATCTAAAATGAATTATAGCCATTGAATTCTACCATGCAAATATACCGTGCATAATAGGAGAATAATGCATGCTCTAGAATGCCCTTCAAGCCAATCAGAAAGGATTATTAAAAAACTCTATGGTATAATACTTAAATCATAAAACTCTCAAACAACAAACAAGCAAGCACTCTTTTCTCTGTTTTCTCCAACTCTTTTCTCTGTATATATCAATGATGTTGGTCTTGCTGCGGGCGATTCCCTGATCCACCTCTACGCAGACGACACCATTCTATATACTTTCGGCCCGTCATTGGACACTGTGCTATCTAACCTCCAAACGAGCTTCAATGCCATACAACACTCCTTCCGTGGCCTCCAACTGCTCTTAAACGCTAGTAAAACCAAATGCATGCTTTTCAACCGATCGCTGCCTGCACCCGCATGCCCGACTAGCATCACCACCCTGGATGGTTCCGACCTTGAATATGTGGACATCTATAAGTACCTAGGTGTCTGGCTAGACTGCAAACTCTCCTTCCAGACTCATATCAAACATCTCCAATCGAAAATCAAATCAAGAGTCGGCTTTCTATTCCGCAACAAAGCCTCCTTCACTCACGCTGCCAAGCTTACCCTAGTAAAACTGACTATCCTACCGATCCTCGACTTCGGCGATGTCATCTACAAAATTGCTTCCAACACTCTACTCTGCAAACTGGATGCAGTTTATCACAGTGCCATCCGTTTTGTCACTAAAGCACCTTATACCACCCACCACTGCGACTTGTATGCTCTAGTCGGCTGGCCCTCGCTACATATTCATCGCCAGACCCACTGGCTCCAGGTCATCTACAAGGCCATGCTAGGTAAAGCTCTGCCTTATCTCAGTTCACTGGTCACGATGGCAACACCCATCCGTAGCATGCACTCCAGCAGGTGTATCTCACTGATCATCCCTAAAGCCAACACCTCATTCGTCCGCCTTTCGTTCCAGTACTCTGCTGCCTGTGACTTTTATCTCCCTCGCCAACTTCAAGCATCAGCTATCTGAGCAGCTAACCGATCGCTGCAGCTGTACATAGTCTATTGGTAAATAGCCCACCCATTTTCACCTATCTCATCCCCACAGTTTTTATTTATTTACTTTTCTGCTCTTTTGCACACCAATATCTCTACCTGTACATGATCATCTGATCATTTATCACTCCAGTGTTAATCTGCAAAATTGTAATTATTTGCCTACCTCCTCATGCCTTTTGCACACATTGTATATAGACTCCCCTTTTTTTTCTACTGTGTTATTGACTTGTTAATTGTTTACTCCATGTGTAACTCTGTGTTGTCTGTTCACACTGCTATGCTTTATCTTGGCCAGGTCGCAGTTGCAAATGAAAACTTGTTCTCAAATAGCCTACCTGGTTAAATAAAGGTGAAATAAAAATAAATAAAAAAGCAGAACATGAAAGATCTCTGATCACAACATGCTACTGAAGCAATAAAAAACAAATATACTCATGTATGGTTTTAGGTTTTGTTTGGTCCATATTATAACTATAGAGGTCACATCATTATCCCACACAAAAACAAAATATGAGTGTAGTAATTAATTTGAGATTCCACTAAGAATTTGATTGAAATAAAACATTGTTATATGAGCAAACTAAGATCAAGGTACATGATTTGTGAGTCGGGACATAATGGATAAGAGAAACAACAAGGATTGCGACCAAATTAGTCTCCTAAAATCCCATAATTTGCTACTTTCACATAGACTCAACCGTTGATTTCTTTCAACCTTTGAGGCTGCAACTACTAATTTGCTTAATTTAAATTAGGCTAAATTGGGGTGATTTCCAATTGACACAACGACCTTGGCGTGAACTTTTCTCCTTGCTGTGAATGGGCCCTCGTTGAGGCTCAAGGGGGGCTGGTGTTAGCTTTGGGCCGATGAGGGATTCAGTTGAAATCACAGCGATGAAAGTAGCATTGGCAAGAGGGCCCTGATTGCATCGGGACAGCATGCTAGTGGAAAAAGTGTCCTTATCAGCCAGTAATGGCCCACTTGACAATCACACAGGCACAAAATTGCTATATTTAACACTGATTGCAAAGACTGGTTGCACCCCCATACCCAAACTGTATGACTCCTCTAGATCTCCCTGCAACCACTCCTCCTCAAGCTTAAACGCAAGCCGCCCCCCCCCCTTCTAATAACCCCACATCTATTTGCAAGCTAATTGTTATTTTAAGACTTTTATTACGTGTTTCATTCCAGGGAAACGTTGTCCTTGATTACAGTGTTTAATATGGGCATTGGCGTTATTCATACACATACTATACAGTTGAAGTCAGAAGTTTACATACACTTAGGTTGGAGTCATAAAAACTTGTTTTTCAACCACTCCACAAATTTCTTGTTAACAAACTATAGTTTTGGCAAGTCGGTTAGGACATCTACTTTGTGCATGACACAAGTCATTTTTCCAACAATTGTTTACAGACAGATTATTTCACTTATAATTCACTGAATTACAATTTTAGTGGGTCAGACGTTTACATATGCTAAGTTGACTGTGCCTTTAAACAGAAAATGATGTCATGGCTTTAGAAGCTTCTGATGGGCCAATTGACATAATTTGAGTCAATTGGAGGTGTACCTGTGGATGTATTTCAAGGCCTACCTTCAAACTCAGTGGCTCTTTTGCTTGACATCAAGGGAAAATCTAAATAAATCAGCCAAAACCCCAGAAAAATAATTGTAGACCTCCACAAGTCTGGTTCATCCTTGGGAGCAATTTCCGAACGCCTGAAGGTACCATGTTCATCTGTACAAACAATAGTACGCAAGTATAAACACCATGAGACCACGAAGCCGTCATACTGCTCAGGAAGGAGACGTGTTCTGTCTCCTAGAGATTATCGTACTTTGGTGCGAAAAGTGCAAATCAATCCCAGAACAACAGCAAAGGATCTTGTGAAGATGCTGGAGGAAACAGGTACAAAAGCATCCACATCATCAAAAGCATCCACAGTAAAACGAGTCCTATTTTCGAAATAACCTGAAACGAAGCTCAGCAAGGAAGAAGCCACTGCTCCAAAACCACCATAAGAAAGCCAGACTACGGTTTGCAAATGCACATGGGAACAAAGATCATACTTTTTGTAGAAATGTCCTCTGGTCTGATGAAACAAATATAGAACTGTTTGGCCATAATGACCATCGTTATGTTTGGAGGAAAAGGGGGAGGCTTGCAAGCCAAAGAACACCATCCCAACTGTGAAGCATGGGGGTGGCAGCATCTTGTTGTGGGGGTGCTTTGCGGCAAGAGGGACTGGTGCACTTCACATAATAGATGGCATCATAAGAAAGGAAATGATGTGGATATATTGAAGAAACAGAGTGTTTACATTTCTCCCACCCCACCCCTCAGCTTTTCACTGAAACAGGGAGTTCACTTTGTTATGATTTCAAAAGCTGATTGCCACTTTACCTGACAGCATTTGTGCACATACCACTGAAAATGGTTTACTTTTTGATCATCCAACATTTCATGATATACACTGATAATTTTGGTAGGCTATAATTTTACAGTACTTTTTCTCAGCCACGATTTTGAGATTTACATTTGAGTCATTTAGCAGACACTCTTATCAAGAGCAACTTACAGGAGAAATTAGGGTTAAGTGCTTTGCTCATGTGCATATTGATAGATTTTTCACCTATTTTTTCACCTAATCAGCTCAGGGATTTGAAACAGTGACGTTTTGTTACTGGCCCAATGCTCTTAACCGCTAGGCTACCTGCCACCCACAGTCAATAACTATTTAAACTTTGTTATAATTACGAGATTTGGTCACTTACTAAATCACTACTCATCTGTGTTCTCAAAAAGAAGGTCAGTTGAAATCATTTGATATCGAACGTGCATATTTGAATGTCCTTGAGAAAATTAATCAAATTATTAGCACAATTATGAGCAAATATGCTATTAGAATAATAAGAATATAATAAATGTGCCTTGTGTATCTAATACAACATTATGGGTTGTGAGGGTGAGGAGATGCTGAACTTAGAAGCCATGCTCATGCTCTTCACCTCTAGACAGACTGGGAAAACTATTCTTCCCAGGGAATTTCTAACACAAAATGGCGCCGGAGGAGATGGCTGCCGTTTTACGGTCTCCTAACCAATTGTGTTATTATGTGGGGGTTTTTCACGATATTTGTAAATTAATTTGTACATAATGTTCCTGCAACCGTATCTTACGGCAGAAAAGAGCTCCTAGATATCAGGACAGCTGTCACGGTTGTCATAAGAACTGGACCAAGGTGCAGCGTACGTAGAGTTCCACATCTTTATTATAAAGTGAAACTTTAACAAAACAAAAAAAATAAACAAACAATAAAACAAGACTATGTGGTGCACATGCACAAACACAAAATAATATCCCTCAAACACAGGTGGGAAAAATTGCTACTAAAATATGATCCCCAATTAGAGACAATGACTACCAGCTGTCTCTATTTGGGAATCATACGAAACACCAACATAGAAAAAATAAACTAGAACACAACATAAAAATAATAAACTAGAATACCCCCTAGTCACGCCCTAACTTGCTACACCATAGAGAAACAATGGCTCTCTCTGGTCGGGGTGTGACAGTGCTTCCCCTCAAAAGTTTCGGACTCCAACCGCAAAACCTGAAACCAAATGGGGAGGGTAGGGGGGGTGATTAGTGTTGGTGGCGGCTCTGTTGTAGGTGGCGGCTCTGTAGCCCCCGCCCAGACCCCGGATCTGGCCATCGCGCTGGACTGGGCACCGGCGCAGAGGAGGGCTCTGGCCCTGGAACTGGGTTGGACGCTGTGCCTGGACTTGGCACCGGCGCTGAGGAAGGCTCCGGCCTTGGAGCTGGGCTTGGTCGCAGTGCCTGGACTGGGCACCGGCACAGAGGAAAGCTCCTGCCCTGGAGTAGGACTAAATGCCTTGCCTGGACTGGACACCGGCGCTGAGGAAGACTCCGACTTTTGAGCAGGACTGGACACCATGCCTGGACTGGACATCGGCGCAGAGAAAGGCTCCGGCCTTGGAACTGGACTGGACACCGTGCCTGTTTCATGGAATCGTGGCTGAATGATAACATGGATATTCAGCTAGCAGGATACACGCTGCACCGGCAGGATAGAACAGCATAGGTGGTGGGGGCGGTCTGTGCATATTTGTAAACAACAGCTGGTGCAAGAAATCTAAGGAAGTCTCTAGATTTTGCTCGCCTGAAGTAGAGTATATTGTGATAAATTGCAGGCCACACTACTTGCCTAGAGAGTTCTCAGCTATACTTTTCGTGGCAGTTTATTTACCACCACACACAGATGCCGGCACTTAGACCGCACTCAGCCAGCTGTAAAAGGAAATAAGCAAACAGGAAACCACTCACCCAGAGGCGGCGCTCCTAGTGGCCGAAGACTTTAATGCAGGGAAACTTAAATCAGTTCTACCAAATCTCTATCAATATGTTAAATGTGCAAACAGAAGGAAAAAATTCTAGATCACCTGTACTCCACACACAGAGACGCGTACAAAGCTATCCCTCGTCCTCCATTTGGTAAATCCGACCACAACTCTATCCTCCTGATTCCTGTTTACAAGCAAAAATTTGAGCAAGAAGCTCCAGTGACTCGGTCAATAAAAAAAATGGTCAGGTGAAGCAGATGCTAAACTACAGGACTGTTTTGCAATCACAGACCGGAACATATTCCGGGAATCTTCCAATGACATTGAGGAATGCACCACATCAGTCACTGGATTTATCAATAAGTGCATGAGGACATCGTCCCCACAGTGACTGTACGTACATACCCCGACCAGAAGCCATGGATTACAGGCAACATTCGCACTGAGCTAAAGGGTAGAGCTGCCGCTTTCAAGGTGTGGGACTCTAACCCGGAAGCTTACAAGAAATCCCGCTATGCTCTGCGACGAACCATCAAACAGGCAAAGCGTCAATACAGGGCTAAGATTGAATCATACTACACTGGCTCCGAAGCTCGTCGGATGTGGCAGGGCTTGCAAACTATTACAGACTACAAAGGGAAGCACAGCTGCGAGCAGCCCAGTGACACGAGCCTACCAGATGAGATAAATCACTTCTATGCTAGCTTTGAGGCAAGCAACACTGAGGCATGCATGAGAGCATCAGCTGTTCCGGACGACTGTGTGATCACGCTCTCCATAGCCGATATGAGCAAGACCTTTAAACAGGCCAACATTCACAAGGCTGTGGGGCCAGATGGATTACCAGGATGTGTGCTCCGGGCATGTGCTGACGAACTGGCAGGTGTCTTCACTGACATTTTCAAAATTGAGTCTGTAATACCAACATGCTTTAAGCAGACCACCATAGTCCCTGTGCCCAAGAACACAAAGGCAACCTGCCTAAATGACTACAGACCTGTAGCACTCATGTCCGTAGCCATGAAGTGCAACACCATTATCCCAGAAACCCTAGACCCACTCCAATTTGCATACCGCCCAAACAGATCCACAGATGATGCAATCTCTATTGCACTCCACACTGCCCTTTCCCACCTGGACAAAAGGAACACCTATGTGAGAATGCTATTCATTGACTACAGCTCAGCGTTCCAACACCATAGTACCCTTAAAGCTCATCACTAAGCTAAGGAACCTGGGACTAAACACCTTCCTCTGCAACTGTATCCTGGACTTCCTGACGGGCCGCCCCTGATGACACAACAGTGGTAGGCCTGATCACCGACAACGAAGAGACAGCCTATAGGGAAGTCAGAGACCTGGCCCGGTGTTTCCAGAATGACAACCTATCCTTCAACGTAACCAAGACTAAGGAGATGATTGTGGACTACGGGAAAAGGAGCACCGAGCACATCCCCATTCTCATTGACGGGGCTGTAGTGGAGCAGGTTAAGAGCTTCAAATTCCTTGGTCTCCACATCACCAACAAACTAGAATGGTCCAAACACACCAGTCATGAAGAGGGCATGACAAAGCCTATTCCCCCTCAGGAAACTAAAAAGATTTGGCATGGGTCGTGAGATCCTCAAAAGGTTCTACAGCTGCAACATTGAGAGCATCCTGACCGGTTGCATCACTGCCTGGTACGGCAATTGCTCGGCCTCCGACCGCAAGGCACTTCAGAGGGTAGTGCATACGGCCCAGTACATCACATGGGGCAAAACTGCCTGCCATCCAGGACCTCTACACCAGGCGGTGTCAAAGAAAGGCCATGAAAATTATCAAAGACCCCAGCCACCCCAGTCATAGACTGTTCTCTCTACTACCGCATGGCAAGCGGTACCGGAGTCGAGGACAAACAAGCTTCTCAACAGTTTTTACCCCCAAGCCATAAGGCTCCTGAACAGGTAACCACATGGTTACCCAGACTATTTGCATTGTGTTCCTCCCCAACCCTTCTTTTACGCTGCTGCTACTCTCTGTTTATCTTATATGCATAGTCACTTTAACTATACATTCATGTACATAATACCTCAATTGGCCCGACAAACCAGTGCTCCCGCACATTGCCTAACCGGGCTATCTGCAGTGTGTCCCACCACCCTCCCACCACTATTGGTTAGAGCCTGTAAGTAAGCATTTCAATGTAAGCTCTACCTACACCTGTTGTATTCGGTGCACGTAACAAATAAACTTTGATTTGATTTTACACCAACCAATTTGTTTCCATGAGGCCCCCACACTGGCCAATTTGTTTCCATGAGGCCCCCACACTGGCCAATTGTTTTCCATGAGGCCCCCCCACACTGGCCAATTTTTTTCCATGAGGCCCCCACACTGGCCAATTTGTTTCCATGAGGCCCCCAAACTGGCCAATTGTTTGTTGCCCACTGGGCTAAGGATGGAACAGACCATCTGACATGCAGACTAATCTTTCAATGGCCCTTTGAGTCGGATGATGACTGAACCAAAGACCGGTGAAAAGGAAATGGAGGAGGAGAAGGAAACATTGTCTCTACTGGAAGGAAGAAGAGAGGAGGAAACAGCAGCTGAGGGAAAGGTCTTGGAACAAAGAAAAGATCCAGGAGCTAAGCCTAAAGCAACAAAAAAAGGCTTCATCCTCAACCACCAGCAGCACCAGAAGAACCAGGCAAGCACCTGGTTATCTTAAGGAAGCTGCGAATTTTCGCAGTTTTTTGTTAAAAATCGCGCAACATTTCAAAGTCCTGCTACTCATGTTTGGAATATAGTATATGCAAATGATAAGTATGTGTGTATAGAAAACACTCTGAAGTCTCTAAAACGGGTTAAATCGTGTCTGTGGCTATAACACAACGTGTTTAGCAGTAACAATCCCTCGAAAAACTGTTCTCCAAAAACACAAAAAATATATTACTCCGCCAGTCAATGTATTGTTGAAGATGAACGCAAATACATGAAGCAGTAATGTAAACGCCTACAGCTTCCACACGATGTCGCCAGTGCTGGCATTTTGAGCAGACTTAATCCTTGGTTCTATTACGTTTTACCCTTTCCTGTTTCAGTTTGTTAACAGGAAGTTATTAAAATGGGAAAGATGGCCGTTGATTTCCAGACTAGCTGCTATCGAATACAAATCGCCCCGTGATGAATTGTATAGCTAATTAACGTTTATTAATACCGAAAGTTGGTTTAGAAAGTAGTTTGAAGTGTTTTGTGAAAGTATATAGGCACCTTTTGTCATTTTAAAAAGTGACGTTGCGTCTTGGAAAACGGAATATTCCTGGATCAGACCGGTCTTCAGAAAATGACATTTTGGCTATACATTGACGGATTTAATCGGGAAAAAGACCCAACTGGGATGTTTATGTGATATATAGGAGTGCCAAGAAAGAAGCTCGTCAACGGTAATGAATGTTTTATATTTTATTTCAGCGATTGGGGTAGCGCCGGGCTATCGCAAAATCTGTCGTTAGGTGACGTTGAAGTATTTTGGGGGATACATGCTATCAGATAATAGCTTCTCATGCTTTCGCAGAAAAGCATTTTACAAATCTGCCTTGGTGGATAGATTCACAACGAGTGTAGCTTTAATTCAGTACCTTGTATGTGCATTTTAATGACAGTTTGAGTTTTATCAAAAACTATACGTGGCGCACTTGAAATTTCCGCTGATTGATGTTCCCACAGCGGGAGCACTTCCCCAACACGTTGGGCAATATCTTCAATATGCAACTCGGAATTGGATAAGGATTGGTGTCTGTCTTCACTTGTAGCCTGAGAGAAAGACCTGATCATGTGATAGAGAGCCATGTGAGTGAGAGGCAGTTCGGATTGCGCAGCACTCAGGGAGAATGGCACAACGCACCACTCTGGGCCGAAAAAGGCATGCATTTTTTTACGGTGCATTACGGCGCAAAAAAACCCAAAGCAGAGCTCATGCCTTTCAAGCAACTTTTTTCAATTCATCATTAGAGTCTCATCATGCAGCCTTACAATGTATTAAAAATCAAAACATAGTGTATAGTCCAACATTTGTAGAACAACTAAAGTTAAATTAATGTCTGTAAATTAAGTATATAGGAGTACCTATTTCTTTGTTAACCGCTCAACACAGAATAGCCGCATGTGCGCACTACCTCAAATCATATGGAGAAAATATTTATATTTTATTCAGCTTTGTTCAATTGTATTCTTCATACTATTAAATAATATAAAAAAATGCCACAGAATTCTAAGCAAATCTTATCTGCTAAATGAACTCGTGTAGCCCATGGCCATTTGGCAAACCACATCCGACCTAACATAAATCCTGTTAAAGATAGGGCTGACTACTGCCCCCTTTGGAGGAATTGCGTGCCCATAGTAAACAGAAAACAAATCTGTCATAAATTGCTAATATATGCATATAATAATTATTTTTTGAATAGAAAACACTCTAAAGCTTCTAAAACCGTTTAAATTATGTCTGTATGTAAAGCAGAACTCTCAGGGCAGCCATTCTCCCAAACTCTCTCTTGTCATCAGAAAAATTGGCCCAACTTTGACGTCATCGCCCCTCCCCTTCCCAAGCAGCTACAGACCCAGGAACAGTTTCTCTGTCTTCAGCGCGATGTCTTCGTGCGCTCACGAGACTTTTGGCGGGCTGAAACCTTCCGGTCAAGCGAAAAAACAGGTTACTCTCACGCCTCGGCTCCAGTGCTGTCTTTCTTCCAGGATTGACTAAACGATGTGTGTGTTTCTGTTCGTGCTTAGGATTGTTGTCCACCTTTATAACACGCTAAAGCTTGATTCTGAACTAAGTTTGACCAGTTTAGTCGACATATAATGTAATTTTGACGTTTTGGTGCGCATCCACTTGAATTTTGGCTGCATTTCAACCGAAATATGTCTAAAGCTAAAGACACAGACTTCAAAACTAAACGCTGTTTTTGGTAGGTATAATTCCTTCCAGGTCTTCTGATGGAAGAACATCAAAGGTAAGGGAATATTTATGTGGTAAATTTGGGTTTCTGTGGACTCCAAGATAGAGGAGACATAATGCTAATTTCTGAGCGCCGTCTCATGTTATAGCCTAGTGAACGAATTCTGTAACGTTAAAAATAAATGTAACACAGCGATTGCATTTAGAAGAAGTGTATCTTTCTATATATATGTAGAACATGTATATTTAGTCAAAGTTTATGATGTGTATTGCTTGTTATCTGACGTTATCTGCCGGAGCTATCGTCATTTCACAGGACATTTGAGTAGCATTTTTTGAACAATGCGTCATTGTAAACAGAGATTTATGGATATATATAGCATATTATTGAAAAAAACATAAATGTACTGTGTAACATGTTATATTACTGTCATCTGATGAAGATTTTCAAAAGGTTAGTGCATTATTTTTCTTTTAATCCTGCGTTTGTTGATTGCATATTTTGTTCAACTTGGCTATGCAAATTAGCTGTGTCTTCGGTGGTGGTTTGACATAAATATGTGCTATGTTTTCGCCGTAAAACATTTTAGAAATCTGACTTGCTGGGTAGATGAACAAGGTGTTTATCCTTCATTTGAGCTATTGGACTTGTTAATGTGTGGAGGTTAAATATTTCTAAGAATATTTTTGCGTTCCATGCGCCACCTTCCAGCTGAACGTGGGAGGGGGTCGTTCCCAAATGGGAACCCAACCCGTCAACAGGATAAGGACAACTATTCTACAATATTTTCACTTTTGGAATGAATGCCTCATACTTTGTCCCAGATGCTAATATATGCATATTATAAAGTAGTATTGGATAGAAAATACACTGAAGTTTCTAAAACTGTTTGAATGATGTCTGTGGGTATAACAGAACTCAAATGGCAGGCAAAAACCATAGAAAAAATCCAAACAGGAAGTGGGAAATCTGAGGTTTGTCATTTTTGAACTCACCCCTATCGAATACACAGTGGGACATGGGTTATTGTGCACTTCCTAAGGCTTCCACTAGATGTCAACCGTCTTTAGCACGTTGTTTTAGGCTGCTCGTGTAAAGGGGGGCCAGATGGGAGCTGTTTGACTAAGGGGTCTGCCTACAGCCTCGTTCTCAGTCACGCACTTTCACTTGAGAGGTAGCTTTCGTTCCATTGCTTTTCTACAGACAATGGAATTCTCTGGTTGGAACATTATTGAACTTTTATGATAAAAACATCCTAAATATTGATTCTATACTTAGATTGACAAGCTTCTTCGACCTGTAATATCTTTTTGAACGTTTCGTCCGAATGGATCAGATCGCGCTTTTGGATTTGTTTACCAAATGCCCTAACAAAAGAAGCTATTGGACATAAATGGACATAAATGAGGGACATTATCGAACAAAACAAGCATTTATTGTGGAACTGTGATTGCTGGGAGTGCATTCTGATGAATATCATCAAAGGTAAGTGAACATTTATAATGCTACTTATGAATAATGTTGACTACCCAACATGGCGGATATTTCTCTGGCTGGTTTGGGCTCTGAGCGCCGTTCTCAGATTATGCTTTTTCTGTAAAGTTTTTTTAAAAATCTGACACAGTGGTTGCATTAAGGAGAAGTGTATCTAAAGTTCCATGTATAATAGTTGTATTTTCATCAACATTTATTATGAGTATTTCTGTGAATTCATGTGGCTCTCTGCAATATCACTGCATGTTTTGGAACTACTGAACGTAACACGCCAATGTAAAATAAGATTTTTGGATATAAATATGAACTTTACCGAACAAAACATACATGTATTGTGTAACATAAAGTCATATGAGTGTCATCTGATGATGAAGATCATCAAAGGTTAGTGATTCATTTTATCTCTATTTGTGCTTTTTGTGACTCCTCTCTATGGCTGGAAAAATGGCTGGGTTTTTCAGTGAGTTGGTGGTGACCTAGCATGTCTGTGGAGCTTTCGCTGTAAAGCATTTTTGAAATCAGACACTGTGGCTGGATTAACGATAATTTGATCTTTAAAATGGTGCCAAATACTTGTATGTTTGAGAATTTTATTTATGAGATTTCTGTTGATTTAACCAGTCCAAGACAGGTTATTTAACTTATTTCACTGTATCACAATTCCAGTGGGTCAGAAGTTTACATACACATGGCTTCAATTGGAGGTGTAACTGTGGATGTATATCAAGGCCTACCTTCAAACTCAGTGCCTCTTTGCTTGACATCATGGGAAAATCTAAAGAAATCAGCCAAGACCTCAGAAAAGACCTCAGGATCTCGTCACGGTATCTGTGCATTCAAATTGCCATCTATATAATGCAATTGTGTTCGTTGACCGTAGCTTATGCCTGCCCATACCATAACCTCACAGCCACCATGGGGCACTCTGTTCACAACGTTCAGCAAACAATCAGCAAACCGCTTATCCACATGACGCCATACACGTGGTCTGCAGTTTTGAGGTTGGTTTGACGTACTGACAAATTCTCTAAAAACGCCATTGGCTTATGGTAGAGAAATTAACATTAAATTCTCTGGAAACTGCTCTGGTGTACAAACCTGCAGTCAGCCTGCCAATTTAACACTCCCTCTTGAGACATCTGTGGCATTGTGTTGTGTGACAAAACAGCACTTTTTAGAGTGGCCTTTTATTGTCCCCAGCACAAGGTGCACCTGTGTAATGATCATGTTGTTTAACCTGTTGAGTGTAGGGGGCAGTATGTTGATGTTTGGATGAAAAATGTACCCAAATGAAACTGCCTATTTCTCCGACCCAGAATCTAGAATATGCATATAATTGAAATGGACATTGAAATATAACCTCCCGATGCATTTGAAAACAGTATATGCCACACATAGAACATACAGCAAATGGCTACATAACTACACATGCAGTAATAACAATTGGTGAAATTGTGAAATGTCCTATGCAGGAAACAGTTTGTGTCAAAACAAATATGTTGCTGCTAACACCTCTAAGGCTGTGTTTACACAGGTATCCCAATTCTGATATGTTTTGCACAAATTGGTCTTTAATCAGATCAGATATTTTGCCAAGAATTGGGCAAAATATCAGAATTGGGCTACCTGTGTAAACGCAGCCTAATACCTCTACTTCTAAATATTATTGTATAATTTATTTATTCATATGCCATTCATTATGAATCCTGTATTTAGTTTTGTTTGGTTAGGATTCATCTTGTTTATCACTGAAAAAACCTATAGAATGAAACTCAAAGATTTCTCTATTTTATTGAAAATAAAAAGCACAAATTTCCTAAGCATTATGACGCTTGAAGATGTTTTTAAAGAATAGACTATACAGGTGGTATACTATGAAACATTTTTGTTACATGAATTAAATTCCTCTGTTTTAATACCCAATTAAAATTAAAAACTCTGTCAATTCATAAGAATTAGTATGACTCTTATTTGTATAAAATGGACAGAGCCCAGTCTTAAAGTCAATCAGCAGCTTTTATTCTCGAGAGTACTGCCCATTATACATTTTACCACAGGTTATAAACTGAAAATGACGTCATTAGTCATCAGTACAATGGCTGTATGGTTCTCACATCGTCTCTCCCTATTAAGATAATTTATGACCGAGCCAAGGCCAGCTTGTGTAGATAAACCTTCTAGCCAGTCTGGCTATAAGTTCATTCATTTCTACCATGGTACAGACAGTCATTGTTCTAATTATTGATTATATTTACACACATTATATTCAGTACTAGGATTAAAAAGAAAAATCATACATATACAGTAACATAATAGTATTCTGATTAGTCAGTCCTGATTGAAATGTATACATAATTAGTCATTATTGATAAAAATTCCCTTAACAATTTTCCAAACCCCCAAAATGCCTTGTATCCAAAAATACTTACCACACAAATCTATTCAAACAGTTCAATACCATAAACACAGAAAGTAGTAAATAGCTTTAGGAAATACACATAATGATATATATATATAGCTTATACTCAAGACTAGATCAACCAATATGTCTATGTGATAAACTTAGAAATAAGGTTATGGCTTCATGAACTACAATATAGTAGCATAGTAGAGCTGGAAGACTTCCCATCTATGTTAGTTGTCTTCAAAGCTGCCGTTGCTGCTGCAGTTGGAGTGGAAGCGCATGGTGCTCATAGGGTCTGACACATACCCTGAAGCAGGTAGGACACAGAGGTCAGGGGTTAGGGATGATCAACAGCCAGGTCCTTTCACAACACACACCAACACCAGCTTTGGCTGTACTCCATTTCAAATGATGAAGTTCTGTAATACCGGTATAGGATTGATGAGTGTCTTCATTAATATGCTTTTTACCATTTCGGTCAATAGGTGGAAACTGCATATTCCTCCTCAGTTCATCCAGAGACGGACCTTGGGAATCACGTCGTCCCTCGCTGAAAATAAATCATACATGAGCTGTTATAAGGCTGAATATAGTGATTCTGTTTACATAATCAACCTCTACTACATAATATGACAATCTGCATCAAGTGGTTACAGACACATTTTGTATAATGATCTCTTTAAAATGAATGAAAGATTGAGGAGATAGAGTTAGACGAGGCAGGTGTAAACACATCTCTGATGTCCTCTGATGACTCTAGCATGACCCCCTGTGTAACAGCACAGGACCCCATAACCACACTCTCTCACTTCTACATCTAATATAAACTAAATGGATGAAACATTTGATTAACTGCTAGTCTGCCAGGACATTTCTAACAGGCAGAGACTTCAGCAGTAGAGAACACACACAAATCTAACTTCAGTTACTGTGTCCCTGGACACCGAATTCCTACTAGTACTGGGCTTTACACTTAACTTGGTTATGCTTAGCAATCCAGTATATAGGCCATAGAGACAGAAACAGAGACAGAGACGGAGACAAAGGTCAACATGCCCTAATAGAAAAGAGAGAAATATTTGAAACTCCTTCAGTGAAACTCTCTAACCTGCTCTCTCTGTATTGTGGTCATCTGTATGTGGAGAAGACTATATGATATACTAGCCTGGTCCTAGATAGGTGTGTGCTGTGTAGCCAACTTGAAAATAAAAGAGAGGGGGCTCAGATGCAAAAATGTAATATCCAACGTTTCGACAGCCTAGCTGTCTGGCTGTCGACACGTTGGATATTACATTTTTGCATCTGAGCTCCTAGAGTGTGCGGCTCTCTTTTATTTTCAAGTTTTCTATTCCGCTAGCTAGCACCTCGCCTATATAGGTGTGCGTTTCTTTTTCTTCTCGATTGCTGTATAGCCAACACCTATGGTCATTATCAACGCCAGACAATGACCAGGCTAGTGAAGCCCTACCTCTGAGTCCAGACTGCGTAGGCACGGGCGTTGAGGGCGTACTCCAGTTCAAAGCGGGAACGGAGGGCGGCCACGTGACTTCGACCAGGACTGCCCCTCGCCAGGCAGTCAGACGAGCCAGAGGGGGACAGGGACCCACTGCTGTTACTGGAGGCTGGGGACATCAACTGTGGATCACACACATACATGTATGACATTATCATCAACAAGTGTCACATGGAAAGACAAGAAAGCTAGGAATCGGTGAACTTTCTGAAAATGTAAGCAGCATATGTTTATTCCCACTCTGGTGTAGATTCACATACTATAGAAAAACACCATACCTCCACATTGCATAGGCATTCCTCTAGTGTGGCCAGCACCTCAGAGAACTCAGGTCTATCCTGATTCGGAGGAGATAAAATAGGATTATTTAACCTATAAACTCTCTTCACAGAAAAAAGACACACACACACACACAGCTGTGCTTTCTCAGTCTGCCTGTCTGTGTGGTTATGCGGATCGACCCACACATGAATCGAAGGTGAACTCTTCCTGAAAAGCAAGCGTTCCATCTCCTTCTTCACTGTAAGACAACAAACACAGAGCCAGATCCTACTTCACTTTAAGACAACAAGCACAGAGCCAGATCCTACTTCACTTTAAGACAACAAACATAGAACCAGATCCTACTTTACTGTAAGAGAACAAACACAGAGCCAGAATCTACTTCACTGTAAAACAACAAACACAGACCTAGATTGTACTTCACTTTAAGACAACAAACATAGAACCAGATTCTACTTTACTGTAAGAGAACAAACACTGAGTCAGATCCTACTTCACTGTAAGACAACAAACACAGAGCCAGATCCTACTTCAATTTAAGACAACAAACACAGAGCCAGATCCTACTTCACTTTAAGACACCCCAGTAATGGCTGAAATGGGCTCAACGGAATACAGTAGATTGTCTTTCCATTAAATCCATAAGAACGATAAAGCTTTGTCTGGGATTTATTTTGATGCGTGTTCATTTTTTATGGAATTGGAAAATGTAATAATTAATACAGTTGAAATATATACAAATTAGTTCCGCTGAACTTAAAACAATTTACGAAAATGAACACTCGGATTACAGTGATATTATGTCTGATCTCGCAAACAATTAAATGTTTGTTCTGATGTAATATAGAGATTATTTTTAATCCAAGGGTATCCTGCTATTGACACTCTTGCTGAATTATGCAAGAGAAAGTGAAAACATCAGTAATTAATGAGGCAGTATAGACAGCACAGCTGAGGGCAGGTAGGGTACACATAGAAAGTCTTTGGCAGGTTGCAGCCCTGTTTAACCCCTTTATGTTATTTTTGACATTTTATTGTATTATTATTATTTTACCCCCTTTTTCTCCCCAATTTCGTAATATCCAATTGATAGTTACTGTCATGTCTCATCGCTACAACTCCCGTACGTGCTCGGAAGAGACGAAGGTCGAGAGACATGCGTCCTCCCGAAACACAACCCAACCAAGCCGCATTGCTTCTTAACACAGCGCGCATCCAACCCGGAAGCCAGCCACACCAATGTGTCGGAGGAAACACTGTACACCTAGCGACCTGGTCAGCGTGCACTGTGCCCGGCCCGCCACAGGAGTCGCTAGTGCGCAATGAGACAAGGATATCCCTACTGGCCAAACCCTCCCTAACCCAGATGATGCTAGGCCAATTGTGCATCGCCCCATGGACCTTCCGGTCACGGCCGGCTGCGACAGAGCCTGGGCTCGAACCCAGAGTCTCTGGTGTCTTCATGTTAATTTATTAGTACCTAGCACTTAGCTCACATGAGCGTAGCATACTTAGCACATGAACTTAGCTCACATGAATTTAGCTCATATGTAAGTACAGTGCCTTGCGAAAGTATTCGGCCCCCTTGAACTTTGCGACCTTTTGCCACATTTCAGGCTTCAAACATAAAGATATAAAACTGTATTTTTTTGTGAAGAATAAACAACAAGTGGGACACAATCATGAAGTGGAACATTTATTGGATATTTCAAACTTTTTTAACAAATAAATCAAAAACTGAAAAATTGGGCATGCAAAATTATTCAGCCCCTTTACTTTCAGTGCAGCAAACTCTCTCCAGAAGTTCAGTGAGGATCTCTGAATGATCCAATGTTGACCTAAATGACTAATGATGATAAATACAATCCACCTGTGTGTAATCAAGTCTCCGTATTAATGCACCTGCACTGTGATAGTCTCAGAGGTCCATTAAAAGTGCAGAGAGCATCATGAAGAACAAGGAACACACCTGCCAGGTCCGAGATACTGTTGTGAAGAAGTTTAAAGCCGGATTTGGATACAAAAAGATTTCCCAAGCTTTAAACATCCCAAGGAGCACTGTGCAAGTGATAATATTGAAATGGAAGGAGTATCAGACCACAGCAAATCTACCAAGACCTGGCCGTCCCTCTAAACCAGACATGGGCAAACTACGGCCCGCGGGCCACATACGGCCCGTTAGGCTTTTTAATCCGGCCCGCCGAACTTGTCCAAATTATAGTAAAAACCTCCTTTTTTCCCCTTTCCCTGCAATGCCCACGTTTCCCCAATAGATGGCGCACTCAAAACACATTGACCGTTGTTGGAGTGGCGCGTATTTCTCTTTATTTCACTTTAATTTTCACTTCGTTTCACGTCACCATTAAGCCCTTCTGTGAAAATGACCAAAGAGAATGAAAGTGGACAGCGAATGCCGAGTGTTTAATAAGGAGTGGACAACAAAATACTTCTTCACTGAAGTCCGATCAACGGCTGTATGTCTGATATGCCAAGAAGCTGTTGCGGTTTTCAAAGAGTACAATATCAGCCGTCACTTTGCCACGAAGCATGCAAACTATGCTAGCAAGCAGTCAACACAAGAACGGGCGGCTACTGCTCAGAGGTTGGCAGCTAATTTACAGAGTCAACAGAACTTGACTCAACAAAAGCCCATCACAGATCCAAGTTAACTGACCAACACCTCAGATCTGTCCTGAGAATTGCCACAACAAAACTAACTCCAGACTTTGATGCACTGGCAAAAAAGGGAGACCAACAACACTGTTCCCACTGAAATGGTGAGTTTTTCTGCTGTGTTATGAAAAAATGCATATGGAAAGTTTGGAAGTGCGTCTTTTAATTAAGAGCAATGCACATTTACGCACAGCAGCGGTACAGTAGCTTAATTAACACGCCGCACATCGCTCTTAATTTAAATTAAAATTTTCAGCTGCAGGTAGGATATTTAATACAGCCTATGTCTGTGTGCTTGGCAACGATACACGTGTACTGTTTGCGCGTGAAGGCGAGGGCATCCGTGGCGAGTTTGTAGAGCGCGCGGTCAGGACAATCCATCTATGATTTTGCAGAGTTTAACACAAGTAGATATTATTGAGCTTGAGTATTTCGTTGTGTAATAATATGTTTTGAATGTTGAAAGTGATTCCATTTTTCAATAAATGTTGATTTCTTTAACTGTGCACCTTCGATTGAAACTTATTAAAAACAGACGCAATCTTGATAAATCACAGTGCGTATGTTATTTTAATCTATTTACATTTCCTCCTCCCAGTATCTGCGAAATAGTATGTAAATGCCATATCTTGCATATTCCTTGAGACAAATTTATTAACTGATAAGGGCTATTTTTCACATTTGAAAGACAGTTAATAAATTGGGTTGTAGTGTTCTTACTGTGCTATGAGGTTTGCACACACTACATTTAATGCTTTAGTATATCCGGCCCAAACACTCCCTCCAAATGCTCCTGGCCCGGCCCCTCTGTCAAATTTTAGAACCCATTGTGGCCCGCGAGTCAAAAAGTTTGCCCACCTCTGCTCTAAACTTTCAGCTCATACAAGGAGAAGACTGATCAGAGATGCAGCCAAGAGGCCCATGATCACTCTGGATGAACTGCAGAGATCTACAGCTGAGGTGGGACACTCTGTCCATAGGACAACAATCAGTCGTATATTGCAAAAATCTGGCCTTTATGGAAGAGTGGCAAGAAGAAAGCCATTTCTTAAAGATATCCATAAAAAGTGTTGTTTAAAGTTTGCCACAAGCCACCTGGGAGACACACCAAACATGTGGAAGAAGGTGCTCTGGTCAGATGAAACCAAAATTGAACTTTTTGGCAACAATGCAAAACGTTATGTTTGGCGTAAAAGCAACACAGCTCATCACCCTGAACACACCATCCCCACTGTCAAACATGGTGGTGGCAGCATCATGGTTTGGGCCTGCTTTTCTACAGCAGGGACAGGGAAGATGGTTCAAATTGATGGGAAGATGGATGGAGCCAAATACAGGACCATTCTGGAAGAAAACCTGATGGAGTCTGCAAAAGACCTGAGACTGGGACGGAGATTTGTCTTCCAACAAGACAATGATCCAAAACATAAAGCAAAATCTACAATGGAATGGTTCAAAAATAAACATATCCAGGTGTTAGAATGGCCAAGTCAAAGTCCAGACCTGAATCCAATCGAGAATCTGTGGAAAGAACTGAAAACTGCTGTTCACAAATGCTCTCCATCCAACCTCACTGAGCTCGAGCTGTTTTGCAAGGAGGAATGGGAAAAAAATTCAGTCTCTCGATGTGCAAAACTGATAGAGACATACCCCAAGCAACTTACAGCTGTAATCGCAGCAAAAGGTGGCGCTACAAAGTATTAACTTAAGGGGGCTGAATAATTTTGCACGTTAAAAAAGTTTGAAATATCCAATAAATGTCGTTCCACTTCATGATTGTGTCCCACTTGTTGTTGATTCTTCACAAAAAAAAATCAGTTTTATATCTTTGTTTGAAGCCTGAAATGTGGCAAAAGGTCGCAAAGTTCAAGTGGGCCGAACATTTTCGCAAGGCACTGTATACGTAGCACTTAGTATAGTTAGCTTATGAACTAAGCTCACATGAACTTAGCATATGTAGCATTTAGCTCACATGAGCGTAGCATACTTAGCACATTCATTTAGTTCACATGAACTTAACTCACAAACTTAGTTCATATGAACTTAGCTCACATAAATGTAGTGGTCTTTACGCTCTACGGAATCAAGGGACTATCTATTGTAGGAGGACACTGACCTCTGGACAGACATTCCAGCCCCTCATTAGCATGGCAGAGATGGGTTTGGGTATGGAGTAGCCAATAGGAGGCCGGATGTGGTGGTAGGCCATGTCTGCAGCTGCTGCAGCTTGATGAGGACAGGGAGAATCCAACATATATAACATGCTTGAAACAATCCAATACTGACTCATTGATTCACATTCTCCCAAACCAGATTGGTGTGTTTTTATTCATGCAGAGGTTACCAGGTTTCAGGTGGGCAAAGGGGATCTCTCCAGTGAGCAGCTCCCACAGACACAGGGCATAGCTGAACATGTCGGCCTTGACAGTATAGCGTGTACACTGGGTGAATATCTCTGGGGCCATCCAGCGCAGGTTCTGTACACCAACACGAGTCAAATTAGCAATGCAAAACACTCTGGCTACCATGGACAAATGGTTCCTCAGCACTCGCACTCACACTCACTAGCACTCACACTCACTAGCACTCACACTCACTAGCACTCACACTCACTAGCACGCACACACATTTAATTAACCTTGTGGGGACACACAATTTATAACCATTCAAAATCCTATTTTCCATTATCCTTAATCCCAAAACCTAACCTTAACCCTAAACTCCAAACCCTAAACCTAATGCTATTCCTACCTTAACCCTAAACCTACTAGAAATAGCATTTGACCTTGTGGGACAGATATTTGTTTGTTTACTATTCTTGTGGGGACTTCTGGTCCCCACAAGTATAGTTAAACACACACACACACACACACACATTTATGGTATGGTGAACCAGGAAATTGGACTAACCCCTGGCTGCTTGGTCATATTGTCCACAACCTCGGATAACAGAAATCTGGATTCTAAAGAGAAAAAAAAGGGTTTCAAGATTCTAATAATGAGGTTAGTGAGGCAGCCATTTTTATTTCAATATCAAGTCACTTCTGTGTAACAATTTAGTACCTTACTGTAATAGTTTCCCATAAAAAATGTCTCAAGCAAGCATTTTGTTACGACTGTTTTGGAGCGGTCTGAGTCGGGAGGGGGAGGGATATGTAATCTGATAAATAGCTGTTATTGGGCCTTCATGACAAATTCACTATGGGAAATGGCTACTTTACCAACTGTAATCTGTCTTCATTATATTGTATGTTTATACTGTACCAGTCAAAAGTTTGGACATCTACTCGTTCCAGGGTTTTTCTTGATTTTTACTATTTTCTACATTGTATAATAATAGCAATGACATCAAAATGATG
This sequence comes from Oncorhynchus keta, assembly GCF_023373465.1. NCBI lineage: Eukaryota > Metazoa > Chordata > Actinopteri > Salmoniformes > Salmonidae > Oncorhynchus > Oncorhynchus keta. The sequence goes on from NC_068442.1 coordinate 43,852,338, forward strand.
AAATAACACATATGGAATCATGTAGTAACCAAAAAAGTCAAATCAAAATATGTTTTATACTTGAGATTCTTCAAAGAGGCCAGCTTTGTACAGCTTATGACAAGTGCTATAATGTGTTATGATAGCTTTGCACACTCTTGGCATGTGCCTTGTTAAAAGTTGATTTGAGGAATTTCTTTCCATCTTTTAACTCGTTTGAGCCATCAGTTGTGTTGTGACAAGGTAGGGCTGGTGTACAGAAGATAACCCTGTTTGGTAAAACCCCAAGTGCACATTATGGCAAGAACAGCTCAAATAAGCAAAGGGAATTATTACTTTAAGACATGAAGGTCAGTTGCAAAAACCATCAAATAAAATACAATAAAAATTGTCACATGTGCCGAATACAACAGGTAGACCTTACAGTGAAATGCTTACTTACAAGAAAATACCTTTAAAAATTAAGAGATAAAAGTAACAAATAATTAAAGAGCAGCAGTAAAAAGAACAATAGCTAGGTGATATACAGGGGGTACCGGTACAGAGTAAATGTGCTGGGGCACCGGTGTCGAGGTAACTGAAATAATATATACACGTAGGTAGAGTTATTAAAGTGACTATGCATAGATAATAGCAGAGAGTAGCAGCAGCATAGAAGAGGGGGAGGAGCAATGCAAATGCAAATAGTCTGGGTAGCCATTTGATTAGATGTTCAGGAGTCTTATGGCTTGGGGGTAGAAGCTGTTTAGAAGCCTCTTGGACCTAGACTTACCACACGGTTCTGTTTTCCGTGTGGTAGCAGAGAGAACAGTTTATGACTAGGGTGGCTGGAGTCTTTGACAATTTTTAGGGCCTTCCTCTGACACCGCCTGGTATAGAGGTCCTGGATGGCAGGAAGCTTGGCCCCGGTGATGTACTGGGCCGTATGCACTACCCTCTGTAGTGCCTTCCAGTCGGAGGCCGAGCAGTTGCCATACCAGGCAGTGATGGAACCCGTCAGGATGCTCTCGATGGTGCAGCTGTAAAACCTTTTGAAGATCTGAGGACCCATGTGTCACGCCCTGACCTTAGTATTCTTTGTTTTCCTTATTGTTTTGGTTAGGTCAGGGTGTTACATGGGTGATGTATGTGTTTTTGTACTGTTTAGGGTTTTTTGTAGGTTTATGGGGTCGTTTACTATGTAGGTGTTTATGTATGTGTATGGTTGCCTAGATTGGTTCTCAATTGGAGGCAGCTGTTTATCGTTGTCTCTAATTGGGAACCATATTTAGGCAGCCATCTTTGGGTATTTCGTGGGTTATTATCTATGTCTATGTCTAGTTGCCTGTGTCTGCACTAGTATTATTATAGCTTCACGTTCGGTTTGTTGTTTTGTATAGTTAAGTGTTCTTTGTCTTCATTAAAAGTATGTATTCATCTTACGCTGCACCTTGGTCTCCTCCGTACGACGAACGTGACACCATGTCAAATCTTTTCAGTCTCCTGATGGGGAATATGTCTTGTTGTGCCCCCTTCACGACTGTCTTGATGTGCTTTGACCATGTTCGTTTGTTGGTGATACGGACGTCAAGGAACTTGAAGCTCTTAATCTGCTCCACTACAGCCTTGTTGATGAGAATGGGGGCATGCTCGGTACCCCTTTTCCTGTAGTCCACAATCATCTCCTTTGTCTTGATCACGTTGAGGGAGAGGTTATTGTCCTTGCACCACACAGTCAGGTCTGATGGTCTGTTTGAAACATGTTGGAATTACAGGGAGAGGTTGAAAATGTCAGTGAAGACACTTGCCAGTTGGACAGCGCATGCTTGGAGTACATGTCCTGGTAGTTCGTCTGGCCCTGTGGCCTTGTGAATGTTGACCTGTTTAAAGGTCTTCCTCTCATCGGCTGCACAGAGCGTGATCACACAGTCTTCCAGAACAGCTGATGCTCTCATGCATGCTTCAGTGTTACTTGCCTCGAAGCAAGCATAAAAGTTACTTTGCTCGTCTGGTAGGCTCGTGTCACTGGGCAGCTCGCGACTGTGCTTCCCTTCTTAATCCGTAATAATAGCCCTGACACATCCAACGAGGATTGGAGCCGGTGTAGTACGATTCAATCTTTGTACTGTATTGAGGCTTCGCTCTTTGATGGTTCTTAGGAGGGCATAGCGGGATTTCTTATAATCTTCCGGGTTAGAGTCCCGCTACTTGAAAGTGGCAGCTCTACCCATGGCTCCTGGTTGTACGTACAGTCACTGTGGGGACGACGTTTTCAATGCACTTATTGATCAAGCGCTATGATGAAACTGGCTCTCATGAGGACCGCCACAGGAAAGGAAGACCCATAGTTACGTCTGCTGCAGAGGATAAGTTAATTTGAGTTAACTGCACCTCAGATTGCAGCACAAGTAAATGCTTCATAGAGTTCAAGTAACAGACACATCTCAACATCAGCTGTTCAGAGGAGACTGCGTGAATGAGGCCTTCATGGTCTAATTGCTGCAAAGAAACCACTACTAAAGGATACCAATAATAAGACACATGCTTGGGCCAAGAAACACAAGCAATGGACATTAGACTGGTGGAAATGTGTCCGTTGGTCTGATGAGTCCCCTTTGGTCTGCATGTGTGGTTCCCACCGTGAGTCATGGAGAAGGAGGTTTGATGATGTGGAGGTGCTTTGCTGGTGACACTGTCTGTGATTTATTTAGAATTCAAGGCACACTTAACCAGCATGGCTTCCACAGCATTCTGCAGCAATACACCATCCCATCTGGTTTGCGCTTATTGGTTCTTTCATGGAGTGCTATATCAGATGACCTGGCCCCCACTTGTCAGGGTTTACCAGAATTGGACCCAGAAGCAGACCAGGACAAGGAGAGTAGGAAGAAGGTGAGTATTTATTTACAAGTGAATGTGAATGGGTAGATATATCCAGGTCGCGTAGCGGGCAGCAGTGGTGAGTTGATGGGAGTAAATAGGTGGATCCAATGGGGTAGCGGAATCCTCTGACGACCAGGCCGGCATGGGGTAAATGATCCGGGTGAGTAACTGAAGACAGAACAAACGGAGGTAAGTTTAAGGCAAGCAATACGTAAAAAACAACAAAACAAATTCTATTTTCTTGAGGCTGATACTATGGCACAACATACTGTTCATGGCTAACGATCCGGCAGGGAATGGATGTCAGGTCAGAGCTTTTGAAGGGGAGAGGTGATGATCAGGACAGGTGTGCAGATTACTGATGGGATACAGGTGCGGGTGAACATCGATCTCCCAACAAGCTAATTCGCCCGGCAACCAGACAGGGTGCGTTCCAGGACACCGGAAACACACTCCAGGACAGAAACACAGGCAAACACAGACTCAGGAAGCGGGATTCGTGACACCCACTATCACCTGACCTCAACCCAATTGAGATGGTTTGGGATGAGTTGGACCACAGAGTGAAGGAAAAGCAGCCAAGTGCTCAGCATATGTGGGAACTCCTTCAATACTGTTGGAAAAGCATTCCTCATGAAGCTGGTTGAGAGAATGCCAAGAGTGTGCAAAGCAGTCATCAAGGGTGTCTACTTTGAATAATCTCAAATGACATTATTATTTAATACTTTTTTGGTTATAACATGTACAGTACATGATTCCATATGTGTTACTTCATAGTTTTGATGTCTTCACTATTATTCTGAAATGTAGAAAAGAGTAATAATAAAGACTAACCCTTGAATGAGTAGGTGTGTCAAAACTTTTGACCGGTACTGTATTTTGTTGCTTACCTCCAAAATCAGCCACCACAGCATGCCCGTCCTCATAGAGTAGAATGTTGTGACTAAAAGTAGCAAATGTCATTATTGGAAGAATAACTCAAAACACTTAATTTCACATAGTCACTATAGCTTCAATTCAACATCTACTGTATACCGCTCATTGTGCTTCATTTCTACATAGAGTAAGCCCCAGTATAAATTCCCCACAAAACACACATGCACCCAGCACATTTCCCCATCCCCACACACAAAACCCCACTGACCCCCACCCTCCACCGACCTGTTGAGGTCCCTGTGGATGATGGGCTGAGTGAGGTTGTGCAGGTACTCCATGCCCTTGGCCACGTCGATGGCGATGATGAGCTTGGACTGCAGATCGATGATCCTGTCCATTGACACATCATTACACATCATTAGAAGAACAACCACAACACTAAGTAAGAGAGATCGATGCTTCTTGGCCCTGCCAATCAACTGATACCACGGTACACAGCAGAAGATCAATAAGTCAGCTCATAGACTGTTAGACTTTATCTAAATGCAGAGTAACACTTATTATAAACTGGGTGGATTGAGCCCTGAATGCCGATTGGTTTACAGCCGTGGTATATCAGACAGTATACCACAGGTATGACAAAACATGTATCAGAGTAACACTTAGTATAGATCAATGATGATAGGTTGGAGAAACGGATGTGAAGACACTACCAAGAAATAAGACATTAAACCGTTCACAACAATTGTTTTACAGCCACAATCTGAACGTTTTCAAGTAGACAAATTTCCATAAAAAATACTGGATGATGGATCGACAACAGCACTGAACATTATACTTACTTACCAATTAAAAAGTTTAAGTAATGCTTTAATGTAGATGTTCTTATGAATAATGCCTTTATAACAACTATATAACACATTATAACATTCATAAACTGTCATAAGTATTTTGAAATAGTTATGAGTAACGGCATGAGATGTTATAAAACCGGTTATAATGACCGTCTATAACATCTCATGTCATTACTAATGAATATTTAAAACTACTTATTACTGCTTAAAAACAAGTGTTATAATGTGTTATATAAACTCAGCAAAAAAAGAAATGTCCCTTTTTCAGGACCCTGTCTTTAAAAGACAATTAGTAAAAATCCAAATAACTTCACAGATCTTCATTGTAAATGGTTTAAACACTGTTTCCCATGCATGTTCAATGAACCATAAATAATGAATGAACATGCACCTGTGGAACGGTTATTAACCAGTTGAAGCTAGGGGGGCGCTATTTCATTATTGGATAAAAAAACGTGCCCGTTTTAAGCGCAATATTTTGTCACAAAAAGATGCTCGACTATGCATATAATTGCCAGCTTTGGAAAGAAAACACTCTGACGTTTTCAAAGCTGCAAAGACATTATCTTTGGGTGCCCCAGAACTGATCTTACAGGCGAAACCAAGATGCAACTTCAACCAGGAAATTAGCAGGATTTTTGAGGCTCTGTTTCCCATTCGCTCCTTATATGGCTGTGAATATGCTGTGAACGAGCTTATGCGCTCTGCCGTTCCTCCAAGATGTCTGCAGCATGGTGACGTATTTGTAGGCATATCATTGGAAGATTGGCCATAAGAGACTACATTTGCCAGGGTCCCGTCCGGTGTCCTTTGTCCACGTTGGTGCGTAACGCTCAGCGGCAAAACTTTTACAATGCGATACAGACAGCGAGGTATCGTTCCTGGAAGTGTGCATCATTGAAGAGATATGTGAAAAACACCTTGAGGATTGGTTCTAAACAACATTTGCCATGTTTCAGTCGATATTACGTTTTCATTTGGAAAAATGTTTGGCGTTTGGATAACTGAATTTTAGTTTTTTTTTGGTAGCCAAACGTGACGCACCAAACGGACCGATTTCTCCTGCACAAAAAATCTTTCAGGAAAAACTGAACATTGCTATCTAACTGAGAGTCTCCTCATTGAAAACATCCGAAGTTCTTCAAAGGTAAAATATTTATTTGAATGTTTTTGCTGGTTTTTGTGAAAATGTTTCCTGCTGATGCTAATGCTAAATGTTACGCTAGTTATCAGTACTGTTACACAAATGCTAGTTTGCTTGAGAAGAATATTTTTGAAAATCTGAGATGACAGTGTTGTTAACAAAAGGCTAAGCTTGAGAGTTAGCATATTAATTTCATTTAATTTGCGATTTTCATGAATAGTTAACGTTGCGTTATGGTATTGAGCTTGAGGCTATGATTACGCTACCGGATCCGGCATGGCTCAGCGCAAGAAGTTAAGACACTAATAGCTTACAGACGGTAGGCAATTAAGGTCACAGTTATGAAAACTTAGAACACTCAAGAGGCCTTTCTACTGACTCTGATAAACACCAAAAGACAGATGCCCAGGGTCCCTGCTCATCTGCATGAACGTGCCTTAGGCATGCAGCAAGGAGGTGTCATGATGTGGCCCTTTCTGGGTATAGATAGTGGCTTCCCCCTCTCTCACTCTCTCCTACACCCAGGTTCTGTTATCTCAGGTCATAAATTCCTGGCAAAAGGCTGAGAGAGGCTGAACTGAGGGCTTGAAGGCCTGTTGGAAGACAGGTCCTCACCAGACATCCCCGGCAACAACGTCGCCTACGGGCACAAACCCCCCGTCGCTGGACCAGACAGGACTGGCAAAAACTGCTCTTCTCTGATGAGTCGAGGTTTTGTCTCACCAGCGGTGATGGTCGGATTCACGTCTATCGTCGAAGGAATGAGCATTACACCGAGGCCTGTACTCTGGAGCGGGATCAATTTGAAGGTGGAGTGTCCGTCATGGTCTGGGGTGGTGTGTCACCGCATCATCGGACTGAGTTTGTTGTCATTGCAGGCAAACTCAATGCTGTGCGTTACAGGGAAGACGTCCTCCTTCCTCATGTGGTACCCTTTCTGCAGGCTCAACCTGGCACGACCCTCCAGCATGACAATGCCACCAGCCATACTGCTCATTCGGTGCGGGATTTCCTGCAAAACAGGAATGTCAGTGTTCTGCCATGGCCAGCGAAGAGCCCGGATCTCAATCCCATTGAGCATGTCTGGGACCTGTTGGATCGGAGGGTGATGGCTAGGGCCATTCCCCCCAGAAATGTCCGGGAACTTGCAGGTGCCTTGGTGGAATAGTGGGGTAACATCTCACCTCACATCTCACCTCACATCTCATCTCATAAAGTTCCAGTGTGTTAACTGTTGGGCTGCTTTATTCCCCTCTAACCATGTCAGTGAGTCACGGACCAGTAAGATACGTAGTGCCGGGACAGAGAAAGGGGAAGTGAGAAAAAAAGGTCCGTAAAAATAAACTGATCTGCCCCTACGCCTCTCAATGTGTCTAAACAACAGATCCGGAAGAGATCGCACATTATGTGCAAGATATAAAAATGAGATGCACAAGATGTATAGATGCACACAGATACAACACAGCTTGCACGAAAAGCAGTGGAAGAACTGCCAGTCTTCATTCAATTGGATGACCACCAATTTCATATCTCATTATGTCGAGCAGAATTATACAACTGAACAGCTGAATTGAGGTTCCTAGACCTAGGGAGTAACAAGATCTCTCAGATTACAGAGAACAGTTTCTTTGGTCTGCAAAGCTTAGAGACTTTAACACTGTTCAATAAATCCATCATGCAAACTGCAGCATTTGCATTCATCAACCTCACTTCGCTGACAACCATAGATTCAGGGTACATTTACTATCCATCCAGCCAGTAGGAGAAACGTGAGTGTGAGTGTGAATCTGACGCACATATTCGGTTGAGTCGCTGACTAACATGATTATAAGCTCCTGGTGTCCTCTCAACATCACCGTCGGCAGCAACAGCACCCCAAAACCAGGCTTCCCCCATGCAGCTCTTCGCTCCATTGAATGTGATATTCCAGGACTGCTGGAGACCATTCTTCCAGTCTGTTGTCAACCTCAGGGCTGTAACAGGACATCTTCTGTGTGGGTCTCACTTCGTCGCAAAGTACTTCCTGTCTCTGCAGGTTTGAGTTGGTTCTCTCACCAGAGTTTGTGAGAAAACCAACTGTTGACATGAATAATCTGAACAGGCTTGTGCAGCTGAGGCATTTGAAGCTGACAAGAGTGGACCTCATTGTGCAGCCAGTGCTGAGCATCATGTTCCACAACCTAACAAGGCTGGAGAGCCTGAGCTTGATCGAATGTAGGATCCTCACTCTGGAGGAGGATCTGAGCAGAGACCTGCACTCCCTCATTTTGATTCAAGTCCAATCCCGAGAGGAGTTTAGCATGTTAGAGGGCTTTCCAGAGCCACTGACCAGCCTGAGGAATATGGAGCTCTTCAGTCCTTTCCTGCACTGCAGCTGTGACGACGCCTGGCTGGACAACTGGGTCAGGAGACAGACACAAGTCCAGGTCATTTTTTTGCAAATTTGGGAATTGGAGTTGACATGCAAAAATGAAGGTGGTGTCCAGAACTTCCCCAGGTACTCTGCGGCCCACTGTTCCCTGGACATGGACTTTGTCCTGTTCCTCTGCACCTCACTGGGCCTGCTCCTCTTCATGCTGGTGGTGCTGCTCAATCAGCTACCTAATGGCCTTCTACCACATCGCCTGTGGCTGGCTGGAGGAGGCCGTGCAGAGGCCCAACCCCAGTGGTCGTCACCACTACGATGCATTTGTGTCATACAGTGGGAGAGATAAGCACTGAGTGGTGGAGCAGCTGTTGCTGGGCCTGGAGCAGAGGGGGCCTCCCTTCCTTTGTCTCGGTCTACACCGCAGGGACTTCCAGCTGTGGAAGGACATCGTGGAGAACATCACAGACAGCCTCTACAACAGCCGTTAGACCCTGTGTGTGGTGAATGTTGGCCTGTTTAAAGGTCTTACTCACATTGCTATGGAGAACATGATCACACAGTCATCCGGAACAGCTGGTGCTCTCACGCATGCTTCAGTGTTGCTTGCCTCAAAGCGTGCATAGATGTAATTTAGCTCGTCTGGTAGGCTTGTGTCACTGGGCAGCTTGTGGCTGTGCTTCCCTTTGTACTCCATAATAGTTTTTAAGCCCTGCCACATCCAACAAGCATCGGAGCTGGTGTAGAAGGATTTAATCTTTGTCCTGTATTGACGTTTTGCCCGTTTGATGGTTCGTCTGAGGGCATAATGGGATTTCTTATAAGTGTCCAGGTTAGAGTCCCGCTCCTTGAAAGCGGCAGCTCAACCCCTTAGCTCAGTGCGGATGTTGCCTGTAATCCATGGCTTCTGCTTGGGATATCTACGTACAGTCACTGAGGGGACGACGTCATCGATGCACTTACTGATGAAGCCGATGACTGATGTGGTGTCCTCCTCACTGCCATTGGAAGAATCCCAGAACATATTCCAGTCTGTGCTAGCAAAACAAAATAGAACTGTTTGGCCATAATGACCATCGTTATGTTTGGAGGAAAAGGGGGAGGCTTGCAAGCCAAAGAACACCATCCCAACCTTGAAGCACGGGCGTGGCAGCATCATGTTGTGGGGGTGCTTTGCTGCAGGATGGACTGGTTCACTTCACAAAATAGATGGAAACATGAGGTAAGAAAATTATATGGATATATTGAAGCAATATCTCAAGACATCAGTCAGGAAGTTAAAAATTTGGTCTTCCAAATGGACAATGACCCCAAGCATACTTCCAAGTTGTGGCAAAATGGCTTAAGGACAACAAAGTCAAGGTATTGGAGTGACAAAGCCCTGACCTCAATCCTATAGAACATTTGTGGGAAGAACTGAAAAAGTGTGTGCAAGCAAGGAGGCCTACAAACCTGACTCAGTTACACCAGCTCTGTCAGGAGGAATGGGCCAAAATTCACCCAACTTATTGTGGGAAGCTTGTGGAAGGATACCCTAAACGTTTAACCCAAGTTAAACAATTTAAAGGCAATGCTACCAAATACTAATTGAGTGTATGTAAACTTCCGACCCACTGGGAATGTGATGAATGAAATAAAAGCTGAAATAAATAATTCTCTCTACTATTATTCTGACCTATCACATTCTTAACATAAAGTGGTGATCCTAACTGACCTAAGACAGGGAATTTTTACTACGATTAAATGTCAGGAATTGTGAAAAACTGAGTTTAAATGTACTTGGCTACGGTGTATGTAAACCTCCGACTTCAACTGTATATAAGCATCAGAATGGCCTGTAAAGGGTAGGCTCTCAGCCTAACAGTAAACAGTTTCATTATTGCAATAATTCATCGATATTAAATAAAGATGATTGTTTGAAGAAATGACCAAGTCTCTCTCAGTACTGAATTTCAATAACATTTTTGCCGATGGGGATGGGATCTGCAACTTCATCTGTGCACAGGGGGATCAGAAATTGGGATCCCAGGGAATATCACACTCATTATTGAGCAGCTGGAACCAGTGGCATGCCAGAGGGGTGTCCATGCCAGAGGGGTGTCCAGGGTTTCAACAGCTCCTGGTATAAGGACAATTCGTGGCTTGAATATTCTGTAAATCAAGATTTGACTTATTGCTTCACCTCTAGGCATTTTTCTCTGCCCAATACACCTGAATCTGCCTTCACATCACAGTCATGTTTCTCTGCCCAATACACCTGAATCTGCCTTCACATCACAGTCATGTTTCTCTGCCCAATACACCTGAATCTACCTTCACATCACAGTCATGTTTCTCTGCCCAATACACCTGAATCTGCCTTCACATCACAGTCATGTTTCTCTGCCCAATACACCTGAATCTGCCTTCACATCACAGTCAGCCCAATACACCATCTGTTTCTCTGCCCAATACACCTGAATCTGCCTTCACATCACAGTCATGTTTCTCTGCCCAATACACCTGAATCTGCCTTCACATCACAGTCATGTTTCTCTGCCCAATCTCTGCCCAATGTTTCTCTGCCCAATACACCTGAATCTGCCTTCACATCACAGTCATGTTTCTCTGCCCAATACACCTGCATCTGCCTTCACATCACAGTCATGTTTCTCTGCCCATTACACCTACATCTGCCTTCACATCACAGTCATGGTTTTGTAACTGGAAAAAGGCGCTGTTTAAAGATTCTGGGCTTTAGCTCCATTCGAAGGCAGAGCATCACATCAATGCTATGTATGCTTGGAATCAGCATAAAAGGGCTATTGACAGGATCTCAATGTGTCACGTCCGTCATCGGAATGAGACCAAAACACAGCGTGGTAAGTGTACATCTTCTTTATTTAAAATGAAGACCAAAGAACAACAAAAGATAACCGACCGCAAAGTTCTGCAGGGCTATACAGCTACTGTGCAAAAACAAGATCCCACAAACTCAGGTGGAAAACAGGCTGCCTAAGTATGATTCCCAATCAGAGACAACGATAGACAGCTGCCTCTGATTGGGAACCACACCCGGCCAACAAAGAAATAGAAAACTAGAATGCCCACCCAAATCACACCCTGACCTAACCAAATAGAGAAATAAACAGGCTCTCTAAGGTCAGGGCGTGACACAATGTTAGATGTCATAAATGAGGACCGGAAAAAGAAAGTGGAGGAAAACTGTACTTACATTAAAACAACTGCAGATGTGCTCCTATGAACTGCCACTCAAAATATAGTGGGCATAGAGGGTCTAATAGAGGTCATAGAAGGTCTAATGACTCTCACAACAAGTTTTTTTTTACAATCTTAGAAGAAATAGCAAAGCATGACCCTCTCATAGAGAAAAAGATGAATGCAATTGGCAATGTTAAGTACACAAGCCACCAAATCCAGAACAAAGTTCTTGAGGGCTTTGCTGACATGGTACAAAGTGAAATCATAAGAGAAGTAAAAGAAAGTTAAGTTTTTTGTGTAATTACAGACGAAACCAAAGATTTAAAGAAAAAATACCAAATGTCTTTAGTTGAGGTACTATTACAACGAGGCCATCCACGAAAGTGTTTCACATTTTCAGTCAGCTGACAGCTTAGATGCAGCAGGTCTCACACAAATGATAATTGATTGCCTTGAAAAACATGGTCTGGACAACAAAAATCATCTGGTGGGGCAAGGCTATGACAGTGCATCCGTAATGAGCGGAGAGCATTCTGGTGTGTCTGCACGGATTTTAAAAAGTACAAGATTTGCATTTTATGTGCACTCTAATGCACATTGTTTCAATTTGGTTCTTGTCAAGGCTGTAAAATCAGTGCCTGAGGCAGTTAACTTTCCTGCAGAAGCTTTATAACGTTGTATCTGGCTCATATGTTCATCTCAAGTGGCTTGCAGTTCAGAAAGAGCTGTATCCACAGCAGCAGCCCAGGGAACTACGGAGACTTACGGATGTAAGGTGGGCCTGCAGATACATGGCATGCAGTAATCTGAGGGACGGCTCCCAGCAGTTCTGAGAGTGCTACAGAATATCACACTTGAAAATAGTGGTGATAGATCCGTTGAGGCAAGGGGCCTTCTATCTCAGATTTACATTTCATAGGGCTTTTGGTTAACTTTTGTAGTGCTTGGTGATGCCAAATGTCTTTTTGACATGCTTCAATCAAGCTCTCTTGACCGAGCAAGGGCTGTGCATCTAGTAGGTGCCCTTACAGACACATTACAGGACTACAGAAGTGAGGGTTACTTTGGAGAACTATGGAAAGAGGTTGAAGAGATTGCAGAGCACTGCAAAATTTGTGAACAAACAGTGTGCTAAAAGACAGCCTAAAACAAGCTTAAGATTTCACGACTCACTGATGATGATAGTGACCAAAGTGATGGTGAGAGCTTCCAAAGAGCTATCTTTTATCAGGTGCTTGACAGTCTCACAGCGGAGTTGCAGAGGTGTTTTTCAAAGAAGAATTGCGAGATAATGCAAGGGGTCCAGTCTCTCAACCCAAAGAGAACAACATTCTTGAATGAGGAGCCTCTGTTGGCCTTTGCTCAGACCTCTGAGTCAGATTTAGAGGACCTCAAACATGAGGTTCATCAAACCAAGCGGCTTCTTGATAGGAGAGAGAAAGGAGGAAGGGACAGACCGTCTACTCTCCTAGACTTTGTTGTGTTTCTAGAACCTTATAAAGAGGTCTTCCATGAGCTATTTCCACTTTGTAAGATTTCTGTTGATGCACCAGTCAGCAGTGCTTCTTGTGAGAGAAGCTTCTCAGCTTTAAAACTGATTAAAATCCACCTTAGGACAACAATGGTTGATGACAGGTTAAGTCAAGGAGGGCTCGCTCCCTCAACATGGATGAGTTTGTGAAACATTTTGACAGTTCTCACCAGAACCGCAGAACTTTGCTGTTTTAAATCTACCTAGGATAATTTGGCACTTAGGCAGTCCCTCTGGTCATGATTAAAACCTGAACTGTGTACTAGCTAGTACACTGACATTCTAAAATGATAAATCCATAGGATATCATGTCACACAAATTAAATTTGGTCTGGATTAGGCAAATTCCAAAAAACGTCTTTGCTATCAGTTTCCATAATATATATAAGCATAAATATGATACTGTAAGTTTGTAATATTAATGGGCACCAAAATGATTTTTATCTTTCAAGTCCATTTCTGCTGGTATGTCAGATTGCAGTGTTTTTTTGAAAAATGTACTTTTTTGAAAATAAACTATGCAATTTATGTAACACACAAATGCTATCTTATCTCCTTGGTGCTTGAGCTTTTTTTTCGGAAAATATTTTGATGTTCAACACAGAGATGAGATATTCATAATCAGTACCTTTTTCCATAAAGTTAGAGTGAACGAAGATGGAATCTCAACTTAATTTATAACTTCGTACAAAGCCTAGGGTATCCATCAAACTAATGATTGTAGGATTAATGTGACGCAGTAAAGTAATTTGAATATGTTGCATGAGAAAACATCTGCTTTTATTGAAAAGTGAAAGATCTGTTTCCTGATCAATGAATGTCGATTTAACTCGTTGACTGCTAATCTATTCCATTTGCGCATGTGAGAATCTCTGCGGAGAACCCCGTGGACCTGTAAGGCAATTTTCTGGGAATTGTATCATTATTATGTGCATGATGTTACGACTACAAACCATTGTAATTGGGTTATTTGCGGGATTTCTTCGTCATTTCAATAGCATTGCATCTATGGTATTGACTAATATCCGGGTTTCTGATTGTAATTCAACTATTGGTATGCTTTGCCAAGACAGATCCTACCGCCAGTGTTTGTTTAAGATATAAACTGAACATTTTAGCAGCTTGCTTAGTTCAAATTAAAAGTCTAATTTATTCAACATGAATGGCTGGGCGATTTCAAGGTAATACGTTTTGTCTGTTGCCTAAATGGTCTGCTGGAATAACATATTTAGAATGGAGTAGTATTTAAATAACCGAATCAAATATGAATAATATGGATATGATTTGAATATATGCTTGTCAACAACAGCAAGTGTTTGTTTCATTACCTGTAGTCTGATCAGAAGGGACAGTTACCTACATCTAATGAATTCTATGAATAGCAGATAGGTAATTGCGATATAGCTGTGACCATGATCATTACTGATAACTAAACATGGGTATTAATTATGGCATGATAAAACTAGGCTATAATCGAAGTTGTGGGTAGTAAATGGCTGTAGTATTGTTCCCACCGAAAAGAAGAAAAAAAAATCTTATGGATTGACTGATGTATTTTATAATTTTGCCCGCATTACATTTTACTTTTAAAGTCTTGGACATTTCATAAGTAGGAAGCCGAAAGAGAAGAGAGTGTTGTCAAATTTGTTTTTAACTGTACGGTAGAGATAAGGGTGGCCTAGTGGTTAGAGTGTTAGACTAGACCGAAAGGCTGCAAGATCAAAACCCTGAGCCGACAAGGTAAAAATCTATTGTTCTACCCCTGAAAAGGGAAGCTAACCCATCTTAAATGGGCACATACACACAATTTAAATGTTTAATTAAACACTTGAATTATTTTGATACATTTTTTTACTGAAAACTTACTGGGAAACTGTATGAAATGTTTTGACTGTTTTTCATTAATTAGTCTAATATAGAAAGAAACACTTATTTGAATGGTTTGTATGACCTCTGACCTCTGTCCTGCCTTTCCAGTGTGGTTTGATCATCCTCATTGGAAAGACGTTTGGGTAATGAATTTAAGGTAATTTGTAATAATGATTTGAAGGTAATTTTTAATATTGATAATTATGATGAAGTTTACAGTCCTTAGCCATATTTGTGATTTGGACCAAAGGGAAGAAGGAGAGGGTGTTGTTTTTGACTAAGGGTAGGCTTCCTTAAGTCTATTTTAGTATGACCGTATGGGTACAATTATGTTTCTTTATTGAGTTTATTAAGGGTAATAAATATGATCGATTTTGTTATTTGAACTGATTTTGTTTTATTTTTAACCAGTAGTAGTGTTTTTTTTACACATTACTCACATTGGGGGTCATGTGTCAAAATGGGGGAGGTACTAGTCCTCTGAGGTTTTGGATTGAAGTTTTCACACCTTGAGTGATATGTGAAGGAGTGTATTGTTGTGATGTTTGTTCTGTTCTGTTTTGATACAAATCTCACCAGATTAGGTCTGCTGGATTGTTTAGATATCTCACGATGGTTTATAGGTCTAACTTCTTGATCCTGTGGCTCTGTGGTGAAGTTGACAGTATGATGGGGAGTATAAGCCAATTTTTAAAAATTATTTCATCATTGTCTTTGACATATGTTTAGACATTGGTATTAAGAATAATTGGTCAAATTAAAAAATGTGTCATATGCTTGTCTGGATTTCCTGAATCAGAAATTAACTGAACTAAATTGTTGTTCTGATCTGTTCTCTCTATCTATCTCTCTCTGTGTTACTACAGATGGTGTATTCATGCATAGCAGGGACAATTTGACCAAACGGTGTGGACCTAAAAACCCCTCTAACTGGCTGAGGAAAAGCGACAAAAGGCATTCAATATGGCCTTGTCCTTACCACTTCTACAGAGGGATCTGAGTCCGAACCGGTGTACAGCATCCAGTTGAAGTCATCAACTGCCTTTTCTCTCAGGAGTGCAACAGAAGTCCATGTGGAGTGAGAATGGATACTGGTGCTAAATGGACAAGACATAATTGGTGGTAAAGGTGGTGGTGGCCCAGGTGAAACACTGAAATTGGGACATCATGGGCCATCCACTTCGAACTGTGAAGCTATCTGAAGAAGAAAATGAAGAAATGCCAGAAGATTGAGTGCCATAATGTGCCAGTAATTGATTTTAGACTTGTCTAAAAATTGTTTATTTTAGGGAATCAGGTATCAGGTTGATTGTAGGGGTCTACACACTGCTAAAATTATAGTAATTCAGATTATCAATGCATTAGGATACTGATCTATATTATAATTGTGATAACAAATAATTATAGGATAACTAGAATTATAGGATAATTATACTGTATGTTAATATAAATGTACATTCTGCCAATGTCAATGTGTGATAAGTTTAATTTTGGGTGATAAAACCAATGTATCACTGAGCAATGTCATTCTACATTTTGGTTGGATGATTCATTGGGTTTTGATTATGATTTGGGAACGAAATGATTTCCCTTACATATTCCTGACTACATCTCTGATGAAGACCCCAATCTTGAGCACAAGGACCCAGATGTGGAGCCCACACTGTGTGTACAAGGTGCCCAGAGATGGGTCTCTGTGACTGGTGTAGGAAGGGTTCTGAACGGGGTGGACATTTGAATCATGTTTACCCCTACCTTTGTGTATGGTGCCAGTGTGATGACTGGCCTATTTGCTGTAATGAAGCTTGTGTGTGATTTTTTTCAAAAAAATGGTTTATTCTATTTTCTGTTCCAAGTTGACTGTTTTTTGATAAAAAAGGTCTAACACTTAGCAACCCAAAGGGATGTTGTTGGATGAAATGTCAGGCACCAGAAATATGTATTTTGTTTGTTTCAATGTATGGTTAACAATAATTATGTGATGCTTGTACCCTTAGATTTTTATAGAAGAAGCTTAGCTTTTTGAAAGGGGAATGTGAGGGGAAAATGATGCATTCACCTTCACCAAGAGTTTCATGCTGGTTTTGGAAAAATTAGCCAGAAATGATAGTTTTTCTAAGTGGCTTCTATTTTGGCTGTAGTGTATCCAAGCGCGTGGAAGAGAGCTCGTTCTTTGGTATTTTTCTCTCCGGTAAAGACAATAACGATTCTCTGTCTTAAATGTTATTGTTTATTTACATATTAGGGTACCTAAGGTTTGATTATAAACGTTGTTTGACTTGTTTGGAAAAGTTTATTAGTAACGTTTGGGATTCATTTTGCCAGCTAAACTGAGTTTTTATGGATATAAAGAAGGACATTATCAAACAAATGGACCATTTGTGATGTATCTGGGACCTTTTGGAGTGCCAACAGAAGAAGATCATCAAAGGTAAGGCATTTATTATATCGCTATTTCTGACTTTCATGTCGCACCTCTGCCTGGTTGAAATATGTTTTTCATGGTTTTGTATGCTGGGCGCTGTCCTCGGATAATCGCATGGTGTGCTTTCGCCGTAAAGCGTTTTTGAAATCTGACACAGCGGCTGGATTAACAAGAAGTTACACTTTATTTTGATGTATTACACTTGCAATCCAGAGTAGTGGGGCAAAGGGACAGGACAGCACGCAGGCTCAGGGTCAGGGCAGGCAGATGTTGGTAATCCAGAGTAGTGGGGCAAAGGTACAGGACGGTCGACAGGCACAGGGTCAGGGCAGGCAGAGGTCAAAAATCCAGAGTAGTGGGGCAAAGGTACAGGATGGTAGACAGGCTCAGGGTCAGGGTATGCAGAAAGGTCAAAGCCGTGAAAACTAGGAAACAGGCACTATAGACAGGACAGGAGAAAGGGGGGAAACACTGGTTGGTCTGAATGAACAAAACGAACTGGCAACAGACAAACAGAGAACACAGGTATAAATACACAGTGGATAATGGGGAAGATGGGCGACCCCTGTAGGGGGGTGGAGACAATCACAAAGACAGGTGAAAAATATCAGGGGTGTTAACAGTATGTTATCTATGTCATCGTTCACCACAATGTCCCATTGGTAGGATAGATCGTCATGTTTGTTTTCCAGTCATAGTACGTTGGCCAACAGAACCGATGGTAATGGCAATTTACTGACTCACCTACGAATCCTAACAACGCACCCCGACCGTCTCCCTTGGGCCTGGTCTCCGGAGAGCAGTATATCCTTCGCGTCGGACTTATTAAAGAAAAACTTGAACCTGATTGATTGAACATCGCTGAGACCTGAAAATAGCTGTGCAGTGACACTCCCCATCCAACCTGACAGAGCTTGAGAGGATCTACAGAGAAGAATGGGGAAACTCCCCAAATACAGATGTGCCGAGCTTGTAGAGTCATACCCAAAATGACTTGAGACTGTAATCGCTGCCAAAGGTGCTTCAACAAAGTACTGAGTAAAAGGTCTCTATACTTATGTGAATGGGATATTTCAGTTTTGTTTATACCTTTTCAACGTTGAAAAAAAACTGTTTTTGCTTCGTCATCATGCGGTATTGTGATGAGGGAAACCAATATTTCATACATTTTATAAGGCTGTAATGTAACAAAATTTGGAAAAAGTCAAGGGGTCTGAATACTTTCCCAATGTACTGTATGTAAATGTAATAATTCTGTTTGCTTTTTTTAATACATTTGCAAAAATGTCTAAAAACCTGTTTTTGCTTTGTCATCATGGGGTATTGTGTGTATATTGATGAGGGGGGGGGATCAATTTTAGAATAAGGCTGTAACGTAACAAAATGTGGAAAAAGTGAATGGTTCTGAATATTGAACTGCTGTATATGTTTAGACAGAGTAAGAGTGCAGTTGTCCATTGACAGGTCTAAGATCAGTTCAGAACCACCTCTTCTGATCCTGGACATTGACAGCGCTATAAACACAGTAACAGTGAGATCAAATGACAGGTCTGAGATCAGCTTAGGGCCTCACCTCTTCTGCTCGTGCAGCAGGGAGAACAGGGAGCCCCCGGAGACATATTGGGTGGCTATGGCGAACTGGCTGGGGTCATCCAGACATGCCCCCACAAACTGGATGACACAGGGGTGGTTGAGACGACACAGGATGGACACCTCCCTGCAGAACATGTCCACGTCTGACTTGGAGCAGTACGTGTTGGCCCGATACCTATAGAGAGGAGAATTAAAAGTTAGTTCATATTTAATTAATTTGTGTCTTAGCATTTTATTTAATATTTTAGTAGTTTGTGTTTTAGCATTTTATGTTGTATTTTAGTTGATCGTATTTTCATTCGTTTTGCGAGCCAAGAACAGTGCTAACCAATGTAAGTAATCCTTAGGCCTACCTACCTTTTGATGGCAACGACCTTGTTCTTACACTTGCCTCTATAGACCTTTCCAAATGAGCCTGTGGGTAGAAAATATATTCTACTATTCAATATGGTCTGTATGTGCATAAACCATGTTGTTAAGGAAAACAGTATAGTAACAGAATCTGTCCGTAATACCTGAACCAATGATCTCATTGAACTCCAGGTCAGAGAGCTGCAGTTGGAAGCTTGAGTGGAGGCTGGCCCGGAGGAGAAGAACATCTGCCTTTTCTAAAGAGAGATAGTAAAATGTTCAAGGTGATTTGGATCTCATTTTGAATCAAGTGATCAATGATCAAGAAATTTGGCAAAAACCAACAGACATCAGGTAGGCTAAACTAGGGGCGGCAGGGTAGCCTAGTGGTTAGAGCGTTGGACTAGTAACCGGAAGGTTGCAAGTTCAAATCCCCGAGCTGACAATGTACAAATCTGTCGTTCTGCCCCTCAACAGGCAGTTAACCCACTGTTCCCAGGCCGTCATTGAAAATAAGAATTTGTTCTTTAACTTGCCTAGTTAAAAAAAATAGGAAAATATGTAATTGACCATCAGTCAGTCAACAGATTATCATTAGCCTGGTGTTTACTATATTGATTACCAGATCATAATTAAAAGACACACGGAGTCTAGGGCTGTCCCCGACTAAACCTTTGTCGAACATGAGTTGTCTGTTCATTTGACCAGTCGATTGGTTGAAATTATTTAAAACTTGTATTTTTACAAGTTATTATTAAGTCAAATCAACTATATTCACTGAGCTTGTCTGATACTTTAAGCACACTGTTTGAATAAATAATTAAGACACACAAATGACTACAGGGAGTCCGGCCAGCAGTTGATTTGATTGTGCCGGGCCTGGCTCAGACTGTGTTAAAAAAAAGATGCCGAGCACCCGTTGTCTCTCGCTCATCCCTGCTGCAGCGACCACCACAGAACATCAAAGTATTTAACACGTTGTCTGTGTTGCTGAAGCTGCAAGATGCATTGCATTCAGAAAGTATTCAGACCCCTTCCCTTTTTTCACATTTTTTGTGACGTTACAGCCTTACTCTAAAATTGATTAAATCTACACATAATACCCTATAACGACAAAGTGAAAACAGTTTTTATTTTTTATTTTAGCAAATGTATATAAAAAGAATAAAACAAAATACCTTATTTACATAAATATTCAGACCCTTTGCTATGAGACTCGACATTGTGTTTCCAATGATCATCCTTGAGATGTTTCTGCAACTTGATTGGAGTCCACCTGTGGTCAATTCAATTGATTGGACTTGATTTGGAAAGGCACACACTTGTCTATATAAGGTCCCACATTTGACAGTGCATGTCAGAGCAAAAACCAAGCCATGAGGGCGAAGGAATTGTCCATAGAGCTCCGAGACAGGATTGTGTTGAGGCACACATCTGGGAAAGGGTACCAAAACGTTTCTGCAGCATTGAAGGTCCCCAAGAACACAGGGGTCTCGATCATTCTTAAATGGAAGAAGTTTAGAACCACCAAGATTCTTTCTAGCACTGGCCGCCCGGGCAAACTGAGCAATCAGGGGAGAAGGGCCTTGGTCAGGGAGGTGACCAAGAACCAGATGGTCACGCTGACATAGCTCCAGAGTTCCTCTGTAGAGATGGGAGAACCTTCCAGAAGGACAACCATTTTTGCAGCACTCCACCAATAAGGCCTTTATGGCAGTGGCCAGACGGAAGCCACTCCTCAGTAATAGGGACATGAAAGCCAGGTTGGAGTTTGCCAAAAGGCACCTAAAGACTCTCAGACTATGAGAAACAAGATTGGCCTGAATGCCAAGCGTCACGTCTGGAGTAAACCTGGCATCATCCCTACGGTGAAGCATAGTGGTGACAGCATCATGCTGTGGGGATGTTTTTCAGCGGCAGGGACTGGGAGACTAGTCAGGATCGAGGGAAAGATGAACGTAGCAAAGTACAGAGAGATCCTTGATGAAAACCTGCTCCAGAGCACTCAGGACCTCAGACTGGGGTCGAAGGTTTTACCTTCCAACAGGACAACGAAACTAAGCACACAGCCAATATAACGCAGGAGTGGCTTCGGGACAAGTCTCTGAATGTCCTTGAGTGGCCCAGCCAGAGCCCTTACTTAAACCCGATCGAACATCTCTTGAGAGACCTGAAAATAGATGTGCAGTGACGCTCCCCATCCAACCTGACAGAGTTTGAGAGGATCTGCAGAGAAGAATGGGAGAAACTCTCCACATACAGGTGTGCCAAGTTTATAGCATCATAACCAAGAAGACTCGAGGCTGTAATCAATGCCAAAGGTGCTTCAACAAAGTACTGAGTAAAGGGTCTGAATACTTATGTAAATGTGATGTTTCAGTTTTGTATTTGTAATACATTTGCACAAAATTCAAAATAAATGTTTTTGCTTTGTATTATTCATTATGGGATATTGTGTGTTGATTGATGAAGGGAAAATAAATGATTTAATCCATATTAGAATAAGGCTGTGACGTAACAAAATGTGGAAATTGTCAAGGGGAACACTTTCCGAATGCACTGTAATTACACAATTTCTGACTGAAAAGTTCTGTTACCAAAATCGCTGATTTGTTTAGGAAAAACAGTCCCTATTCCCTCAACCTCTTAACGTGACACATGTATGCATCGCATGTACGTGACCAAAGACCTATTCTCACGGGACTAGTATTATTAGAGAACATTGTTTATCTAATTATTACTCCAGAATGTCCGTTATTCCAAGTACGATTCGGAAGGGATTCGTTTTTTCCCCTGTCATTTTTAAAATATATTTTCTATAAATTGACAGTTTTGACAGAAGCCTGGAGGTTTTTATTCTAGGCATGAAGATACAGTATTTTACCATTTCCAGGTGATAGGGCAACACCTATAACTTGAGCTTGGTTCCCAAGTTTCTTAACTGTACCAAACCATCTTTGGTATAGTGTCGCTATAATATTTGAATTGAGAAAGTGTGATCATAATCATTACGATATTTTAGCAATCTGTAGTACTTACTAAATGCCCCCAGATGTGAGCTAAACAGTTACATTTTTTAAGGGTTTAGATGAGAAAGTGAATTTATAATTTCAAACTTCAAATTTAGGTCAGTTGTATGCTGCTTTGTGATCTATTAAAAGCAAGGGTTGCATTAAATGGGCACAATATTTTGTTTTAATGATGCATTTGACAATATTCAATTAATACGCACAAAACATATAAACAAAAACATTCACTGTGAAAGTTGATGTAGGCCATTAATATATAGTTTATATGTAGCACTTAGTTCAATTTTATCCAATCAGTTATTGTGATCTTTTCCAAACCAAGAGAAACATCTGTCAAACTCAGATATTTTTTCAAAACACAGGGATGTTGATTCACACAGGACTAGTATTATCAGAAGACCTTGGAGTTCACCAATAAACAGAAGGCTAATCTGGTTGGAATTGTTTCTTTCCTGCCATGTAAAAATGAATGACATGGCAGATTAGGACGGGACTAAAATTACAGATGTGGTGTTTTGTACTCATGCACATAATTATGTTTACCCGACCTCCCCTAGTAAAACTAATTCCGTCGGAATAGGACACAATAGGGCCTGACCTATAGCATATCATAACAATAAATTGGTTATTACAAACTCTGAACACATGTGACAGCAAAATGGATGCAGAGTAAGTGAGAAATAAACTCGAAAGGGGGGAATGTTTGTTTACTGGTTGCTCAGGAGGTAAAGGGGAAGTCGGATGTGTGGAATAAATGTGACTAGTTGTGGAAAATCCTGGAGATCAAGAAAAAGAAGGAGAGGAGCAAGCGCTGCGTGTATATTATGTCTCTGCCAAACAGGTGCTGAATAGAATACAATATCATTTCCCTGAGCGTTTGGAACAATATAAACACTCAATAAATTATAAGTGTGCCAATGTTTTCTTTGTTCAGCATTTATTACAGCAAAGACTAAAAACAGTCACATTCATTAGTGAATGCAATTTCCGAATTGGGACGTTTTATTTATTGTTTAAGTTCATTAATTAAGACTGGCGTAATTTTAAATGAAAACTATAATTCATATCATGAATGACTCATATGCTGTGTGATGACATGAACAAATTAATGATTGATTGATACAGTAGCCTATTTAAGAATTAAAATATATACCTAAGTAAGTTACGGTATTTAGACAAAACAGGATGCGGTTTTAGGCTTACAGCTCAATGGTAGTTATCTTCTTATGTCTGGGGGCAGTATTGAGTAGCTTGGATGAATAAGGTGTCCAGAGTAAACTGTCTGCTACTCAGGCCCAGTTGCAAATATATGCATATTATTAGTAGATTTGGATAGAACACACTGTCGTTTCTAAAACTGTTTGAATGATGTCTGTGAGTATAACATAACTCATATGGCAGGCGGAAACCTGAGAACAAATCCAACCAGGAAGTGGGAAATCTGAGGTTTGTAGTTTTTCAAGTCATTGCCTATCGAATATTTCAAATCAAATTTAGTTTGTCACATACACATGGTTAGCAGATGTTAATGCGGGTGTAGCGAAATGCTTGTGAATATACAGTGTCTATGGGGTCATATTGCATTTCCTAAGGCTTCCACTAGATGTCAACAGTCTTTAGAACTTGTTTGAGGCTTCTACTGTAAAGGAGGGGGGAATGAGAGCTGATTGAGTCAGGCGTCTAGCAGAGTGCCATGAGCTCATTCAGGTGCGCTCCCGTGAGAGGTAGCTGCGTTCCATCGCATTTCTACAGACAAAGGAATTCTCCGGTTGAAACATTATTGAAGATTTATGTTTAAAAACATCCTACAGATTGATTCTATACATCGTTTGACATGTTTCTACAAACTGTAATGGAATTTTTTTACTTTTCGTCTGCCCTGCGCGTCGTGAATTTGGATTTGTGAACTCAAGGCGCGAACAAAAAGGAGGTATTTGGACATAAATGGACTTTATCGAACAAATCACACATTTATTGTGGAACTGGGAGTGCATTCTGATGAGTATCATCAAAGATAAGTGAATATTTATAATGCTATTTCTGACTTCTGTTGACTCCACAACATGGCGGATATCTGTATGGCTTGTTTTGTGTCTGAGTGCTGTACTCAGATTATTGCATGGTGTGCTTTTTCAGTAAAGCTTTTTGAAGTCTGACACAGCGGTTACATTAAGGAGAAGTTAATCTAAAGTTCCATGCGTAACACTTGTATTTTCATCAACATTTATGATGAGTATTTCTGTAAATTGATGTGGCTTTCTGCAAAATCACCAAATGTTTTGGAAGCAAAACATTACTGAACGTAATTCTCCAATCTAAACTGAGATTTTTGGATATAAATATGAACTTTATCGAACAAAACATACATGTATTGTGTAACATGAAGTCATGTGAGTGTCATCTGATGAAGATAATAAGTGGTTAGTGATGTATTTTATCTCTATTTCTGCTTTTTGTGACTTCTCGCTTTGGCTGGAAAAATGGCTGTGTTTTTCTGTGACTAGGTACTGACCTAACATAATCATTTGGTGTGCTTTCGTCGTAAAGCATTTTTGAAATTGGACACTGTGGTGGGATTAACAACAAGTTTATCTTTAAAATGGTGTAAAATACTTGTGTGTTTGAGGAATTTTAATTATGAGATTTCTGTTGTTTTGTATTCGGCGCCCTGCACTTTAACTGGCTATTGTCACATCGATCCCGTTAGCTGGATCTAAGCCATAAGAATTTTTAAACAAGGCTGCTATACAGTACTAAGCCTACTAATGATAATGACATTACTTATTATTCTAATAATGATTATAATAATAATAACATTAAGAAGGAGATCAAGAAAAAGGAGCATTATTATCGTTATAAATATTATTTTTGTGACAATTTAGAACAGCTTAAAAAACATTAAATAATTATAATTAATACCAGAGAGGCTGTTCTAATGGGAAAAGGTGTAAAGCCTTTATCACAGTAAAGCAAAGATTAAAAACAAATGAATTTGCGGAATTGTTTAGTTCACATGAAGTTGGTTGAGGCTTGGTGCTCACGGAATCAGTAGGTTGTTTAACAAACACTCAAACAGGCAACAGAAGCAGGAAAAGGCAACTCCGGGATACTGTCCAGTGTCTGTGTTCTTTTGCCCATCTTAATCTTTTATTTTTATTGGACAGTTTGAGATATGGCTTTTTCTTTGCAACTCTGCATAGAAGGCCAACATCTCGGAGTTGCCTCTTCACTGTTGACGTTAAGACTGGTGTTTTGTGGGTACTATTTAATGAACCTGCCAGTTGAGGACTTGTGAGGCATCTGTTTCTCAAACTAGACACTCCAGTGTACTTGTCCTCTTGCTCAGTTGTGCACCGGGGCCTCCCACTCCTCTTTCTATTCTGGTTAGGGCCAGTTTGCTCTGTTCTGTGAAGGGAGTTGTACACAGATTGTGCGAGATCTTCAGTTTCTTGGCAATTTCTCGCATGAAATAGCCTTCATTTCTCAGAACAAGAATACACTGATGAGTTTCAGAAGAAAGTTATTTGATTCTGGCTATTTTGAGGCTGCAATTGAACCCACAAATGCTGATGCTCCAGATACTCAACTAGTCTAAAGAATGCCGGTTTTATTGCTTCTTTAATCATAACAACAGTTTTCAGCTGTGCTAACATAATTGCAAAAGGGTTTTCTAATGATCCATTAGCATTTTAAAATGATAAACTTGGATTAGCTAACACAATGTGCCATTGGAACACAGGAGTGATGGTTGCTGATAATGGGATCCTGTACGCCTATGTAGATATTCCATTAAAAATCAGCTGTTTCCAGATACAATTGTGATTTACAACATTAACAATGTCTACACTGTATCAATTTGATGTTATTTTAATGGACAAAAAATGTGCTTTTCTTTCAAAAACAAGGAAATCTCTAAGTGACCCCCAACTTATGAACGGTAGTGTAAGTGATCCCCAAATCAATGTAGTTCACATCATATTTGCACCTCTTTGATGGTCCAACGTCCCTGTCTGTTGTTCGGTGCTTTCCCGGGTAAGGGGTCAGTAGCTCTTCGGCTCCATCAGATTCACAAGTGTCAGTGTCCATGCTAGCTGGGCTAACAACAAATGTAGAATTACTGATGCTAGCATTGGATGTGCTCGTGGAAGCAGAACAACTTGTGTCGTTGACAGGTGCAGGTGTAGTACTGCTGTAGTACTGCTGGTAGTAGCAGTACTACCAGTAGAGCTGGTATGAGTCTCTATGGACGCAAGCCTTACTAAATGGACTGTTTGAAAATGTGAAGATAAAAAAAAATGTAATCACATTTTTATTTGGCGTACCCACCGACGGCATTGCGCGTACCCCAGTTTGGGAATACCTGTCTTAGACAATAAGGCAAGGGCTGTTTTCTCATCTCCTTATTCTGCTGCTGCCTCCACCTCATTGTTCTCAACACCAATATGCTGGTTAACTTTGCTATGATGCACACAGCAACGTAGTCTAGAAAAAGGCGGAAATTCAAAAGCGCACTGATGTGTTTCTGAACCGGCAGACAGCAACTGCTATCCAATGCTGGAGAAAACACATTTGTTATTAAATAATATAATTGTTCTTAGTGTTGAGTCATTGTTCTTATGTAATATACCAATATACAATTTAGTGTTGAGTCATTGTTATTATGTAATATAACCATATACAATTTAGTGTTGAGTCATTGTTATTATGTAATATAACCATATACAATTTAGTGTTGAGTCATTGTTATTATGTAATATAACCATATAGAATTCCAGCAGCACTTGACAGAGTGATGGACTGTGCCATCACCATGGCCTCCACAATGGATCAGTCCACTCAGACAGGCGCCAATCAGACAGGTGTCTTGTACACAATATTATTTTATTTTTTGCTAACCCCATTTAGTCTACTAAAAACATCTTGGTCGACCAACAGCCTATCCACCAAACAATCGACCAGACGACTAAATGGGGTCAGCCCTACCTGAGTCACATAGCAACAGTAACCAGTGAGCTTTTTTCTCTCTTTTTGTTGTTGTTATTTTATTTATTTTTTACATTGGCCTGTTGTTTGCTATTGTCGAATACCATATAATCATATATAGGAGACAAACTCTAATAAGTCCCATAGCAACAGTAACCAGTGAGCATGTCACTGTCAGCTGACAGTGATGTGAAGTGTTGCTTGGGTGATGCAGGACACAGCGTGTCATGTGCTTCACTTTACTCCAGTACCTTTGGTCATGCTTTTGATCTTGCCCAGGGGGGACGGCACAGACACGTAGGACCCATCTGAAAGAGTCGTGACAAGATAAACAGGATGATTATCACATTACATTGTACATTGTTGTATGTATTCAGCAATCTTGGTGAGGTGTTATCTTGCACTTTGAACATTACACATTCTCTCCTTTGTAGACCTATTATTTATTCATTTTTTGAAAATAACATTTACTTGTGTTGTATTCTATCATCTTGGTGAGGTGTTATCTTTGAACATTACTAATGTTTATAGTCAACATCCTCTCCTTTTTTGGCCTCTCCTAAAGATACATAGCATTAGATGTACATTATATAGCATAGCAAAGACATTATAGCATCGAAAAGAGAATATTAGTTCTCTCAATTGTCATAATTCCTTACATCCTCTCTCCTTGGCTCCTTAAAATGTATTGGAGAAGAACATCAGAGGTTCCTCCCCTCTGACCTTCTCCTCCAATGCATTTTGAGAAGGCGGTAAGTATAGAGACCATGAGGAATCAAGCAAATACAATTGAGATTCACCCTATGAGATGGCCCTAGATGTTAGGGCCTTGAAGTCCAAGTGCACCAGTGATCCCCTCCTCTCCCACTCACCTCCGCCAGGCTGAGAGTACTCGTTACATGGGGAGTCATCCAGGGGACGCTTGTAGTGTTTGAGCAGAGTGACGATGGTATCATGACCTGGGGTAGGGACACCGGGACAGGGTCACAGATACAGGGATATACAGAAAGGGTTGTTATGGTGGCATTCACTAAAAACAAACCCATTATTACCGCATTATACCCATCTACCAAAGTCACCATTAGTAGTGCTACTACTGCAGTGTCTACTACTACTACTACCACATGTATGACTACTACTGTATGTATTTATTTATTTATTTTACCTTTATTTAACCAGGCAAGTCAGTTAAGAAAAATTTATTATTTTAATACTGGGTTTACGCTACACGGAATGAACGGACAAACATTGCGTGACAAAAGTCACTTGAGTTCACTGAACTCCTTTACCGGGCTGGACTCTTTTTAGGCCTGAGGTACAGGACATTTCTGGAGGAACCAGAACTCATTGTGATATTATTATGTGTGTTTATAATCATTGGTGATGCTAATACAACCCACGCAAAAGAATATAGTTGTTTTTGAAGTTCTTTCCAATGTTTTAAGGGTTTATGAAAAGTTTATTTCCATCCTGACTTTTACATAAGGCCTTTGTATTGGTGTAGATTTGACGGACCAGATGGGACTCATTCCCTCCCAAACCAAAAGGAGAAACCAATGTTTTCTCTGGTAGGCACAACCTACCTGGCACCCCTATAAATAATAACCTCAAGTCAAAACCGTTACAACATGTATGACTACTACTACCGTATGTATGATTAGGAAAGGAAAAGGAAAAAGCAAGGAAAAACTCCCTAGAAAGGCAGGAACCTAGGAAGAAACCTAGAGAGGAACCAGGCTCTGAGGGGTGGCCAGTCCTCCTCTGGCTGGCTTTTCATAGCCGATCATTCAGAGTTAGAGACAGCAGGTGCGGTAGAGAGAGAGAGTCGAAAACAGCAGGTCCGGGACAAGGAAGCATGTCCCGTGAACAGGCCAGGGTTCCATAGGCGCAGGCAGAAGAGTTTAAACTGGAGCAGCAGCACGACCAGGTGGACTGGGGACAACAATGAGTCAATAGGCCAGGTAGTCCTGCGTCACCTGAAGCAGTAAAGCTAACCATGGGAGACTTTAAAATGTGCAATCTTTCTGAACACTTGGGGCGGTAGGGTAGCCTAGTGGTTAGAGAGTTGGACTAGTTACCGAAAGGTTGCAAGTTCAAATCCCCGAGCTGACAAGGTACAAATCTGTCATTCTGCCCCTGAACAGGCAGTTAACCCACTGTTCCTAGGCTGTCATTGAAAATAAGAATTTGTTCTTAACTGTCTTGCCTAGTTAAATAAAGGTTAAAAAAAATGTTTCAAAACTATTTTCTCTTTGTACCAAATCAGGCAATGTCCTCGATTACTCTCTCTGCAGTTGCCATCGCCATCGTTACATACACTCAGCTAGCTAGGCTCAAGCGTGCCAAAACAAGATAAGGCTTGCTATTGGCTCTGAATTAGTGACGTATGCTTAGGCATCATACAATTGTCCCACCTATTACAAGACTATTTGTGATTGGTTGATTCTACTGTCATTCCAAAATGCTGCTCTAATTGAAGTCAATGTCAATGACGTTGGCTGGTGCCTTCTATTCAAAGCCTGAGCGCCTAGCCAATGAGCGTTGAGCCCAGCTAGATTATTTCTATCAAGAGACTACCAAAGAAAAATTCAGATTGGATATTTTTTTCTCTTGGATATTAACCCTTCTTTTCCAAACACAAACTTAAGAAATTCAATAGGAAGATCATTACAACTAAGGCCAAAAAATATTAAATCAATGAAAAGAAAATGACAAATTATAATATATGTAAAAATATATACAGATTTGTATCTATCCTGAGGGCGTAGAGGGCCCTGATGGTTCCCTACTGACTACTACTGGATAATGGTACAGTCACTACTCCATGTATGCCAACGACTACTAATACTACTACTAATACTACTACTAATACTACTGGGTAGTACTACAGTCACTACTTGTTGTGAAATTGTTAGGTTATATTACTTGTTAGATATTACTGCATGGTCAGAACTAGAAGCACAAGCATTTCGCTAAACTTGCATTAACACCTGCTAACCATGTGTATGTGACAAATACATTTGATTTGATTTTACTACTATGATGTAGTACACAGTCACTACTATTACTTATACTCTCACTATTCATTCTTACTGAGACAGGGGTAGGGTGACAGTGTGGGGGAGTAAAATCAATTACAAACAGTTACTCAGTGTACAGTGAGGGAAAAAAGTATTTGATCCCTTGCTGATTTTGTACGTTTGCCCACTGACAAAGAAATTATCCGTCTATAATTTTAATGGTAGGTTTATTTGAACAGTGAGAGACAGAATAACAGCAAAAAAATCCAGAAAAACGCATGTCAAAAGTGTTATAAATTGATTTGCATTTTAATGAGGGAAACAAGTATTTGACCCCCTCTCAATCAGAAAGATTTCTGGCTCCCAGGTGTCTTTTATACAGGTAACGAGCTGAGATTAGGAGCACACTCTTTAGGAGCACTCCCTTTAAGAGTGTGCTCCTAATCTCAGTTTGTTACCTGTATAAAAGACACCTATCCACAGAAGCAATCAATCAATCAGATTCCAAACTCTACACCATGGCCAAGACCAAAGAGCTCTCCAAGGATGTCAGGGACAAGATTGTAGACCTACACAAGGCTGGAATGGGCTACAAGACCATCGCCAAACAGCTTGGTGAGAAGGTGACAACAGTTGGTGCGATTATTCGCAAATGGAAGAAACACAAAAGAACTGTCAATCTGCCTCTGCCTGGGGCTCCATGCAAGATCTCACCTCGTGGATTTGCAAGAATCGTGAGAACGGTGAGGAATCAGCCCAGACCTACACGGGAGGATCTTGTCAATGATCTCAAGGCAGCTGGGACCATAGTCACCAAGAAAACAATTGGTAACACACTACGCCGTGAAGGACTGTCAACAATGGAGGTGGAAACATGCTTTGGGGGTGTTTTTCTGCCAAGGGGACAGGACAACTTCACCGCATCAAAGGAAGAATGGACGGGGCCATGTACCATCAAATCTTGGGTGAGAACCTCCTTCCCTCAGCCAGGGCATTGAAAATGGGTTGTGGATGGGTATTCCAGCATGACAATGACCCAAAACACACGGCCAAGGCAACAAGGGAGTGGCTCAAGAAGAAGCACATTTAAGGTCCTGGAGTGACCTAGCCAGTCTCCAGTCCTTAATCCCATAGAAAATCTGTGGAAGGAGCTGAAGGTTCGAGTTGCTAAACGTCAGCCTCGAAACCTTAATGACTTGGAGAAGATCTGCAAAGAGGAGTGGGACAAAATCCCTCCTGAGATGTGTGCAAACCTGGTGGCCAACTACAAGAAACGTCTGACCTCTGTGATTGCCAACAAAGGTTTTGCCACCAAGTAGTAAGTCATGTTTTGCAGAGGGGTGGCGAATCGCATCTCTGCATGTCTGGCAGACATATCAGTGTGGATGACGGATCACCACCTCAAGCTGAACCTCGGCAAGACGGAGCTGCTCCTCCTCCCGGGGAAGGACTGCCCGTTCCATGATCTCGCCATCACGGTTGACAACTCCATTGTGTCCTCCTCCCAGAGCACTAAGAACCTTGGCGTGATCCTGGACAACACCCTGTCGTTCTCAACTAACATCAAGGCGGTGGCCCGTTCCTGTAGGTTCATGCTCTACAACATCCGCAGAGTACGACCCTGCCTCACACAGGAAGCGGCGCAGGTCCTAATCCAGGCACTTGTCATCTCCCGTCTGGATTACTGCACTCGCTGTTGGCTGGGCTCCTGCCTGTGCCGCAGAACGCCGCAGCCCGTCTGGTGTTCAACCTTCCCAAGTTCTCTCACGTCACCCCGCTCCTCCACTCTCTCCACTGGCTTCCAGTTGAAGCTCGCATCCGCTACAAGACCATGGTGCTTGCCTATGGAGCTGTGAGGGGAACGGCACCTCAGTACCTCCAGGCTCTGATCAGGCCCTACACCCAAACAAGGGCACTGCGTTCATCCACCTCTGGCCTGCTCGCCTCCCTACCACTGAGGAAGTACAGTTCCCGCTCAGCCCAGTCAAAACTGTTCGCTGCTCTGGCCCCCAATGGTGGAACAAACTCCCTCACGACGCCAGGACAGCGGAGTCAATCACCACCTTCTGGAGACACCTGAAACCCCACCTCTTTAAGGAATACCTAGGATAGGATAAAGTAATCCTTATCACCCCCCCCCCCCTTAAAAGATTTAGATGCACTATTGTAAAGTGGCTGTTCCACTGGATGTCATAAGGTGAATGCACCAATTTGTAAGTCGCTCTGGATAAGAGCGTCTGCTAAATGACTTAAATGTAAATGTAAAATGTAAATGGGTCAAATACTTATTTCCCTCATTAAAATGCAAATCAATTTATAACCTTTTTGACATGCATTTTTCTGGATTTTGTTGTTGTTATTCTGTCTCTCACTGTTCAAATAAACCTACCAATACAATTATAGACTGATATTTTTTTTGTCAGTAGGCAAACGTACAAAATCAGCAGGGGATCAAATACTTGTTTCCCTCACTGTACAGTACAGTCAAGGTTTCCTAGCAAAGTCAAATCTCTGAAAGTTACAAACCATCCTCCTCACAATTCAAGGAAAGTCAATCATCTGTGAAAAAGAGATCTAGTAAAGATGTTATCATCTCAGCACTAATTACAAAATCTAGCCTTTCTGAGATACAGCTTTGTCTTTGGCCTCCCATTGGACAGACCCATGTGTCCATCACTGACTAACCTTTCTCATAGGCCCACATGAGGCAGGTCTGCTCCTCCTTCTCCCCACTGGACCGGCTGGGGTCACAGGCCACCAGGTTCATGTCAGCCCCGCTGTCCAATAGGAACTGGACCAGACATATGTGGCCGTGGAAACATGCACTGTGCAGACCTACAGAGATAGTGACAGGGTTCATAGGTTATTAGCCTAAGCAGTCAGATCAACCGCTCTTCTTCCATTCATATGGACCATATTTGTGTTGAAGTCTTTGCCAATTGTCAAAGTCGTTTTTTATGTATGACTATTGTTGCAAAACTTATTCCCCTCTGGGATAACAAAGATGGAACTTGAACTTATTGAGTGCTTTCGGATGGTTTAGAAGTCCTTGCCAATCGTTTTTTATATTTGACTATTGCTGCAAAACCAATTTTAATTGGAACTAGATCTTATTAAGTGCTCTCGGGTGGTTTAGATGTTATTTATAGGGCCAAGAGCTTTTCCTCTTCAGTTCTGGTCAACAAAAACTCCTGGCCTCAGTCATACTTTAACATTAGGGTCAAGATATTGTTCTGATCGCGTGACCTGGCCAGGGAAAATATGTTTTTACTTCCGGGTTGGAGCGAGCGGTCGCATCTGCACTTCGGTCCGCAGGTAGTATAACTTTTCATTACATTTCATTACATTTCATTATAGTACAACGGTTTGATTTGTCTAATCTTAGCAATTTCTTCTTAGCTAGCTACATAGCCGTCTTTGTATCAAAGATAATTGCGTAATTATCGTATTTCGTCGTCCTAACGTAGTCTACACTGCTATCTGCCCAGCAGCTAGCCAGCTAGCAAACGTCCACCGTCTACCGAATAGCAGCACTGTAGAAACTATTACACTCAACTGAACGACTTGATTAGTGTAGTGTTAGCTAGCTACATAGTTGTCTTTGCGGTCTTCGTATCCAAGATAATTGTGTAGTTTAGAGTGTGTAGTCTTAGAGTGATTATCTTAATCTACCGAGGTTAGCTAGCCAGCTATTTGTCGTCCTTAACGTAGGAGACACTGCTAGCTAGCCAACAGCTATCCAACGTCTACCGAATAGAACTTCAACAACCCGGTCGCATTCCGCTTCGCTCCACAGGTAGTATCACATTTTCATTTCATTTCATTACAGCACAACAGTTTGATTTGTTTGATCGTAGCTAGCTACATAGCTAGCTACATAGCCGTCTATTGTCGTTCTTTTAACGCAACGTAACGTAATCAACACTGCTAGCTAGCCAGCTAGCCCCCGAATAGCAGCACTGTAGAAACTATTACACTCAACGGAACGACATGATTAGTGTAGTGTCAACAACGCAGCCACTGCCAGCTAGCCTACAAAGTCAACAACGCAGCCACTGCCAGCTAGCCTACTTCAGCAGTACTGTATCATTTTAATCATTTTAGTCAATAAGATTCTTGCTACGTAGGCTTAACTTTCTGAACATTCGAGACGTGTAGTCCACTTGTCATTCCAATCTCCTTGCATTAGCGTAGCCTCTTCTGTAGCCTGTCAACTATGTGTCTGTCTATCCCTGTTCTCTCCTCTCTGCACAGACCATACAAACGCTCCACACCGCGTGGCCGCGGCCACCCTAATCTGGTGGTCCCAGCGCGCACGACCCACGTGGAGTTCCAGGTCTCCGGTAGCCTCTGGAACTGCCGATCTGCGGCCAACAAGGCAGAGTTCATCTCAGCCTATGCCTCCCTCCAGTCCCTCGACTTCTTGGCACTGACGGAAACATGGATCACCACAGATAACACTGCTACTCCTACTGCTCTCTCTTCGTCCGCCCACGTGTTCTCGCACACTCCGAGAGCTTCTGGTCAGCGGGGTGGTGGCACCGGGATCCTCATCTCTCCCAAGTGGTCATTCTCTCTTTCTCCCCTTACCCATCTGTCTATTGCCTCCTTTGAATTCCATGCTGTCAAAGTTACCAGCCCTTTCAAGCTTAACATCCTTATCATTTATCGCCCTCCAGGTTCCTCGGAGAGTTCATCAATGAGCTTGATGCCTTGATAAGCTCCTTTCCTGAGGACGGCTCACCTCTCACAGTTCTGGGCGACTTTAACCTCCCCACGTCTACCTTTGACTCATTCCTCTCTGCCTCCTTCTTTCCACTCCTCTCCTCTTTTGACCTCACCCTCTCACCTTCCCCCTACTCACAACGCAGGCAATACGCTCGACCTCATCTTTACTAGATGCTGTTCTTCCACTAACCTCATTGCAACTCCCCTCCAAGTCTCCGACCACTACCTTGTATCCTTTTCCCTCTCGCTCTCATCCAACACTTCCCACACTGCCCCTACTCGGATGGTATCGCGCCGTCCCAACCTTCGCTCTCTCTCCCCCGCTACTCTCTCCTCTTCCATCCTATCATCTCTTCCCTCTGCTCAAACCTTCTCCAACCTATCTCCTGATTCTGCCTCCTCAACCCTCCTCTCCTCCCTTTCTGCATCCTTTGACTCTCTATGTCCCCTATCCTCCAGGCCGGCTCGGTCCTCCCCTCCCGCTCCGTGGCTCGACGACTCATTGCGAGCTCACAGAACAGGGCTCCGGGCAGCCGAGCGGAAATGGAGGAAAACTCGCCTCCCTGCGGACCTGGCATCCTTTCACTCCCTCCTCTCTACATTTTCCTCCTCTGCATCTGCTGCTAAAGCCACTTTCTACCACTCTAAATTCCAAGCATCTGCCTCTAACCCTAGGAAGCTCTTTGCCACCTTCTCCTCCCTCCTGAATCCTCCTCCCCCTCCTCCTCTCTGCAGATGACTTCGTCAACCATTTTGAAAAGAAGGTCGACGACATCCGATCCTCGTTTGCTAAGTCAAACGACACCGCTGGTTCTGCTCACACTGCCCTACCCTGTGCTCTGACCTCTTTCTCCCTCTCTCTCCAGATGAAATCTCGCGTCTTGTGACGGCCGGCCGCCCAACAACCTGCCTGCTTGACCCTATCCCTCCTCTCTTCTCCAGACCATTTCCGGAGACCTTCTCCCTTATCTCACCTCGCTCATCAACTCATCCCTGACCGCTGGCTACGTCCCCTTCCGTCTTCAAGAGAGCGAGAGTTGCACCCCTTCTGAAAAAACCTACACTCGATCCCTCCGATGTCAACAACTACAGACCAGTATCCCTTCTTTCTTTTCTCTCCAAAACTCTTGAACGTGCCGTCCTTGGCCAGCTCTCCCGCTATCTCTCTCAGAATGACCTTCTTGATCCAAATCAGTCAGGTTTCAAGACTAGTCATTCAACTGAGACTGCTCTTCTCTGTATCACGGAGGCGCTCCGCACTGCTAAAGCTAACTCTCTCTCCTCTGCTCTCATCCTTCTAGACCTATCGGCTGCCTTCGATACTGTGAACCATCAGATCCTCCTCTCCACCCTCTCCGAGTTGGGCATCTCCGGCGCGGCCCACGCTTGGATTGCGTCCTACCTGACAGGTCACTCCTACCAGGTGGCGTGGCGAGAATCTGTCTCCTCACCACGCGCTCTCACCACTGGTGTCCCCCAGGGCTCTGTTCTAGGCCCTCTCCTATTCTCGCTATACACCAAGTCACTTGGCTCTGTCATAACCTCACATGGTCTCTCCTATCATTGCTATGCAGACAACACACAATTAATCTTCTCCTTTCACCCTTCTGATGACCAGGTGGCGAATCGCATCTCTGCATGTCTGGCAGACATATCAGTGTGGATGACGGATCACCACCTCAAGCTGAACCTTGGCAAGACGGAGCTGCTCTTCCTCCCGGGGAAGGACTGCCCGTTCCATGATCTCGCCATCACGGTTGACAACTCCATTGTGTCCTCCTCCCAGAGCGCTAAGAACCTTGGCGTGATCCTGGACAACACCCTGTCGTTCTCAACTAACATCAAGGCGGTGGCCCGTTCCTGTAGGTTCATGCTCTACAACATCCGCAGAGTACGACCCTGCCTCACACAGGAAGCGGCGCAGGTCCTAATCCAGGCACTTGTCATCTCCCGTCTGGATTACTGCAACTCGCTGTTGGCTGGGCTCCCTGCCTGTGCCATTAAACCCCTACAACTCATCCAGAACGCCGCAGCCCGTCTGGTGTTCAACCTTCCCAAGTTCTCTCACGTCACCCCGCTCCTCCGCTCTCTCCACTGGCTTCCAGTTGAAGCTCGCATCCGCTACAAGACCATGGTGCTTGCCTACGGAGCTGTGAGGGGAACGGCACCTCAGTACCTCCAGGCTCTGATCAGGCCCTACACCCAAACAAGGGCACTGCGTTCATCCACCTCTGGCCTGCTCGCCTCCCTACCACTGAGGAAGTACAGTTCCCGCTCAGCCCAGTCAAAACTGTTCGCTGCTCTGGCCCCCAATGGTGGAACAAACTCCTCACCATGCCAGGACAGCGGAGTCAATCACCACCTTCCGGAGACACCTGAAACCCCACCTCTTTAAGGAATACCTTGGATAGGATAAAGTAATCCTTCTCACCCCCCTTAAAAGATTTAGATGCACTATTGTAAAGTGGCTGTTCCACTGGATGTCATAAGGTGAATGCACCAATTTGTAAGTCGCTCTGGATAAGAGCGTCTGCTAAATGACTTAAATGTAAATGTAATGTAAATGGAAAACCTCCTGGCCTTAGGTTAGGTAACGAGGAGACATAGCCACCTGTGTGTCCGTCTCTGCCCTGATGGTTGATGCTCATGGCGTTCTGACCGAGCAGGAACTTGACCATCTCCAGACTCTTCCCATAGGTGCAGGCACTGTGGGGAGAGGTAGACACTGCTGTTTTCTTGGACCAGTTCAGACGGAGAAGGTAACTCATAGGGTTACACTGGGGTTATTACCTGTGAAAGGCGGTCTCGCTAAATATGTTCTCCTTTGACAGACTCTCTGTGCCTGACAGCTGTACTATCTCCTTCACCACCTCAAACTTTCCGTTGTAGCAGGCCCTGTGGAACACAGGCGCAATGAGTTGCAGATACAGCTAGACACATAAGGAGATCATAGTAGCTTTAATCAGTCTCAGTGAATAAGACCAGGGGCCATATGTATCAAATCAAATCACACTTTATTTATCACATGCTTTGTAAATAACAGGTGTAGACTAACAGTGAAATGCCCTTCCCAACAATGCAGTGAGAAAAATATAGAAAAAATTATAACATAAGGAAAAAATACACAATGAGTAAAGATAACTTTGCTATATACACGGCAACCAGTACCAAGTTGATGTCCAGGGATATGAGGTAGATATGGGCAGGGGTAAAGTGACTAAACAACAAGAGATATCATTAACAGTAGCAGTAGTGTATGCGATGAGTCAAAAGACTTACTGCAAAAGAGGGTCAATGTCGATAGTCAGGGTAGCTATTTTGTGGACTCTTCTATTTAGAAGTCTTATCTGCGGGCCCATGCCAACATTTTTCTGCCTCTTGGGGGTGAAGAGGCATTGTCGTGCCTTCTTCATGACTGTGTTGGTGTGTGTGGATCACGTAAATCCCTTAGTGATCAAGTGTCTCAGAGTAGGAGCACTGATTTAGGATCAGTTTTGACTTTCAGTTTAGATAACAATGAATACTGGTTACATAGATGGCGGGGGCAGATTCTAGATCAGCCATCCAACTCTGAGACACTTGATACATACAGCCACCAGTTCAATCTGCTGCTGAACTCCTCAGAGGGTACTGACATGAGCCAGTGAAATCATTCTCTGTCTATTTCCCCCGTGTTGTACTCTAAATGGTTTCACCCCAGATGTTCTTATCATTATGATATACTGTATCATTAGTTAACTCACAGGTGGAGAGGGGTGTCTCCGTAGATGTTGACGGAGTGAGGCTGTAGCTCAAAGTTGCCCTGCAACAGGAAGTGGACCACTTCATGGTGGCCGAAACGGGCACAGAAGTGGAGCGGGACATGGTCCTCATTGTCCTGAGCATTCACTGTGGAGGAAGAAGGACTGAGTTGTTTTCTGGTTGGGCACCTTTAAATAAGTTAGTAATTTCCTTACTAAAACCATGTACAACTTTGAACACTTGAATAAAACCAGAGTCGTTGTGTGACTTGTAGATAAACATGATGGTCAGTACCGGTAGACCATAATGAACATCAGGTCCACTATGCAGTTACATCATAATGTTCCCCACTCAAGCGCACGTCCCATCAAGATAAACAGTATATCATCTGAACTGTGGATTGTATTGAGAGCATGTTTAGAGACACGGTGAAACTCAAGCATGTACCCTGTAGCTCCCAGACCTACTGCACAAACTCTCACCTTCAGTCTTGCTCCCCTCTGCCAGCAGCAGTTTTACGACGCTGAGGAAGCCCTTGGCGGCTGCCAGGTGTAACGGTCTGTCTCCCACCTCCCCACTCACATTTACATCCGCCCCAAACTTCAACAACAGCTTAGCCACCTGAGAGATTTACATTTTAAACATTTAGCAGACACTCTTATCCAGAATTACTTACAATTAGTGCATTCACCTTAAGATAGCTAGGTGAGACAACAACACATCACAATTGTGGCGGGCTGCGGCATTCTGGATAAATTGCAGAGATTTGATGGCACAAGCAGGGAGCCCAGCCAACAGAGAGTTGCAGTAGTCTAGACGGGAAATGCAAAGTTCCTGGATTAGGACCGACGCCACTTCCTGTGTGAGGAAAGGTCATACTCGACGAATGTTGTAGAGCTGGAACCTGTTTTGATGTTTGCTGAGAACGACAGAGTGTTGTCCAGGGTCACACCAAGGTTATGTGTGACTCACAACCTGGATTCAGTCTTATGTAGAACATTTTTAAATTGTGCATGATCATGCATGATGGACGCATCTCCCTGTCACGGATGTCATGCCAGCGTTGCCCTTAGTTTGAAGATGTAATCCGGAGACAGGTGTTTTCTCCCTCTCTTTAGCTATCATATTCTAATTCCACTGATTTCAAAACTCGATCCTCCAGAAAGTGGAGAGAGACACTTATGCAGCTCCACTACACGATACATAAAAAATACGCGTTTGACAGGATTACCAACACAGACTCACCAGTTCAAATAGACAGAAGCATTCTATATGGCAGACCAATCCGAACTCCTTTTTTGGTATAACCAGCCCACTCATTATCTCAGCCAATCATGGCTAGTGGGAAGGTTGCTGTCTTTTTATGTGGCTTTTCCAACAAGGCTCATAAATTAACACCTTTGTTTTTAAGGCACATGAAAGTTCACATGTTCCAGAAAAAAACGCATTTTGATAAAAACAAATTTAAAAAAGTTCAAATGGCTCTCTTCTGAAGCTGACATGCACCTAGTTTCCTGTAACAGGTCACATTTGCACTCTGGAAGAGGGACAGCATGGAGTGGTCAACCACAATGGAGAGGTTTTGGAGTGGGCAGGCCTTCCCCGGTAGGAAGCGCAGCTCAGTTTTGTCGAGGTTGAGCTTGAAGTGGTGGGCCAGCGTACAAGCTGAGGTATCTGCCAGGCATGCAGAGATGTGTCGCCATCAGGGGAAAGAGAAGAGTAGTTGAGTGTCATCCAAATAGAAATGATAGGAGAGACCATGTGAAGATCCAAGCCAAGTGACAGAGCCGAGTGATTTGTAAAGAGAAAGGAGGGGAGGGCCTAGAAGCGAGCCCTGGGGACACCATTAGTGAGATGACGTGGTGCAGACACAGACCCTCTCCACACCACCTTGTAGGAGCGACCTGCCAGGAAGGATGCAATCCAGGAATGCAGAGGTTGTCCAACCCTGAGAAGGTGGTAGAAGAGTATCTGATGGTTCACGGTCTCAAAGGCAGCGGATAGGTAAGGTAAGGGAAAGCCAGTTACGCAACTGTCTGTATTCAACCCGAAATGTGTCTTCCGCTTTTAACCCAACCCTTCTGAATCAGAGAGGTGTGGCGGGCTGCCTGAATCAAAGGTCCACGTCATCGGCGCACAGGGAGCAGTTGTTGTTGGGGGTTAACTGCCTTGTTGGCTCTGGAATTCAAGCCAGTGACATTCCGGTTACTGGCCCAACGCTCTTAGCCGTAAGGCTACCTGGAGGTTGAGAACAGAAGAGAGAGAGTCAACTATGGCAGAGCGGAGAGCCTCTGTGACACAAAGGAGAGTGGTCTTAGTTGAGTGAGCCGCATTGAAGCCTGGTTAGGGTTTTGAAGATCGTTCTGAGAGATATAACGAGAGAGTTGGTCAGAGACAGCACACTCAAGTGTTTTGGAAAGATAAGAAAGAAGAGATACTGGTCTGTAGTTTTTTACATCAGATGAGTCGACTGTTGGTTTCTTGAGGAGGGGAGCAACTCTGG
This sequence comes from Oncorhynchus keta, assembly GCF_023373465.1. Taxonomy (NCBI): domain Eukaryota; kingdom Metazoa; phylum Chordata; class Actinopteri; order Salmoniformes; family Salmonidae; genus Oncorhynchus; species Oncorhynchus keta. Next base: position 43,893,392 of record NC_068442.1, read on the forward strand.
CCATCTTTAAGTCAGAGGGGACACAGCCAGTGGAAAGGGATGAGTTGATGAGGGAGTGAGAAGGTCTCCAGAGATAGGATGTGGTCAAGTGGGCAGGATTTTGGGCGGCCAGTCATCACTAGTCACAGGATTTTATCTGGAGACAGAGGGAAGAAAGAGATCAAGGTGTAGGGTAGTTCTAATTAGGACCAGTGGACTCAATAGGCTGAGGGAGTGACAAGCAGATGTCATCAAAGGATTAAGGAGGGAGGAGAAAGTGGAGAGGAGTTTCCCAGGGTTGTAAGTAGAAGCTTGAAATGTAGAGTGATAGAAAGTGTCTTTAGCCGTGGATACAGAGGAAGAGAAGGTAGAAGTGAAGGGAGTGGATGACAGGTCCTCCGAAAATGTAGTTTTCTTCCATTTCTGCTCAGCTGCCCTGTTCTGTTAGCACGCAGTTAGTCACTCGGCCACAGAGTGGTAGGGGAAGGTTGAGCCGGCCGGGAGGAAAGTGGACAGTGGGAGTCAAAGTTGGCGGAAAAGGAGGAGAGTAGGGTCAAAGAGGCAGAGTCAGAGTCATTTGACAGGAGGGAGAAGGATTTAGCAGGAGATAAGGAAGAGAAAATAGGATAGAAGAGAAGAGAGTAGTGGGAGAGAGAGAACGAAGATTGAGGCAGTGCATGACCATCTGGATAGGGGCTGAGTGGGTAGTGTTGGAGGAGAGAGGGAGAGAATAGTAGTGACCAGAAATCTGCAGGGGGGGTGCAGTGAGATGAGTCTGTCTGTCTTGTGAATGGGAGATGACTGGGAAAGGCTGAGATCAAAAGAGGAAAGGAGTGGAAAGAAAGAGGGGAAAATAAATTAATTGAAGTCAGGTGTTGCGGGGTTAAAGTCGCACAGTACGATGAGTGGTGAGCCATGGTCGGGAAATTAGCTTATCAAGGTGTCAAGCTCATTGAGGAACTCTCCAACAGCACCTGGTGGGTGATATATGACAACAATGTTAAACTTGATTGGACAAGTGACAGTGACAGCATTGAATTCAAGTGAGGAGATAGACAGGTGAGATAGGGGGAAAAGAGAACATCTCCACTTAGGAGAAATTAGTAGCTCTGTGCCACTACTGCGACGACCAGATGCTTTTGGACTATGAGAGAACACATAGTCAGAGGACGAGGTAGCAGCTGGAGTAGCAGTGTTCTCTGGTGTAATCCATGTTTCTGTCAGGGCCCAAAATTGTAGGGAGATAAACTCAGCCTTAGAGACTGCAGATCGTTAGTTCCAAACGCTGCCGGAGACTAGGAATTCATTTGTTGTGCATGGAGGGTACACTAAATTAGAAGGTTTGCAGCCACGGGCTGGTGAGCATCTGTAAAACCTACAGGTAGTGGAGCGAACTGGGATAGAAAACACACACATACTTGCCAAAGCTACAAAAGAGCAAAATTATATCATCAGAGAATAACTGGGTAAGATTCTCAAGTGTATTTTGGAGAGACCTAGCTCTGGTCCGGGGCATTACTGCGCATTCCTCTACTAAAAGAGCAGAGGCAACTCGTTGTTTTTGTCACGTGATGGGAGCAGAACTTAGAGAGACCCACTTGAGACAAACTTGACAGGGAAGTGGGAACTGAGCCCGGGGATAACTGTAATAGACACTGTACAGATAAGTCCTAAATGTCACTCTTTTCCCTATAGCCCATAGGGCTCTGGTCAAAAGTAGTGCACTATGAAAGCAAAAGGATGCCATTTTGGGACATAGCCTACATCCCCGGTATCAAGAAAAGGGAATGAACAGATTTCAACACATCCATTGCTTGGCAGAAGGTAAAGAGGGATATCTTGGATGAAGCTACCAACACTGTTATATTAGGATACAATGTTTAAACCATTACCTGGTCATGGCCATAGTAAGCAGCAATATGCAGAGGAGTAAAGAACACAGCATCCTGGACGTTGACATAGGCTCCATGCTGGAGAAGGATATCCACTGCCTAAGAATGACAACATGTAGGCTATATTACAGGACATATTATTATCATATCACAAAATCTCTTGTTGGAACACCCATTGTTGCTGGTATCAGCAGAACTATTCTTAAATATGAATAGTACTGTACAGAATGTGAGGTAATGTCTGAGACTGGTATGAACAGGGGCCGTGCCCACCTCATGGTGCCCAGCGATGGTGGCGATATGCAGGGCTGTTAGGGCACCGTACCCAACCTGCTGGATGTCTGCCCCTCCGTGGAGCATTGCCGTCACCAGCTCCGCATTGTCCTGGGAGGACACACAACTACTGTCAATCACATAGGTTTGTTTTCACTTTAACCTCACACTTGAGGAGAATTTAAATTGTACTTCCTTTATTCCTTGTGTCATCTCTCTAAAAACATTGGGGAAGCTAAGCTTCCTCCTGTTTGACCTTCTCTTCAGGCATTTTGAGGAGGTGAGGAATCAGGGAAGATACAGATGACGTTCACCCCAAGTTATCAGCATCTTGATTAAGCCGAGACCTCAAATAGACAAATGTGTAAGACTGATACTGTGTGCCTCAGGACTAGATGAACTCTCTCTAGTCCTTAGTATGAGAGCAAAACAGGAGATATCACACTGTTCATAGAACAATGTGTGTGCTTTGTGATGTGACTTGCGCTCCACCATCTGGTAAAATCATGGAATGTCTCCATCTCATTTAACATAAAAGGACAATCGATAGAAGCATTCACAAAATAATCACACATCATAAACAGTAACCTACTCACTATGGAAACACACATATCTTTATAACTATATCAATAACACTGTCTTCAGATGAAGGCATGAAGGCAACAGGTGTCTAACCATTCTCTCACCTTATAGACAGCCAGGTGTAGAGCAGTGAACCCATTCCTGGTAAGCCTGGATGGACGTAGGCCTTTCAGCATCAGAGTCCTTATGTGGACTTTATTCCCTGGAGAAAACAATATACTAGCTTCGCATCAGATCTGTCTGTGGTATATTATCTATGTTTTAATTATTATTATTTTATTTTTTAAATATATATATATTTCATTTTTTAGGGGGTAGATCAGCTTTAATATTTCAGATAGATTGTGGCTTCTATCAATGTGTAACGGCTTCCCTCTAGTGAGGAGGAGTAGTAAGGATCGGAGGACCAATGTGCAGCGTGGTACGTGTTCATGCTCTTTATTAAACTAAGCGAACACTGAAACAAAACAATAAAGGACACGTGAAATAACCAACCGAAACAGTTCCGTGTGGAACACACAGACACAGAAAATAAACACCCACGAAACACAAATGGGAAAGGCTACCTAGGTATGATTTTCAATCAGAATCAACTAACGACACTTGACTCTGATTGAGAACCATACCAGGCCAAACGCAAACACAACATAGAAAACGGAACATAGACAACCCACCCAATTCACGTCCTGACCAACCTAAAACAAAGACAAATCAAAGGAACTAAGGACAGAATGTGATAAATTGTCTGCATCACTTCCAATCCCTCATATATTTTTGGGAAAAAATGTATATACACACAACCGTTCAAAAGTTTGGGGTCACTTAGAAATGTTCTCGTTTTTGAAAGAAAAGCTCATTTTTTGTCCAAAAAATAACATCAAATTGATCAGAAATACAGTGTAGACATTGTTAATGTTGTAAATTACTATTGTATCTGGAAACAGAGGCCAATTATCAGCAAGAAGGCCTAGAAGGCCAGCATCCCGGAGTTACCTCTTTACTGTTGACATTGAGACTGGTGTTTTGTGGGTACTATTTAATGAACCTGCCAGTTGAGGACTTCTGAGGCATCTGTTTCTCAAACTAGACACTAATGTACTTGTCCTCTTGCTCAGTTGTGCACCGGGGCCTCCCACTCCTCTTTCTATTCTGGTTAGAGCCAGTTTGCGCTGTTCTGTGAAGGGAGTAGTACACTAGTGATCACAAAATAGTGAACAACAATGCTTAGGCCTGTATTTCCAGGCCTAAGCCTGGACACAGTCTATTTTACAATGGTTTTATTTAGTTTGTTTTTACTCTTATCCTTCTTCTACCCTCATTACTCCCATATATTTATGTCCATCCGGTTCTATTTGCCATTCATTCAAACTGTGCTCTAAAAAAAGTTGTTAACATATATACGTTTTATGGCACAGTATGTTGTACATTAGTTATCTTATTGTAATTAGTTGTTATTAGTCCCAACCTTCAGCTCCATTCAACCCCTCCCATCAATCTCTTAACCCCATCCACATTGGATTAAAATGTGCCATATATTTTTCAATTGTGCTGTGAAGTTTCACAAAAGTTATGAACCTTTCTATTCTTATTGTTTCTACAGATTGTAAATTGAAAATAAACCTTTTTGCTAAAAGTATTACTATACTATTGATTATTGAATCCAGGATCGTTTTACGTATAAGTTCATAAACCATGTGCCATGGAATCGGTACGTTAAAAATCCAACAATTTGGCAATCTATATGGTATGGCTGTCAATTTTTTTAAATCCTTAAATGAAACTGGAATAGTTTTTTATTCATCACAATTTTCTTTAACCAATTTTGGTCTTTAATGCATGGCGGACAGACAAGTTCCTTACATTTTCCCCCTTCCACATTCCTCTTCCATTTTTGCGGTATTGATGCAATTAGTTGGTTGTAATTTTGGGTAGAGCAGTGTGTTTTTTCTTTTCTAAAAAGAATGTGTTTTTTTTAACAATTGTTATATTTGAGTTTAACCACAATATTTGTTATATTATTTCTTCTGTCTTTTCTGGTGGATTATTTAAAAATAGCGATATTTGGGAGATGTAAATAACTGAAAGTGAGCGGTTGTAATCTGAATAAAGTGAATAAGGCCTTTCTTAAACATAGGGTGAGACGTTCTTACTAATTTGCTAGATAACCAGTTCGTATTTAAGTATAACTTTTGTATGACTGAAGCCTTTAGTGAGAGGTCTAATGCTCTAATATTTTATCATTTCTGCCCTCCGAAGTCATCTCCGTTACATAAATAGGCCTGTTTAATTTTATCTGGCTTGCCGTTCCAATAAAATGTAATATTTTTTTCTCTAATACATTTTTAAAAAACTGTTCGTTAGGTGTGGGCAAGGCCAAAAACAAATAGGTAAACTGAGATATGACCAAAGAGTTTATCAGGGTGATTTTTCCACAAATATAAAGGCATTTTCCTTTCCATTGTAGCAAGATCTTATCTATTTTTGTAAAGTTTCTATAAAAATGTATTGGAGTGAAATCATGTATTTATTTTTGGATACCGAGTATATCCACATCACCATCAGACCATTTTATTGATAAACTACATGGTAATGTAAAAGTTACATTTTTGTGTGATCCAATACGTAATATAGTAGTTATACAGTAAATTATTCTTAATTCTTAATGCGTTTGAGCCAATCAGTTGTGTTGTGACAAGGTAGAGGTGATATACAGAAGATAGCCCTATTTGGTAAAAGACCAAGTCCATATTATGTCAAGAACAGCTCAAATAATCAAAGAGAAACAACAGTCCATCATTACTTTAAGACATGAAGGTCAGGCAATGCGGAACATTTCAAGAACTTTGAACGTTTCTTCTAAGTGCAGTCGCAAAGCCATCAAGCTCTATGATGAAACTGGCTATCATGAGTACCGCCACAGGGAAGGAGACTGCATGAATCAGGCCTTCATGATCGTATTGCTGCAAAGAAACCACTACTAAAGGACACCAACATGAAGAAAAGACTTGCTTGTGCCAAGAAACACGAGCAATGTACATTAGACAGTGGAAATCTGTCCTTTGGTCTGATGAGTCCAAATTTGAGGTTTTTGGTTCCAACCGCTGTGTCTTTTTGAAACGCAGAGTATGTTAACGGATGATCTCTGTATGTGTGGTTCCCACCGTGAAGCATTGAGGAGGTATGATGGTGTGGGGGTGCTTTGCTGGTGAGACTGTCAGTGATTTATTTAGAATTCAAGGCACACTTAACCAGCATGGCTACCACAGCATTCTGCAGCGATATGCCATCTCATCTGGTTTGTGGTACAAATAAATACATGTTTTGTCATACCCGTAGTATATGGTCTCATATACCACGGCTTTCAGCTAATCTGCATTCAGGGCTCGAACCACCCAGTTTATATTGCTGGTTAGACAGCATAAACAGATCTGGGACCAGGCTAAAAAAAAAACACTGGAGCACAATCAAAGCTAATGAGCCCATGGGCATCAAGCCAAGAGTGCAGCAGCATATGTAACACTGTAATGTTTTGGTAAGAGGTTATTAATAGTAATAATCGTACATACCGCCACACATGCAGCAGAGATGCAACAGGGACAGTCCGCTCTCTGTCCGGTAATTCAAGTTCACTTTCTGGAAAGCTTCATCAGAGCTGAGTTATCCAAATACAAATACGAATGTAAGTCGAGTGTAAAAATGTGTAATTACAATAGTTATTACTCTGTACTTTACACCATAATTAGGACACTGATGTAAAACGTATAATGCATTTAATAAAACAGCAATAATCAACCCAGAAGACATTCGGACATTGTCTAGAACTGTGACATGTATATGGAGAATGGGCATGAGTCACAATCATAACATTTCTGTGATGTCATATCCTGACATGTGAAAGACTGAATAGGGATGAATGCATCACTTTCATAGAGAGCGAATGTTACCTGAAGTCATTATCATAACATGTTTGGCATGTTATGATGTTATAACATGACATGTGAAAGACTGAATAGAGAATAAATGTGTCGCTTTTATCACAGAGGGCCTCTGTTACCTGAAGACCTGTTTGAGGTCTGTCAGCTCGCTGTCTTTGATGCGTAGGTCATCCTCCAGCCTCTCGATGATCACAGAGTATGACTCACTCACCTTCTTCTTCCACTCATCTTCAGAAAGGGAGTTAGCCCAGTGTTAGCATAGACATAGCATAATTTAGTGAGCTATTAGCCAGATTGTGACTGAGGTACTTTAATTTTAAAAAGCTGAAACACTTTCCATAGTTTACACCCTGAAAGGGATTTAGTACATCTATAGAATGCATTTCCTGTCACTTGTTCTGTCAATTTTATTTAACCTTTATTTAACTGGGCAAGTCAGTTAAGAACAAATTCTTATTTTCAATGACTGCCTAGGAACAGTGGGTTAACTGCCTGTTCAGGGGCAGAACGACAGATTTGTACCTTGTCAGCTCGGGGTTTGAACTTGCAACTTTCTGGTTACTAGTCCAACGCTCTAATCACTAGGCTACCCTGCCACCCCAATGTTAAATAATGTAAGTTTTCTATATCCTAGTTTAATTACCAAAGGAAGAATTGAAGGTAAAAAAAAAATGGCAGCAAAAGTTACTACCACCCTATTGGGTATACGTTCTTCAAAGCAATGCTTCTTAATAGGATTCTATAGTACATATTTAGACCCTGACATATACTCTCTTAGACAGCACAAAACACTGAACGAGAACAAGCCATTACCTGTACATGTCTGAGTTGGTCTTGATTTATAATTCCCCATTGAACCTCTTATTTTTTTATTTTCTTCCTGTGTACGTTGTATAGTTTGGTGGAGCAGAGGAGTGAAGCAGTAACACTATCCCTATCTCAGCCACAATAGAGCAGGACCAGATAAAGAGGGATCATGGCAGAGGGCTAAAAATAAATACATCTCTGAGAGGAATGCCTGACCACTATGACAACTGATCAGTGTGTGTGTATTGCTCTTTTCAAACAGCAGGTGGCCATTACCTTATATTGTCTTGCACAAGCCATCGGTCAGTTTTCAATGATTTTTTAAGTTGTTTGAACTGCTTGATGGCCTGAAAACTAAATAATGTAGTCAGAATTGCAAGGAAACTGTCTTAGGATTTAACTACTGACAGCTTGACCACAGAAGAGTACTCCTGTTCCTTGCAGTGATTATTAAGTAAAATTATTTGAAGAATGAGGACCTATGGAATGGCATCCATGTTGCTTAGCCTTCCACTTCATCTAAACATCACAAAGTTGCCACGGACCATGTCCCAGTCCAATTTGACATAATGGTCTCTGTGTGGTGGATATTCTCATTCCCCACATTCTCTCTGGTGAAACCTATAGGGATGCCAGTATGACATCATTGACTACTTGCTTGCCAATAGGCCACTACCTATACATAACTAAAATCAAACTTTATTTGTCACATGCGCCAAATACAACAGGTGTAGTAGACCTTACCGTGAAATGCTTACACCTGCGTTGCTTGCTGTTTGGGGTTTTAGGCTGGGTTTCTGTACAGCACTTTGATATATCAGCTGATGTAAGAAGGGCTATATAAATACATTTGATTTGATTTGACTTGGGTGACTGGAGTCTTGGACTATTTTTGGGTATTTTCTCTGACACTGCCAGGTCCTGGATGGCAGGAAGCTTGGCCCCAGTGATGCACTACCCTCTGTAGCGCCAAGATGCCGAGCAGTTGCCATACCAGGAGGTGATGCAACCAGTCAGGATGCTCTCGATGGTGCAGTTGTAGAACTCTGCATAGGATGTCAAGAGCCGTTCCCTTACACTTGTGTTCAAAAATAGAGCAGAGCACCAGTGGAATGCACATAGAAATGGAATCAGAACTGATGGCTATGATGCCTCATACTAGCTTCGAACAATGAAGAGGCACACAACTCTGAAAGCTTTTTGTCAATTATTTTCAGTCATTATTACAAAATTGATTGTCAATACCATATCATTTCCCCATAGACACATTTTTAAATATGCCCAAAAATCTTAAATATCAAAACAGCTGACCCAACCTATGCACCTGTTGATTATTAACATGAACCCACCACATTGTATCCATATTTCAGTTCAATTTAACACAGAATAATTCCTATCATGATTATAAAGGAACAACGGTATTAGAAGCAATATTAGCATAGTTATCACTATAGTTCAGAGTCAGCTCCCTTTCTTCTTCTCCATGTCCTCCATGAGTCTCTTCCTATACTTGAGCATCTTCTCCAGGTGTTTAGATTGCAGGGCCTCCTTTAGAGACCTCAGCTTGGTGCCAAGGGGCAGTGGGACAGTGGATACGCCAGGCTGCAGTGCCTGCAACGCCGCCAGAGTCGAGGAGAACGAGTCAAGCATATCCGGGCACACAGGGAACATACAGGCATTCCACAGACGACAGACAACTCGATGTATCTCCAGCGAACCTCAGGCTCTCAGGGCTCAGGCCCCAATTTGTGATGATTGTAGAAATGTGTGTGCTAAATGTTCAATGATAAATGCAATCCAATTCATAGCCTACATTCAGATGAACATTAATTTCCAACATTTAGTCATTCGTTCGTTTCTTTCAGACGTTTAAATAGCCAATAACCCCGTCTTATATACAGTTAGTTGTCGATATCGACATTGGCCAAAAGTTTATGATAACACCTATTTTATTCGGATGACAGCAAAGCGAGAAACGCACGGTCAACACACCATGCTTTCTGTCTGACGCTTCCGCACAGCGCAAATGTACATATTAACTGTATCCATGACAACATGAAAACCTTGCAGTTCACAGAGACTGCAGCACTGCAAGAGTGAGCAAAATTCACATATGAAATCGAAAATATTTTACAATCAACTCATGATCCTATGTTCTACGTGCTAACTTTAAGTTTTATTAATTTTGTTCCGTTTTTTTAAAACAAATGTGGCTAGGCTACTATTGTATTATGACCACTAGCCTGTGTAATATGCCTCTTCAAATCAGAGGGAAAATGTGAAGAGCACTGAAGAAATGGATTCACTTGATGCCCAAAGGAAATACCTAGTGACCTGCTCGGAGTCCCTTATATTAAGCCATGGGCAGGGACCAGGTTTGGACCTAGTGGAGAAAGAGACTGACCCTCAACAGGTTGTTATGGTCAATCTGAGCTGCTTACTGCTGAAAAACCTGGATAATGTAGGAAGCTGCAGGTCACTAAGAGTATGCATCTTGGCAGACAATTTTATATCCACGATAGATGCTCTCATCGCATGTGTGCATATAGTGAAGTTGGATCTTAAAGGAAATCAGGTACCTTTTACTTAATTAAGGCCTTACCTTTACATAACCAGGAAATCCCAATGATATCAAAATATCTCTTTCTGAGGGAGACCTAGATATGACTCAATTCACTTGATTTGAGTGGTATATCTTGTTCCTTTGATATACCTGATTGATACTGTCTGTATCTGATTGTAGTAAAACCATTTATATGCTATATCATACTAAACATCATGGTTAATACTATATCTTGCTCTCTTTCTTTGGAATTTTGCAGATGCCTTGCATTCAGAATATGAAATGTGAGCATGATGTAGTCTAGCTCTGGTCTAGGGTGTTACTGCTACTCATTAATAGAGGAATGGACAGTAAAGCCCTGGACCAGAGCTAGATAGATGTATTCCATCTGTCTTTCAGATAACCCAACTCCCCGGCGTAGTGTTCTGGGACAGCCTGAGACGACTCCAGCTGCTCCATCTCCATGACAACAACATTGGTACTCGAAAGAACATTGAGGGGTTGTCAGGCTGTCCTAACCTCACAGCATTGACCCTCTACGACACACCGCTCAGCCTAAAAGGAAACTACAGACACTGCATCATCAACAGCATCTGGTCACTGAAGGCTCTGGATAACTTTGTGGTCTCTGACGAGGAGATCATTGAAAACTGGATCCTCCCTCTGCATTTCAAAACCCTCTGTCACCATTTTTACTTGAACCTCTATCCAGCAGCTAAGATGGTTTGTAGGCCTTCTTGTGCTCCTTGATGTCATTTGAAATGTGTTTCCCATGTTATATCCATGGTGTTTCCTCCATCATTTTCCCATAAACATTTAAATTGTCTCATCCAGGGGCCTTATCAGAGTGAAATGAGAGCAATCCATAAGATTATATCAGAGGTCAATAGGATCCAGTCCGTTTATTCTCCAACATTGATCATCCAACGATGGATCAGGGGACATCTGACCAGAAAAAGGCTTGGGTAAAGCATTTAATGTTGCCATACTGTTCAATGAAAATTGACACAAGTATTCCATAAAAGGGGCAATCAGCAGTTGCTACATCAATATTTTGACTTATAAATTAATGATATGTACCCATTGATTCTTGAAGAATAGAACTGTCGCACCCCATCAGAACCCCAAATATTAGCTTGTTTTACTCCAATGTTTTTAAACAAAGTAAATGTAAACAAACACTGTATAGCCTCAAAACATGGTTAATTCTCTTAATTTTTAGATCATTGATGGTCAGTCCTTTGAGTGTAATTACATTTTTCCAGTCCCATCCCTCAGCTTTTTACCAAAACAGTGGCGCGGAGAACACTTATTGTTTCAACTTCTGATTATCCCTTTAAAGAATTAATTTATATATGAAACCAAAGCCTCATGTAGGAGATCATTTTCCTATAGCTCATTGACCGCACACAATCACCTCTCTTTCCTTGTGTATTCTGTGTCATGGTGTTTCACTGAAATGTTATCTGTTTTTATTCTGTCAGACTTGTCCCTGCTGTGCCGAGACGGGAGAGGTTCAGCATCAGAGTCCATCTGTCCCCCATCCCCTCTGTGGAGACAGACAGTCAACAGACCCAGGGAGAGACATGGGTCAAAGAGTGTACAGCTAAACAGCACCTGCAGGTTTGGACCCACAATCATTTCATTACACCCTGCAATGTAGCTGTGTCAACCGGCTCCGAGTGGGAATGCTGATCTAGGATCCGTTTTGCCTTTTAGATCATAATAAATAAGATTACATGGACAGGGGGGACCTGATCGTAGATCAGTACTCCTACTTTAAGACACTTGATACTCCTCGAATGAAACACACACTCAATCGAGTTTATATGGCCTCCATTATTCCACTTTAATTTGCAGACATGGATGAAAAGGGTCATAACATTTACATTTACATTTAAGTCATTTAGCAGACGCTCTTATCCAGAGCAACTTACAAATTGGTGCATTCCCCTTATGACATCCAGTGGAACAGCCACTTTACAATAGTGCATCTAAATCTTTTAAGGGGGGTGAGAAGGATTACTTTATCCTATCCTAGGTATTCCTTAAAGAGGTGGGGTTTCAGGTGTCTCCGGAAGGTGGTGATTGACTCCGCTGTCCTGGCGTCGTGAGGGAGTTTGTTCCACCATTGGGGGGCCAGAGCAGCGAACAGTTTTGACTGGGCTGAGCGGGAACTGTACTTCCTCAGTGGTAGGGAGGCGAGCAGGCCAGAGGTGGATGAACGCAGTGCCCTTGTTTGGGTGTAGGGCCTGATCAGAGCCTGAGGTACTGAGGTGCCGTTCCCCTCACAGCTCCGTAGGCAAGCACCATGGTCTTGTAGCGGATGCGAGCTTCAACTGGAAGCCAGTGGAGAGAGCGGAGGAGCGGGGTGACGTGAGAGAACTTGGGAAGGTTGAACACCAGACGGGCTGCGGCGTTCTGGATGAGTTGTAGGGGTTTAATGGCACAGGCAGGGAGCCCAGCCAACAGCGAGTTGCAGTAATCCAGACGGGAGATGACAAGTGCCTGGATTAGGACCTGCGCCACTTCCTGTGTGAGGCAGGGTCGTACTCTGCAGATGTTGTAGAGCATGAACCTACAGGAACGGGCCACCGCCTTGATGTTAGTTGAGAACGACAGAGTGTTGTCCAGGATCACGCCAAGGTTCTTAGCGCTCTGGGAGGAGGACACAATGGAGTTGTCAACCGTGATGGCGAGATCATGGAACGGGCAGTCCTTCCCCGGGAGGAAGAGCAGCTCCGTCTTGCCGAGGTTCAGCTTGAGGTGGTGATCCGTCATCCACACTGATATGTCTGCCAGACATGCAGAGATGCGATTCGCCACCTGGTCATCAGAAGGGGGAAAGGAGAAGATTCATTTTGTGTCGTCTGCATAGCAATGATAGGAGAGACCATGTGAGGTTATGACAGAGCCAAGTGACTTGGTGTATAGCGAGAATAGGAGAGGGCCTAGAACAGAGCCCTGGGGGACACCAGTGGTGAGAGCGCGTGGTGAGGAGACAGATTCTCGCCACGCCACCTGGTAGGAGCGACCTGTCAGGTAGGACGCAATCCAAGCGTGGGCCGCGCCGGAGATGCCCAACTCGGAGAGGGTGGAGAGGAGGATCTGATGGTTCACAGTATCGAAGGCAGCCGATAGGTCTAGAAGGATGAGAGCAGAGGAGAGAGAGTTAGCTTTAGCAGTGAGGAGCGCCTCCGTGATACAGAGAAGAGCAGTCTCAGTTGAATGACTAGTCTTGAAACCTGACTGATTTGGATCAAGAAGGTCATTCTGAGAGAGATAGCGGGAGAGCTGGCCAAGGACGGCACGTTCAAGAGTTTTGGAGAGAAAAGAAAGAAGGGATACTGGTCTGTAGTTGTTGACATCGGAGGGATCGAGTGTAGGTTTTTTCAGAAGGGGTGCAACTCTCGCTCTCTTGAAGACGGAAGGGACGTAGCCAGCGGTCAGGGATGAGTTGATGAGCGAGGTGAGGTAAGGGAGAAGGTCTCCGGAAATGGTCTGGAGAAGAGAGGAGGGGATAGGGTCAAGCGGGCAGGTTGTTGGGCGGCCGGCCGTCACAAGACGCGAGATTTCATCTGGAGAGAGAGGGGAGAAAGAGGTCAGAGCACAGGGTAGGGCAGTGTGAGCAGAACCAGCGGTGTCGTTTGACTTAGCAAACGAGGATCGGATGTCGTCGACCTTCTTTTCAAAATGGTTGACGAAGTCATCTGCAGAGAGGGAGGAGGGGGAGGAGGATTCAGGAGGGAGGAGAAGGTGGCAAAGAGCTTCCTAGGGTTAGAGGCAGATGCTTGGAATTTAGAGTGGTAGAAAGTGGCTTTAGCAGCAGAGACAGAGGAGGAAAATGTAGAGAGGAGGGAGTGAAAGGATGCCAGGTCCGCAGGGAGGCGAGTTTTCCTCCATTTCCGCTCGGCTGCCCGGAGCCATAAGGTATATGAATACTGTCATTGTGAAACCATTTAAAAAATAAACAACTAGGCAAACATCTGATAATATTTGTAGAGTTTCTGTTTTAGTAAACAATATTTGTCATGATCTGAGAACGTTTTCCAGAGGCACGAGGAACAAGATGCGAAAATCAAGAGATTGTATGTCAATCTGAAGAAATTGGTGCAGGCTGGTAGCCCAGAGGTAAAAAGTTAACATGTTTTTCTGACAGCTATTTTCGTTTCTCCATGCGTTTTCCCATGCATTTCCCCATGCAATATATGTAATTACATGTGAACTAAAGAAGTGTTTTTTTCCCTGTTTGACAGGTTATACAAGAGGTGGTGACAAGCCAGGCGTCTTTAGAGGCCAAGAAACAGAAAGACATCAGTCCTCCGCATAACACCCTTCAGAACAGTAAAACCATGAGGTCCAACAGAGCCAAGCACAGTGAGGCGAAAAGAGGTAGGATTGCATCTCAAATGGCACACTATTCCCTATATAGTGCACTACTTTTGACCAAGGACTTATATAGGGGATAGGGTGTCATTTGGTATGTAGATGTAAGAGTAACATTAGACTCCATCCAGTATGACCATTCTAATCATCACAATAGTGTTGTTATTAGAGTACATTTGTGATGATCTTGTCTGTCTCTGATCAGACTTCACTGCTGCAGAGGAGTTCTATGAAGAGAAGCTTGGGAAAATGTGTTTCCGCCTCATCGGCTTCAAGGCTCTGGTCCACCAGGTCGAGCCTGTCAGCAACATGCTCATCTCCCGGCAACAGGGGGGACGGGACATCCGCAGCGCCATCCGCCTGTTCCACACACAGCGTCCCGAGCCACCCAAGCGGCCCCAACCTCGACCACCCCTGATCAATGCCGAGAAGCGTCTGATGGGTCGCTGCCTTGGCTCCATCAGCCTTGCCCCCTTCCAGGTGATCCAGCGGGCCTACCGGATGAGGGAGCAGGCCGAGGCCCTGCAGAGGAGGGCCAAGCAGGTGGCCCATTCCCAGGCTCGGAGGGAGGGCGCCCAGGGCCAGCGCCACGGCCTCCTGGAGGCCCGTAGGGAGGTAGTGCTCCAGGTGAGAGAGAAGGAGCAGGAGGAGGTGGAGGGGGCCCTGGCCCTGCTGAGAGCTAGCCGGGACAGGGAGGTGCAGGAGGTCAGGCAGAGACACGCTGTGTTCCTGGAGGAGAAGAGGAGGCGTGCATCGGAACGGGCCATGGTTGTCGCCTTCAGCAGGCAGCATGCCTTCCTGTCCAAGACGGTCAACAGGCATGCTGTGCGGCAGAGGCAGAGTCACACCCAGCAGGAGAGGAGTGTCATGGTTGCCAGCAGCAGGCAGCAGTCCCGGATTCAGAGGGAACTCATAATGGGATGCATAGAGGACAGGTACTGTAGGGTCAGCAAGAGGATCACCTCTAAACTTACCTCAATCTTATTATTGTCATTCAGTATGATTTTAAAACCCTTTATAAAGCCTAAATACTGTAGCTGCTTCATGTGAAATGTAGAATAATAATATATACATGTTATAACAGACCCTTTTTTTTACCACCTACAGTGCATTGGGAAAGTATTCAGACCCCTTTACTTTTTACACATTGTTACGTTACTGCCTTATTCCAACATTGATTAAATCATTTTTACCCTCAATCTACACACACTACCCCATAATGACCAAGCAAAAACAGGTTTATACATTTTTGCTAATTTCTGAAAAAAATAAAACTGAAATATCACATTTACATTCAGACCCTTTACTCAGTACTTTGTTGAAGCACCTTTGGCAGTGATTACAGCCTTGAGTCTTCTTGAATATGACGCTACAAGCTTGGCACACCTGCATTTGGGGAGCTTCTCCCATTTTTCTCTGCAGATCCTCTCAAGCTCTGTCAGGTTGGATGGGAAGCGTCGCTAGATCGGGTTCAAGTCCAGGCCACTCAAGGACATTGATACTTGTCCTGAAGCCACTACTGCGTTGTCTTGGCTGTGTGCTTAGGGTTGTTGGAAGGTGAGCCTTCGCCCCAGTCTGAGGTCCTGAGTGCTATGGAGCAGGTTTTCATCAAGGCTCTCTATGTACTTTGCTCTGTTTATCTTTGCCTCTATCCTGACTAGTCTCAGTCCCTGCCACTGAAAAACCTCCCCACAGCATGATGCTGCCACTAACATGTTTCACCATAGGGATGGTGCCAGGTTTCCTCCAGATGTGACGCTTGGCATTCAGGCCAAAGAGCTCAATCTTGGTTTCATCAGACCAGGTTGTCATGTGCCTTTTACTGTGGAGTGGCTTCTATTTGGCCACTCTACCATAAAGGCCTGATTGGTGGAGTGCTGCAGAGATGAGAACCTTCCAGAAGGACAACCATCTCCACAAAGGAACTCTAGAACTCTGTCAGTGACCATTGGGTTCTTGGTCACCTCCCTGACCAAGGCCCTCCTCCCCCGATTGCTCAGTATGGCTGGGCGGCCAGCTCTAGGAAGTCTTGGTGGTTCCAAACTTCTTCCATTTAAGAATGATGGAGGCCACTCTGAGCTCTACAGATAATTCCTGCGACCTCATGGCTTGGTTTTTTGCTCTGACATGCACTGTCAACTGTGGGATCTTATATAGACAGGTGTGTGCCTTTCCAAATCATGTCGAATCAATTGAATTTACCACAGGTGGACTCCAATTAAAGTGCCGTGCGAAAGTATTCGGCCCCCTTGAACTTTGCGACCTTTTGCCACATTTCAGGCTTCAAAACATAAAGATATAAAACTGTATTTTTTTGTGAAGAATCAACAAGTGGGACACAATCATGAAGTGGAACGACATTTATTGGATATTTCAAACTTTTTTAACAAATCAAAAACTGAAAAATTGGGCGTGCAAAATTATTCAGGCCCTTTACTTTCAGTGCAGCAAACTCTCTCCAGAAGTTCAGTGAGGATCTCTGAATGATCCAATGTTGACCTAAATGACTAATGATGATAAATACAATCCACCTGTGTGTAATCAAGTCTCCGTATAAATGCACCTGCACTGTGATAGTCTCAGAGGTCCGTTAAAAGCGCAGAGAGCATCATGAAGAACAAGGAACACACCAGGCAGGTCCGAGATACTGTTGTGAAGAAGTTTAAAGCCGGATTTGGATACAAAAAGATTTCCCAAGCTTTAAACATCCCAAGGAGCACTGTGCAAACGATAATATTGAAATGGAAGGCGTATCAGACCACTGCAAATCTACCAAGACCTGGCCGTCCCTCTAAACTTTCAGCTCATACAAGGAGAAGACTGATCAGAGAGGCAGCCAAGAGGCCCATGATCACTCTGGATGAACTGCAGAGATCTACAGCTGAGGTGGGAGACGCTGTCCATAGGACAACAATCAGTCGTATATTGCACAAATCTGGCCTTTATGGAAGAGTGGCAAGAAGAAAGCCATTTCTTAAAGATATCCATAAAAAAAGTGTTGTTTAAAGTTTGCCACAAGCCACCTGGGAGACACACCAAACATGTGGAAGAAGGTGCTCTGGTCAGATGAAACCAAAATTGAACTTTTTGGCAACAATGCAAAACGTTATGTTTGGCGTAAAAGCAACACAGCTCATCACCCTGAACACACCATCCCCACTGTCAAACATGGTGGTGGTAGCATCATGGTTTGGGCCTGCTTTTCTTCAGCAGGGACAGGGAAGATGGTTAAAATTGATGGGAAGATGGATGGAGCCAAATACAGGACCATTCTGGAAGAAAACCCGATGGAGTCTGCAAAAGACCTGAGACTGGGACGGAGATTTGTCTTCCAACAAGACAATGATCCAAAACATAAAGCAAAATCTACAATGGAATGGTTCAAAAATAAACATATCCAGGTGTTAGAATGGCCAAGTCAAAGTCCAGACCTGAATCCAATCGAGAATCTGTGGAAAGAACTGAAAACTGCTGTTCACAAATGCTCTCCATCCAACCTCACTGAGCTCGAGCTGTTTTGCAAGGAGGAATGGGAAAAAAAATTCAGTCTCTCGATGTGCAAAACTGATAGAGACATACCCCAAGCAACTTACAGCTGTAATCGCAGCAAAAGGTGGCGCTACAAAGTATTAACTTAAGGGGGCTGAATAATTTTGCACGCCCAATTTTTCAGTTTTTGATTTGTTAAAAAAAGTTTGAAACATCCAATAAATGTCGTTCCACTTCATGATTGTGTCCCACTTGTAAGTTGATTCTTCACAAAAAAAAAATACAGTTTTATATCTTTATGTTTGAAGCCTGAAATGTGGCAGAAGGTCGCAAAGTTCAAGGGGGCCGAATATTTTCGCAAGGCACTGTAAAGTTGTAGAAACATCTCAAGGATGATCAGGATGTACCTGAGCTCAATTTCAAGTCTCATAGCAAAGGGTCTGAATACTTATGTAAATAAGTTATCTTTTTTTTTTTGCCTAAAAACCTGTTTTCGCTTTGTCAATATTGGTATTGTGTGTAGATTGCTGAGGGAAAAAAATATTTAATACATTTTAGAATAGGGCTGTGAAGTAACAAAATGTGGAAAAAGTCAAGGGGTCTGAATACTTTCCCGAAGGCACTATTTAGCATGGCATGATTATTGATAATTGAGGCATCTATGAATGTGTTATAAATGGTTTATGAAGGCTTCATAAAGCCTTGGAAGTTATTTTAAAGTGGGACCATTCTCGTGTTTGCTGTTACGTATTATAGGCAACAGTCTCTAAAGGAGGAGGCCATTACATCCAGAGTGAACAGAGACACTTATCTGGCCACGAAGTACACCAACCAACTCCTCCGAGCCCAGGAGAGAGTGGCCAGTGTGAAGGCCAGCCATGCCAAGATGGAGGTCCTGCATCCTGTACCAGTCAACCAGACTGCCTGATCACCACCTCTGGTCCCCCTGTATCCCTCCACCATGCTTCTCAAAAGTTTAATGCTATGAACGTTTTTTGGGGGGAGGCTATTTGTTTATCTTTAATTCTGTTTATGAAACCACAAGGAGTAAGGAATGTGAGGATTCTGGGAAGATGAACAAGAGAGGTCAAAACAAGGTCTTTAGTGTTTATTGTTTGAGTGAAATCACAGAAATTCATTCACCTCATGATGTCTACTCATATTGAAATACTTAGCCATTGTCCACATCTGTTTTTAAGCTAACCATTTGTCTCTGAGATTAGTCTCTCAAATCAAAATTACAGTTAATGTACATCTTGACTACAGATTTGAAAGGTTGATTACGAACATGATTCAATGAGGTAGGACATATCCTACCAGTATTTTAAAACAAGCTGCATGTAAATGCTCAGGCATGAACTAGTCTGCTTTTTTACCCACAGTTCAGTAGCTAGAGACAAGGCAGAACATGTACAAGCATGTCAGACTCAACTGCAGCATAACAAACCATGTCTCACGTTCATAGGGCTACTAACTGTTTAAATGCCCAGATAAGATCTAACATTTATTACAGAGCGTAGTATTGCACATTTTAAATATATTTGGTCTAAATAGCCTGGTCCCAGATATGTTTGTGCTGTATAGCCAAGTCATTGCCATGGTCATTGTCATGCCAAACTGGGACCAGGCAATCTAAAAGTTCTGGCAGTCTAAGAGTATTTAACTAGACAAGTCAGTTAGGAAAAAAATCTTATTTACAATGTTGACCTACTCTAGCCAAACCCGGACGATGCTGGGCCAATTATGCGCCGCCCTATGGGACTCCCAATCACGGCCGGGTGTGAAACATCCTGGAATCGAACCAGGGACTGTAGTGATGCCTCTTGCACTGAGATGCAGTGCCTTAGACTGCTGCGCCACTCGGGAGCCTAACTGTAGCATAACAAACAAACTTGCATACTTCTCATGTGCATAGGGCTACTAACTGTAGTATTGCCCAGATAAGACCTAACATTTAATACAGAGCCCAACTGCAATAAGTAAGTCACCTGTAGTGTAGAAAATGTACACTGGAATATCACATCAAAGACAGTAATACCAGTAACAACAAAAAGTCCTTTGACTAATCCCACATTTGAGAAATGCATAACTTCTGATTTCCTTGGCAGTTGAGATCAAGAGGGGGTATCCCAGAACTGTATCTCCTAAAGAGGAGAGGGGTGGATTTTTTTATTTGACCTTTATTTAACTAAGCAAGTCAGTTAAGAACAAATTCTTATTTTCAATGACGGCCTAGGAACAGTGGGTTAACTGCCTGTTCAGGAGCAGAATGACAGATTTGTACCTTGGTCAGCTCTGGGATTTGAACTTGCAACCTTTCGGTTGCTGGTCTAACCACTAGGCTACCCTGCCTCCCCATGGGGTAGGAGGGGCTGGGCCAGCATGATGAAACCATTCGGTCACAGGTCAGAGGGGGGCAGGACGACCAGGCTGTCTCTGTTCTCCTCCAGGTACTTGTTGCAGGAGTGGAAGGTGCCGTAGAAGCTGGAGGAAAGGCCTGCAATGTCGTTGGAGATGTAAGGGAGGACTCCTGGTGTGGCTTGGTTGTAGTAGGAGATCTGAGGTAAAACACAGGGACAATGTGGTCCAAAAAGAAAACAAAAAGCACATGTTCTATAATATTTATGACTGGAAACATGTATAATGTAGAAGTACTAAACTCAGCAAAAAAATAAACGTCCTGTCTGTCAACTGCGTTTATTTTCAGCAAACGTAACATGTGGAAATATTTTTATGAACATAACTAGATTCACCAACAGGCATAAACTGAACAAGTTCCACAGACATGTGACTAACAGAACTTGAATAATGTGTCTGTGAACAAAGGGGGGATCAAAAGAAAAAGTATCACTGACAGTCCTGTCTTGCAGGAAATCATGCACAGAACGAGCAGTATGGCTGGTGGCATTGTCATGCCGGAGGGTCATGTCAGGATGAGCCTGCAGGAAGGGTACCACATGAGGGAGGATGTCTTCCCTGTAACGCACAGCGTTGAGATTGCCTGCAATGACAACAAGCTCTGTCCGACGACGCTGTGACACACCGCCCCCAGATGATGACGGACCCTCCACCTCCAAATCAATCCCGCTCCCGCGAGTACAGGCCTCGATGTCACGCTCATACCTTCGACGATAAACACTAATCCGACCATCAACCCTGGTGACACAAAATCGTGACTCGTCAGAGAAGACCATTTTTTGCCAGTCCTGTCTGGTCCAGTGACGGTGGGTTGGTGCCTATAGGCAACGTTGTTTCCGGTGATGTCTGGTGAGGACCTGCCTTACAACAGGCCTACAAACCCTCAATCAAGCCTCTCTCAGCCGATTGCGGACAGTCTGAGCACTGATGGAGGGATTGTGCATTCCTGGTGTAACTTCGGCAGTTGTTGTTGCCATCCTGTACCTGTTCTGGAGGTGTGATGTCCGGATGTACCGATACTGTGCAGTTGTTGTTACACGTGGTCTGCCACTGCGAGGACGATCAGCTGTCCATCCTGTCTCCCTGTAGCGCTGTCTTAGGCATCTCACAGTACGGACATGGAAATGTATTGCCCTGGCCACATCTGCAGTCCTCATGCCTTCTTGTAGCATGCCTAAGGCACATTCACGCAGATGAGCAGGGACCCTGGGCATCTTTCTTTTGGTGTTTTTCAGAGTCAGTAGAAAGGCCTCTTGAGTATCCTAAGTTTTCATAACAGTGACCTTAATTGCCTACCGTCTGTAAGCTGTTAGTGTCTTAACGACCGTTCCACAGGTGCATGTTCATGATTTGTTTATGGTTCATTGAACAAGCATGGGAAACAGTGTTTAAACCCTTTACAATGAAGATATGTGAAGTTACTTGGATCTTTACTAATTATCTTTGAAAGACAGGGTCCTGAAAAAGGGATGTTTCTTTTTTTGTTGAGTTTATCATCTATCTAGATGTAATGTATATCAAAATATCAAATTTCTTTATTCTTGCTATGTAACTACTGTAGAAAAATATAAAAAGTACGATGTATGTAAAATGTGTATGTAAAGCCGACAAAAGAAAAAGATGTAAAAACAACATTTATTTTTGTCCTCTGAAGATGTTGGGTGGAAAGCTTGCACTTCTTTCTACACTCAGCTTACAGGATAAGGTGTATACACTGTGGGATGAAGAAAATCACTGAGCTAGCTGGTCCCAGATCTGCTTCTACTGTCTTACCAACTACGGTTGCTGTCATGTTTGACATGACAATGACCATAGAAGTCGGCTTTACAGCACAAACAGATTTTGGACCAGGCAAGCTTTTCGCTTAGCTAGCGAAGAGCCCCATTGCCCCACCTTGGTGACAGCATTGGACTCCTCCCAGATACTGAAGCCGGCACAGAGCACCTCCCCCCGGGTGTAGTCCTCAGTGGCAGGGTGGGTCGGCAGGGTGACAGAGCGCAGGGCAATCAGGTACGGGTCCCTGAGGTGGACAGAAGAGGTGGATTGCGCCATTAGAGAGTGATATTATTATTATTATTATTATTATTATTATTATTATTATTATTATTATTATTATTATTATTATTATTATTATTATTATTATTATTATGATAAAGATGTGGAATTGGGCAGGTTGATAGATACAGTACTGTGGGACACAACCAGACCCGGGTAAGTTATGGTGAAGAGAGAACATGAAAAGAATGCAGTGCCATTGGAAAGTAGGAAGGATTGTTGAGTCATTGGGGAACAAAGACCAAGCAAAACATAAAGCATATTGGTGAAGTCAGGATGCTGATGGATGACAGACAGGCCGCGTTACCTGGAGTCACAGGGCTTCCTCCTAGAGGCCAGAAGGATGAAGTCCTGGCCCTTCCCCCCCTTACTGACACATGGAGTGGCCACGCGGTAGATAGTGTCATCCTCATCTGCCTGGATGATCACATCACATTTTCTACATAGGACGAAAGGGAAAAGGCACACTGTGAAATTGAGGTTTCAATCCAAATGTAGATTGGATATCGGATATCAAAAGGAGTATAGTAAATACTTTGTGAATGGTTGTGACCACTTGTGGCTGTGTTCCGACTAGCTGTGACTGTTGTGACTACGTCAGTTGTGAATGTGATACCCACTGGTAATGCCTGTCCCACTCATGTCTCCTGCGCAGGTCTGAGAGCAGATGGAACGCTTGTTCAGCAGGGACAGTGACATGAGTCTCCACTTTAAAACACAGTATCTGGTTCTCCTCCAGCGTGTACAGACTGACCTTGGAACAGATCAGGAAGGAGGGGGGTTAAACCATGAATATAGGATCTTTACAGGTTAAAGCAGAGCCTATTCCTTTACTATGACATATTATTGACATTTAGTGGAATGTTATATGTAGCGAGCTCCTTTAAGAAAGACGGTTGACTTGTTGCACATTCCTTCCTCCCAGTCCCAACTTAATCAAATCAACGTGTGGGCCGAATTCGGGGGGGTGCAACTATGACTGTGCATTAGAAAGTAATGATTTGATTAGACAGTGGGGAGGAGGAGAGGGGACACATGCAATCCTTGAACATCATTCTAATGAATAATATCAATGGTGTTCAATCATATTCTTACCCTTTTCTACTTACAATACTAACCTTATTTTTCTCAGAGCTTAACATCCAGTTGCTTCGAGCAGCCATAATTTTCAGTGCAGACACATTGTTGTAGCTGAGATACATCTGGGGAAAATAAGGTTTGGATTCAGAATCGGAAGAATGATTGTTGTTTCAAAACAAGGCCAGTACACAGAGAGGCAGTAGACTGTTAAATCTGTTATCAAACCCCAAAACAACACATTTAATCTAGGAGTAGTAGTAGTAAGTTGTGGTCAGTTTGTGTTTGTGTGTTACCTGGTTGCTGATGTCCCAGGGTACAGACAGAGGAACCTCCGTTTGCTTGCAGGAGATTATGTACTTTCTGTAAACAGACAGTGTATAGTAATGTCAAAACAGATGAAAATGTGTTGACTCAATGGTTTGGTTTACTGTTTACACACTAATTCAGGGGTATCACTCAATCAGCCCGATTTAATGTGGCCTGGCATGATGTCTTAGCAAAAAAATGATATACTGTATATAATTGATTTTTAAGGGAGGGGGCTCATCTACTGGAGGGGCAAAATGAGTTTGACATCCCCTGCACTCACTGATAGAAATGGGGAATAGGACTGTGATGATTTTCATCTCCTCACCTATCCAGACGGATCTTCTTCCTAGCAATAGCCTCCTGATAGCGTCTCTTCCCATCCTGACAATTAAATAAACAAGTGAAATGGGCTTTCACAGTTCTACACCAACATTGGATGAGGAGACGCATGTATCTCTTAACATTACAAATTCAACCACCATATGGCATTTCTCAATATAGACCTCCATAAACACACACACACACTCTCTTGCATGCAGTCTCTCTCTCACACGCACTCCACAGGTCCAACAGCCTGTTCTTCTGAGGTCATCTGCAGAACTCACCACAGGTTCGGGTCGTATCCGGGGTAATGTACGTGGCTTCCTGTCCTTGTCCAGCACCTCAAAGGTCATGAAGGCGCTGTTGATGTGCCGCAACGCACCCGCACCCTGGTAGGCCTCTGCACATACACCCACCTCCATACTGGAACACACAAGCACAAATAGGTTACATAGACTAATATCATACAAACATAAAAGGTTGCCATACCAGTTTCCCATTCATTGGTTTGTTGCCAGTAAATATCCCTCAAAGCTGAAATTGAGTTCATTCAGTTCATTGGGGCTCACCGTAGCAACAACAAAAAATCTAAGTTTTTCAACAGAAACGAAAACAGGCGGTTGTTATTGGACAGTGGTTGAGAACAAGCGGTTCTAATTTTCTTCAGTTTGGTGCCTAATGAATAAGACTTGTGTTTCACCTGTGTTTGAAGGCATTGTTAACAATGGCCTTTAGCACCAGCCGGTCACCGATGTGAGACGGGCCCCGGAAGTGGAACATGTCTATGGTCCTCAGAGTGGGGTGAGCGTTACACAGACGACTAGAGAGTAAGAGTGAGATGAGAGCGAGAGAGAATATTAGACTAATAGCATTATCACATTTCTTCTCCAGAAGAAAAAGTCAACATGGTTTATTCATTCTACTAAGTACACTGAACAAAAATATAAAATGCATCATGGAACAATTTCAAAGATTTTTCTGAGTTACATATAAGGAAATCAGTCAATTGAAACCTATGGATTTCACATGACTGGGCAGGGGTGCACCCATGGGTGGGAGCCGGGCCCAGCCAATCAGAATGAGTTTCCCTCAAAGAGCTTTATTCCAGACAGAAATATTCCTCAGCAACACCCCCCCAAAACTTGAGACATCAGTGGCATTGTGTTGTGCGACAAAACTGCACATTTTAAAGTGTTTTATTGTCCCAAGCACAAGGTGCACTTGTGTAATGATCATGCTGTTTAATAAGCTTCTTGATATGCCATACCTGTCAGGTGGATGGATTATTTTGGCAAAGGAGTAATGCTCATTAACTGGGATGTAAACAAATATTTGTGCACAAAATGTAAAAGAAATAAGCTTTTTGTGCTTATGGAACATTTCTGGGATCTTTTATTTCAGCTCATGAAACATGGGACCAACACTTTACATGTTGTGTTTATATTTTTGTTCAGTGTATATTAAAAGACCCAGTGCAGTCAAAATGTGATTTTTCTGTGTTATATAGATTTCCACACTATGAGGTTGGAATAATACTGTTCAAATGATGATAATGCCCTTTTAGAGTAAGAGGTTTTTTAGAGTAATTGGTCCTTCTGTAGCTCAGTTGGTAGAGCATGGCGCTTGTAACGCCAGGGTAGTGGGTTCGATTCCCGGGACCACCCATACGTAGAATGTATGCACACATGACTGTAAGTCGCTTTGGATAAAAGCGTCTACTAAATGGCATATATTATTATTATTATATTATTATTAGGTTTTAGTCTCCCTAGTGACATCAGCATGCGGTTAACTAGTTAATAGACAAATAAGAAAGAGGTCCGACCCTCTCTACCCATAACAGCTAGTTTTTAGTTTTCCCCTCCCCACTCACAGTCCAAGCAAAATTCTTGCTTGAGAAATTGATATTTTTGTTTCTTTTTGACAATTTTCATTGAAAATCAATCACAGTAAGGTACTTAATTGTTACCCAGAAATGACGTCTGCATGGGGCCTTTAATATATACTAACTATCTCCATATTCTGTCACAATAAGAAACCTCATTATCTCTATGAGAAGGACAGGCAACAGACCAGACACTCACCATGCTGCGATGGTGGCCACGTTCTCCATCCAGGCCATGATCTGACCCCCGAAGGTGCTGACCTGGTGGTTGGCATGGGGAGGCAGCACCAGCTCCACACTCTCCACCCGGGTTCGCTCTGCTGACACCGCACCCTGGTATTCCTGACACTCTCCTGTTGACACGCACAGACACATACTGGACTGTAATGCTGCTCTTCACCAGGCTGGGCACGGGTGTGACTGCCACTGATATCATTTCATATTAGAGATAAGTGGGACTTGGACATCTGTGGTATCCTGTGACATGTAAAGGTTATAAATAGGGCCTTATCAGCTATAACTAGGACCTTATAAGCTAAAACTACATTTACGTCAACTTTTCGGTTACTGGCCCAACACGCTTAACCCCCTGCCGCCCTTCGGACTTACGGTGCATTCGGAAAATATTTAGACCCCTCGACTTTTTCCATATTTTGTTACGTTACAGCCTTATTCTAATATAGATTAAATAATTTTTACCCCTCAATCTTCACACAATACCCCATAATGACGAAGCAAAAGCAAAAACATTTAGAAAATGTTGCAAAAAATAAAATCTGAAATACCACATTAACATAAGTATTCAGACCCTTTACTCAGTACTTTGTTGAAACACATTTGGCAGCAATTACAGCTTCTAGTCTTCTTGGGTATGACGCTACAAGCTTGGCACACCTGTATTTGGAGAGTTTCTCCCATTCTTCTCTGCAGATCCTCTCAAGCGCTCAGGTTGGATGGGGAGCATCACTGCACAGCTATTTTCAGGTCTCTCCAGAGATGTTCGATCAGGTTCAAGGCATGGCTCTGGCTGGGCCACTCAAGGTCATTCAGAGACTTGTCCCGAAGCCACTCCTGTGTTGTCTTGGCTGTGTGCTTAGGGTCGTTGTCCTGATGGAAGGTGAACCGTCGCCCCAGTCTGAGGTCCTGAGTGCTCTGGAGCAGGTTTTCACCAAGGATCTCTGTACTTTTCTCTGTTCATTTTTCCCCTCGATCCTGACTAGTCTCCCAGTCTCTGCCGCTGAAAAACATCCCCACAGCATGATGCTGCCACCACCATGCTTCACCATAGGGATGGTGCCAGGCTTATTCCAGGCGTGATGCTTGGCATTCAGGCCAAAGAGTTCAATCTTTAGGAGCCTTTTGGCAAACTCCAAGCGGGCTGTCATGTGCCTTTTACTGAAGAGTGGCTTCCGTCTGGCAACTCTACCATAAAGGCCTGATTGGTGGAGTCATGCAGAGATGGTTGTCCTTCTGGAAGGTTCTCCAATCTCCAACATAGTAACTCTGTCAAAGTGACCATCGGGTTCTTGGTCACCTCCCTGACCAAGGCCAATTCTCCCCCGATTGGTCAGTTTGGCCGGGCAGCCAGCTCTAGGAAGAGTCTTAGTGGTTCCAAACTTCTTCTGAATACCCGAATGCACTGTATGTGGGCCTTATAAGCTCTAACTAGGGCCTTAAAGGAAGCCTTATCAGAGAAACAGAATGAATAAAAAGGGTGTCTCCATTCAAGTCAATGATGGCATAATAGGTGGACTGGCATCCACTTGGAGTGTACCCATGCCAGGAAGTAAAAGTAGGGAAGTGTACCCTCCAATCTGTGCTTTGATTTGTTGAGTCAACTAACATTACAAAAAAATACATTCCATTGCATGAGCCACATCAGTTAGCATAATTTTAATGAACATTTACATTACTATGGCAATCCACCATCAGTTGATAGAATATTCCAAAATACAATGGAAATTATTGCATCACAATATCAGGCAACCATTGCGATGAGTTTACCAGTCAATAGTCAGGGTTAGAGCTTCAAAGGCTGTTCTATTCATTCCATTTCTATGGTCCTTATAAACTGTAACTAGGGCCTTGTAGGGTCCTTATACCACGTGTTCAACTTATTCCACGGAGGGCGGAGTGTCTGCTGGTTTTCATTTCACCCTTGTACTCGATTGATAAATGAAGGTCACTAATTAGTAAGGAACTCCCCACACCAGGTTGTCTAGGTCTTAGTTTAAAGGAAAAAACAAAAACCTGCAGACACTCGGCCCTCTATGGAAAGTTTCTGCCACCCCTGCCATATAAGCTATAATTAGGGCCTTAAAGAAGCCTCATAAGCTGTAACTAGAGGATTCCCTGGTAAGGTCACATGGTCAGGAAAGACTCTGTGCCATAGTACCAAAGTCTTGACAGTATAATACCTAGTTGAGCTGTGTGTTGAGCTGTGTGCTGACAGTATACTACCTAGCTGAGCTGTGTGTTGACAGTATACTACCTAGCTGAGCTGTGTGTTGACAGTATACTACCTAGTTGAGCTGTGTGTTGCCAGTATACTACCTAGTTGAGCTGTGTGTTGCCAGTATACTACCTAGCTGAGCTGTGTGTTGCCAGTATAATACCTAGCTGAGTTGTGTGTTGACAGTATACTACCTAGTTGAGCGGTGTGTTGACAGTATGCTACCTAGCGGAGCGGTGTGTTGACAGTATACAACCTAGTTGAGCTGTGTGTTGACAGTTACCTAGCTGAGATGTGTTTCAGTGTGTTGACAGTATAATACCTAGTTGAGCTGTGTGTTGACAGTGCACTACCTAGTTGAGCTGTGTGTTGACAGAAATCTACCTAGCTGAGCTGTGTGTTGACAGTTACCTAGCTGAGCTGTGTGTAGACAGAATAATATCTAGCTGAGCTGTGTGTTGACAGATTACCTAGTTGAGCTGTATGTTGACAGTCTCCAACCTAGTTGAGCTGTGTGTTGACAGTCTCCAACCTAGTTGAGCTGTGTGTTGACAGTATACTACCTAGCTGAGCTCTGTTAAGATGTGTGTTGACAGATTACCTAGTTGAGCTGTGTGTTGAGCTGTGTGTTGACAGTATACTACCTAGCTGAGCTGTGTGTTGACAGTATACTACCTAGCTGAGCTGTGTGTTGACAGTATACTACCTAACTGAGCTGTGTGTTGACAGTATACTACCTAGCTGAGCTGTGTGTTGACAGTGCACTACCTAGTTGAGCTGTGTGTTGACAGTATACTACCTAGCTGAGCTGTGTGTTGAGCTGTGTGCTGATAGTATAATACCTAGCTGAGCTGTGTGTTGACAGTATACTACCTAGCTGAGCTGTGTGTTGACAGTATACTACCTAGCTGAGCTGTGTGTTGAGCTGTGTGCTGACAGTATACTACCTAGCTGAGCTGTGTGTTGACAGTATACTACCTAGCTGAGCTGTGTGTTGACAGTATACTACCTAGCTGAGCTGTGTGTTGACAGTATACTACCTAGCTGAGCTGTGTGTTGACAGTATACTACCTAGCTGAGCTGTGTGTTGACAGTACACTCCCTAGCTGAGCTGTGTGTTGACAGTATACGACCTAGCTGAGCTGTGTGTTGACAGTGCACTACCTAGTTGAGCTGTGTGTTGACAGTGCACTACCTTGTCGAGCTGTGTGTTGACAGTGCACTACCTAGTTGAGCTGTGTGTTGACAGTATACTACCTAGCTGAGCTGTGTGTTGAGCTGTGTGTTGACAGTATACTACCTAGTTGAGCTGTGTGTTGACAGTATACTACCTAGCTGAGCTGTGTGTTGACAGTATACTACCTAGCTGAGCTGTGTGTTGAGCTGTGTGTTGACAGTATACTACCTAGCTGAGCTGTGTGTTGAGCTGTGTGTTGACAGTATACTACCTAGTTGAGCTGTGTGTTGACAGTGCACTACCTAGTTGAGCTGTGTGTTGACAGTGTACTACCTAGCTGAGCTGTGTGTTGAAAGTATACTACCTAGCTGAGCTGTGTGTTGACAGTGCACTACCTAGTCGAGCTGTGTGTTGACAGTGCACTACCTAGTTGAGCTGTGTGTTGACAGTGCACTACCTAGTTGAGCTGTGTGTTGACAGTATACTACCTAGCTGAGCTGTGTGTTGACAGTGCACTACCTAGTTGAACTGTGTGTTGACAGTGCACTACCTAGTTGAGCTGTGTGTTGACAGCGCACTACCTAGTTGAGCTGTGTGTTGACAGTGCACTTCCTAGTTGAGCTGTGTGTTGACAGTACACTCCCTAGTTGAGCTGTTTGTTGACAGTATACTACCTAGCTGAGTTGTGTGTTGACAGTGTACTACCTAGTTGAGCTGTGTGTTGAAAGTATACTACCTAGTTGAGCTGTGTGTTGACAGTATACAACCTAGCTGAGCTGTGTGTTGACAGTGTACTACCTAGCTGAGTTGTGTGTTGACAGTATACTACCTAGTTGAGCTGTGTGTTGAAAGTATACTACCTAGCTGAGCTGTGTGTTGCCAGTATATTACCTAGTTGAGCTGTGTTGCTGCTCAGTAGGTCTGTGATGATCTCAGCATGAGTCAGTCTCATCCTCCTCCTCTCTGCCGCGATGCTATACTCCATCTGCTCTGTCTGCGTCCGCGGAATCACCTGCTTCAGCTGCACCTGCAACGTGAACACACACACACCCCAACACTGTGTGTGTCCTCCTATTGAAGCATGACATATTGATGTGGTTGATACATCCAACACTGTCAAACCAAGATGGGTGCCCCCTCACTCTTCAGCCCTCACCTTCCCCTCCTCGGTACGTCGAGCCACAAAGGTGGCAAAGGCATTGCACACGTTCCACTGGCAGCTACTGAACAGGTCCTCACAGCTTACCGTGATGCCCACCTGCAGATAGGGCCCACATGGCATCATATGATGACACCAGGCAGAGTGCCAGACATATTGTTACATACATATATTAATAAGGTCTCGTCACAAATGGTGCCCTCTATTCACTAATTGTACATTTTTATCATTGAACACAGGGCATAGGTTACCATTTGGTGAATTAAAACGGGACTAGATTCTACAGTAAAGAACACCGGTTGTAAACAGGGATCCTCTATTATGGAACAGCATTGTGTATCATTTCTCTCCCCAATATACATTATTAATGATTTCAAAACAAAAGTTCAATAGATTCAATATTTACTACACAAAGATGGTGTCCCCACAAACCTCCATGCTGGATGTGAAGGCTCTGTTCACTTTTGCCTTGATGTTAACAACCTGTCCGACTCTGCGTAAAAAATAAACAAACATTTCTATGATCAACATTGGACAGTGGTTACAGTGTGAACAGAAGAACACCAGTCCCTCCTTTCTGTGGCTAGGCTAAAGGCTATAAGTCACTGTAAATATATTGAAAAAGTATGTTTCAGGAAGTGAAATACTTACCCTATAGTGTGCTCAAAGTGGATGTCGTCAACAGAGGCAGTAATACAGGGAGACCCAGCATGTCTTTCAGCTGTGACAACATAGAGGTCCACAAACATCATATGTACAGTACATACGTGCCTTCTCGGCTGACAGGACTCCATAGCTGTTGATCTCAAGCTACGTCTCGGAGGGCTGCAGTCAGAGGCTGCGTCCCAAATTACACCTTATTTCCAAAAAGTGTACTATTTTGGGCCAGAGCCCCAGGTTGGGACTTGAGAGGGACCGCTTTTTCTTTAGAGGTCATACTATGAGGTTAAGGTCATAGCTCACCAGACAGGCAGGCTGTGGAGTCCATCCACTTGAGCAGCTGTCCTACGCTGAGCTCTCCACAGTGGTTGGCGTGGCAGGGCATCACGATCTGGCTCATCTTGACCTCTGTGGGGTTCCTGTACACCTCGCCACTCTCCAAGATGAAGAGGGGATCCTCCATGGGGTCTCCGTCGCCCTTCTCACACGACATGACTCTGGACTGTACAGTGGGACACAGGGGAAAAGTAGAAGCTAAAGTGTATTACAGTATTTGAAAGGGATAGTCTCAATCTAGTGTGTCATGCATGGTGTTATAACAATTTATAGTGTTATAACCATTTATTGTACACGGTTTCACCTCTTTAAAAAAGGTGCTGCTTGGTTGGTTTTAGAATACAAACAATAAAGAATATTGTAGTTATTCAAGCTCTTTGAATAAATTATTATATTAGTTCATTATGCCAAGGTCTTAGTGGCAACCTATTTATAACATTCGAGGAAATCATAATCTAGTTACAAGGAAAAATAATTCAGAACAAAACAGATTATTCCACAGTCTGAGCTAAGCCTACTTGGCTCGCAGAAGGACTATAGGTGAACAAGAGGCAATTCCCACCCTAAATGCTTTGTTTATGCAATGGGTCTCATGGAAATACCAAAAAAACTTATACAACGGAGTAATCACGTCTCAATTAAACTAAACATGTTGTTCCTCTTTTTTTGCAATTTTCTCCTGTTTTTGTGCCTTCAAATAATACTTCGCTCAAGCAGCACACTCATGCCCCAACAAAATGGTTATTGTGCTTCACAAAAGTAGGTGCTTTACTTGGGGAAAAAATCTGTAGCTCAGTTTGTCATCTGACAGATTGCTTAAAAACATGTTTTTCCCTCGAAGAACACTATGTAATGCTGTATAATAATACCCTTAGTGAATTGGATAGGAAACTCGAAAGACTCGCTGACTGTAGACTGTAGATCTGGTTGAAAATAAATCCAAATCAAAGAATAGACTAGTGTATTCTTCTATTACGGCTAAAATAGAACGTTGCAGTTAGTCTATTTGTATTATCAACTGTCTGTTCCAGCTCTCTGTTCAAATGAAATGGTCACCTGTCTCGTGCTCACCGGACATGCGATTTAGTGGAGCAGTAGCAGTGACGTCCAATAGACTGGTCTACTGTACAAACGGGATTCGTCCAGTTATTCGGTTATTATCTCACACTCATGAGACTACTAGGCTATACGCGTGGTGGAATGAGTCACTCACTGATGGAATATATTGACAGAGTACAACGTGACAGAGTAAAAACAATGACTTGGCAATCGCTCTTTAAACGTTTTACATAATTTCCCAAGACAATAAAATAGACCTACCCAAAGGGAACTTTTCAGAAGACGGTCAGGTCACATTTGCATGAATGAATAAGCAAAACAAAACTTTTCAGTCTCGTGTAAGTCTCCACTCTCTGCCAATTCCTTCATTCTTCGGACACAACTGTGTGGCATGCATGCAATGATGTATATAAACCATGGAATACTGATTCCACCGCGCAGCCATCTTGGTACTCCTCCTGGGTTCTCAAAACGATTTCGGAAGCTATAGAAATGCATTTATTAACGTCTAATTTCGTTTTTGACACGTTTATTATATTACATTCACCTTAATGCATACTTTAAAATATATTATGTGAGCTAAACATAAAAATAAAATAAAAAATTCAGAGTACTGTTACTGTCCCCACTAGAAAAAAAACAACCAATAAATACATGTGATTTTGTCCTTGAAACATTGAATTGAAATACGGTAGAATTCCATGAATTCCGGTGACCGCTCCTAATAGAGAGTGCCAATATGGCTGACTGGCGGCTTCATAGACTCTCAACGACCAATACATAGCGTCCGCAATCAAGGGTTTATATACATCACTGGTGGCATGACGCCGCTAAACAGAGCAGACACACCTCCTGTTGCTGGACGTGGGGTACCAATTTAAATGACACTTTTTAAGGTGGAACTTTAATGTGGAAATGGTCCATTAACAGTTTTAAATATTTAAACCTGAGATCTGCATGAAAGAGCGCCACTGGGGTATTTGTTATTGTTTTTTAAACTGGGCAGAGGAGCATCATGCAGTATTGTAAAAACGTTCATAGTAGGCTAAATACCCTGCTGTTCTATCTTTCAGGGGACCTTGTGGTATAGGCTAGGTTAATTTCTCATTAGATTCATGTAAATATTCACTTTTGAATTATGAATCATTTTCAAAGATCCGTTTGAGATATAACAAACATGTTAATGCGCTCCCAAGTGGTGCAGTGGTGATTGGGAGTCCCATAGGGCAGTGCACAATTGGTCCAAACCTGTAGCCAGGGTAGGTGTCATTGTAAATAAGAATTTGTTCTTAACCGACTTGCCTGGTTAAATAAAACTTTGTTATATCAGAAAAAAATATTCATATTTCCAATGTGAATATTTTTTAATTTTTTCCTGATATAACAAAGAGTTTTATTTAACCAGGCAAGTCGGTTCATCTAATGAGAAATAAACCAAAAATTGATTGGGAAAATAAAGTACAGTACACGACCCAGTGCCCCTGCAGATACTACTGGTGCCATAGGTGCATACCTCTGTCCAAGGGAGGTAACACTATTCCTCTCAAAGTGTTCCACATACACAACCTAATGTGAACAGGGAAGTCTTAGCGATTATCCAATGACCATGTACTGCATGAGCTGTGCCATATATTACTATTACCCCCCCATTCTAATATCCCCCCTATTCTGAAATTGAATTTCTGTCCCCCCAAGTTTTATCATTGGAATATGATACAAAACGAGGCAACAGTGTGCTTTAGAACCATGCGTACATTTCCGAGCGGTCAGGTAGGATGTTTGGAGTGTTTATCCGACTGGATTAAAAAATAAATAATAATAATTATGTCCCCCCCCCACTTCTAAAACTAAAGTTACATCCCTGTATAGGCCTATACCACAAGGTCCCCTGAAAGATAACTCAGTCTGCAGTGGTTCCCAAACTTTTTATAGTCCTGTACCCATTCAAACATTCAACCTCCAGCTGCGTACCCCCTCTAGCACCAAGGTCAACGCACTGTTGTTTTTTGCCATCAATGTAAGCCTGCCACACACACACACACACACACACACACTATACGATACATTTATTAAACATAAGAAGGAGTGAGAGTTTGTCACAACCCGGCTTGTGGGAAGTGACAAAGAGCTCTTATAGTACCAGGGCACAAATAATAATCAATAATTTTGCTCTTTATTTAGCCATCTTACATATAAAACCTTATTTGTTCATAACAAATTGTGAATAACTCACCACAGGTTAATGAGAAGGGTATGCTTGAAAGGATGCACATAACTCTGCAATGTGCACAAAAAAACATACAATGATGGAAAGATCTGTGCGTTGTCCTTGTTAATGCAGACAGAAAAGAGCACCAACTTCTTAATCATAGCCTCAATTTTGTCCCTCACATTGAATATAGTTGTGGTGAGTCCCTGTAATCCTAGATTCAGATCATTCAGGAGAGAAAAAACACCCTGATAGGCCAGTCGTGTGAGAAACGTCATCATCATGCAAGAGGTCAGATAAGTGAAAATCATGGTTCGTAAAGACAACTTTAAGCTCGTCTCTCAATTAAAAAAAACATGTCAATACTTTCCCCCTTGATAACCAGCGCACTTCTGCATGTTGTAAAAGCGTTACATGGTCGCTGCCCTTATCATTGCATAATACAGAAAGTACTTGAGTGTTCAGGGGCCTTGCTTTAACAAAGTTAACAATTTTCACTGTAGTTTCCAAAACATCTTTCAAGCTGTCCGGCATTCTCTTGGCAGCAAGAGCCTCTCGGTGGATGCTGCAGTTTACCCAAATGTCATCGGGAGCAACTGCTTGCACGCACGTTACCACTCT
This sequence comes from Oncorhynchus keta, assembly GCF_023373465.1. Taxonomy (NCBI): domain Eukaryota; kingdom Metazoa; phylum Chordata; class Actinopteri; order Salmoniformes; family Salmonidae; genus Oncorhynchus; species Oncorhynchus keta. Next base: position 43,929,039 of record NC_068442.1, read on the forward strand.
AATATGTCTCCCTGTCATGGCTTTTGCGCCATCAGTACAGATACCAACACATCTTGACCACCAAAGTCTATTTAATGTCACAAAGTTGTCCAGTACTTTAGAAATATCCTCTCATGTTGTCCTGGTTTGCAAAAGAGGAGGTCTTCCTTAATTGACCCCCCCATAAACGTAACAGACCTATACCAGGAGCTGTGCCAGGCCCGCCACATCTGTTTACTCATCCAGCTGTAACGCATATAATTCACTGGTTTGTATGCGAAGCAGTAATTGTTTCAAAACATCTCCTGCCATGTCAATGATGCGTCGTGAAACAGTGTTGATTGAGGAATGCTTTGTCTGTATAGTTTTTGTCCTTTTCCCCCAGCATTGTCCCAGCCATATCCGCGGCAGCAGGAAGAAATAAGTCCTCCACAATAGAATGAGGCTTGCCTGTCCTAGCCACTCAGTAGCTCACCATATAAGACACTTCTAGACTCTTCTTATTCATGGTATCTCTTGCTTTTATACTGTCTTACTACTAAAAAGTCGTCTTTATTCTCGCTGAAAATGCTCCCGTGGCTTATTTTCCAAATGGTCATGTTTCGTTTCTAAATGTCTGTGCAAGAGTGAAGGTTTCCCACGACAGAGAAACGGTTTATGTGATTGGATGTTAATTATTTGACTAGGCTACCTGTATATGACATTGTGTTGTTATTTCGCTGAACACTAGACGGTTTATGTCTTGTTTTGCACATATGAATATTACAGTTTAATGTTATTTTGGGCGAGAAAAAACACCCAAATGTATAGTCCCGTTGGAAAATATAAATGTACTGTTTATAATATAATAAATAATAATATATGCCATTTAGCTGACGCTTTTATCCAAAGCGACTTACAGTCATGTGTGCATACATTCTACGTATGGGTGGTCCCGGGGATTGAACCCACTACCCTGGCGTTACAAGCGCCATGCTCTACCAACTGAGCCACAGAAGGATGATTTTGTTATAAAAATAAAAAAAACGTGAATCACATTTTAATTTGGCGTAACCCCGTAACTAAGTTTGTCTATAGTGAATTTAAGGTTACAGGTTGAGGGCCAAGATAGTTTTTTTTACATAATATTTACAGAACAAGTGCCAGCTAGCTCTCACAATTTACCCCAATAAGTTAAGATTAGTTCATAACCAAGTTGGAAGGTGGTAATCACTAGTTGTGAAGTTGTAATTACCAGTTGGATGCATTCACGTGCTTTGAACTGGTTGAGAAATGCCGATTGACTAATGACCAACAAGCTGGTTACAACCATAAGATAAAAGTACAGCTATCATGCTTTTAAACAAATGATAGTGTTCAAAAAACATTAATAGTTGTTTTTATAAAAAAGGTTTGCTGTTGCATTTAACTGCTAAAAATGTTATCAAAGTAATTTCCTTAGTAGGTGATGACAAGTTTCCCACTTGTAATTTCCAGTTGGAGGGGCATTCAAATGGATTTTTCCCATGCATGTAGTAAATACCACATTCCCAGTTGGTTATGAACGCAGCATTATAGCCTCGTCTGCTGACGGTTTCAAGACCCCCCCTCCCCTCCCATCAACTAACTGTGACTGGCACCTCGGCTATCGCGGAGTTGAAATGCATTGTCATATCTGGGGGCCTATTTGGTTTACATAAATTCACCAGTCGATCAGGAATAAGATGTGCGTTGTCAATGAGAACAAAACTAGGTTAAACAACTCCAGAAAAATACTTTCAGGTAACTAGTTTGAGTCTAATAGGATTTAAATAAAATGAGAAGACAATTTTTTAAACGATGGTGTGTGAGGCTACAGTAGGCTAGCCTTTAATTTGCAAAGTACCAAAAATAGAAGGCTAACGACAATACAAATGGTAGCAATGTGATATCAGGACATTCGAATTGCTCGTTTTAGGATACAAAACTAATTTTCAGCCAGACGCGTGAGAGCGTGTATCTTGTTTACCTACGGGTGCTTTGTTACAGTCAACAGCTTTTAAGAACACGTGAACCTATTCCACATCAACAACCAATAAGGTGTCTCTTTTTACTTGCCGTTTTCTTAAAGAGGAAGATGCTGCTACTTCAGTTCAGATCTAATACTCGTGAATAGTCAATTATAAAATATTAGACTAGATGGAAACAGGTGGTAGCCTAGACCTATTATTATTTGACCCTGCTGGTCAGCTATGAACATTTGAACATCTTGGACATGTTCTGTTATTAATCTTTACCCGGCACAGCCAGAAGAGGACTGGCCACCCCACATAGCCTGGTTCCTCTCTAGGTTTCTTCCTAGGTTCCTGCCTTTCTAGGGAGTTTTTCCTAGCCACCGTGCTTCTACACCTGCATTGCTTGCTGTTTGGGGTTTTAGGCTGGGTTTGTGTACAGCACTTTGAGATATCAGCTGATATAAGAAGGGCTTTATAAATACATTTGATTGATACATTTTTTTAACTACTTAGGGGGAAAAAACATTTGCATTTCACAATAGTCTATGACTGACATTTCAAACACAGAAATTATATATAATATGGGTTAACATTGGCATAACCCGTTCGCCTAAAATGAAAATACACTAAACATGTTTTGTTCATGTCCAATGGAAAAAGTATAATTTAGGCTCCAATAATCACTTACAATTTAATACATTGTCGTCATAGCAGGGCTGAAACTGGAGTGCTTGTCTAGATGATACCTCTCAATGTTGAATAAAGTGTGCCTTTTATTCTTACTTTGCATGATAATGAACGTTGGGATATGTAAAGTAGATGTCCTACTGTAACAACCACTTCCAATTGGCAACAGCAAAGCATGACATAACGTTAAGGCAGGGCTAAATGGAATTCCTGTACGCTCATTGGTGAAAATAGTTGCCATTCAATTCAGCCCTATCCCCTTCTCCTTGACCAGGCTCGGTTGAGAAGTGCAGTAAAGGAGTGCGAGAGAGGGTCGCGGCCGTGGCAGACTGATGGTCTGACAGATGAAATAGCGAAAATAGAGAAAGATAAGGCGGGCGTTCACCCTCACAAAACCATGTTCCCTAAAGGCAAAGGGTCCGCTGTGCCGTCGGATGGACAAGCACGGGAAAAGTAAGTTTTCAAACATATTTCTTACCTAATGCATATTATACCCTACCTCGGCTTTGTGGTTTGCCGGACAGCGAATTTCCTCTTACCTAGGAGGATGGAATTGAATGAACCGCCTTGTCTGCTCGCCATTCGTTCCCGTTTCTGACTTCGGCTTTATGCTCTTCCTTGGCCTCATTACTGCACGTAAATGGGTGCTTTTATTTTCAATTAAGGGTCTGTAAACTATATCTATATATTTGTTTATGGAAAAATTAATAGCTTAAACAAATGCACCGTCCAATTTGCTTTACGTATTGTATGTTACATTAATTGATTAAAATGTAGCTTCCACCAGTGTTTTGGTTACTACTTTGTTTGAGTTCGCCGCAACGAGGGTCGTATCCAACACTCATTTATCGACCTATAATTACGCGTTTTCTTCTTGGTTACAATGTTTCCGATTTGAAGTGTTTGGAAAGCCATCGTACGAAAAGGCCCTTTGGAGTCGGTGGTCCATGCAAACCGTCTGACTTCAATTTTAGGGGTGTATTCATCCTGCCGATTCTGTTGCAAAACGTTTCTGAAACGGAAACGAACGAAATGGGGCGGGACCTACAAAAAATGTGTCCAATAGAAACTCTCGTATTACTTACAAAACGGAACTGCAACTGTTTGGACAAATTATTACACAACTGAACTGTCGATCATGTGTCTCAAAGTGCAAGGCATCTTAGTTGATTAGAGACCAAACACCCAACATCAATCAGGCCCTCAAGGACTGGAGTCACCCATACATTAAGCCTACTAAATTTACTTCCGTTTGTGTCTAGGCTAATTTGTCTGCTTTATAATAAAGTCAAATGAGGCTAATTTAGAGTAGACTCAAATGTAGTTCTAAAACGTTTGCTTTTTATGCCATAATATTATTATTCAAACTGTTTTTGTTCGCAGGTTAGCTTTATACGTCTATGAATATTTGTTACACATAGGAGCACAGAAGTCTGCACAGACCTTTTTATCAGAGGTGAGTATTTACTACTAACTGGATATCGGTCCTATCCATGTGACCATACTTCAATAACAAACTAATTCCCATTTTGAATCAATACATGTCACTGTTTTTTTGTTTGTTAAAGTAGGCCCTATTGTTCATTCAAAATGTTTTTTATTCTCCCCTTTTCCAGATCCGATGGGAAAAGAACATCACACTCGGGGAACCCCCTGGGTTCCTACACTCTTGGTGGTGGTAAGTGTTCCGTATGTCAATCAGTGTGTCAATCGATGGAGGCTGCTCATGGGAGGACGGCTCATAACAATGGCTGGGATGGAGTCAATGGAATGGCATCAAATGTGGTTTTCATGTGGTTGATGCCATTCCATTATACTCCATTCCAGCCATTATTATGAGCCGTCCTCCCATGAGCAGCCTCCATTGATGTCAATACACCATATTGTATCATGTACATCATTCTGTTGCTTCACAACCTGTGTGTCTTGTCCACAGTGTATTTTGGGACCTGTATTGTGCTGCACCAGAAAGAAGAGAGACGTGTGACCACTCCAGTGAAGCCAAGGCCTTCCATGATTACGTGAGTTCTGCTCCTCCTCATAAGACTTGCTGCTGCACATGTTGCAGGGGTTCTGCTGAAGAGCCTGGGCCCATTTTCATCAAGCGTCTGAGTGCTGATGTTGGATCAGGTCTCCCTGTCCATATAATCGTATTCATTATGATCTTAAAGGGAAATCTGATCCTAAATCAGCCCTCCTACTCTGATATACTTTATGAATACAGGCCCTGGTTTCCTTTGAGCCTACATTAAATAAGAATGAGAGCGCACCCAGACAAGCGTATTTAAAAAGAATCAGGAGTTGGAAAGCAAACCTATGCAACCAGTACTTTCCTCTGCTGTGAGATCTAGACCTACTATATAGACCCATCGTCCTTGTTTCCCCTTGTACGGTTTCGATGCCTTGGGTAGTGGCGATAGAGAGACGTTTCTCTGCCTCTTTGTTTCTTGGGCCATACCTTCTAATCTTAATTTAATTGGCATCCAGTTGTACTCTCCTGCATATATAGCTGTTGTGTTGCTGCTGCACTCCTCTCTGGGTAGTGTACGGAGTATGTCATAGCAGTAGGACAGGATGTTTCAGAGCCATGTATGTGTAGCTGTTTATCAGGCTTTGTGAACTTCAGGTTTGTCTGATGGATCAGGTTTGTCTGATGGATCAGGTTTGTCTGATGGATCAGGTCTGTCTGATGGATCAGGTCTGTCTGATGGATCAGGTTTGTCTGATGGATCAGGTTTGTCTGATGGATCAGGTTTGTCTGATGGATCAGGTTTGTCTGATGGATCAGGTTTGTCTGATGGATCAGGTTTGTCTGATGGATCAGGTTTGTCTGATGGACCAGGTTTGTCTGATGGACCAGGTTTGTCTGATGGACCAGGTTTGTCTGATGGACCAGGTTTGTCTGATGGACCAGGTTTGTCTGATGGACCAGGTCTGTCTGATGGACCAGGTCTGTCTGATGGACCAGGTCTGTCTGATGGACCAGGTCTGTCTGATGGACCAGGTCTGTCTGATGGATCAGGTCTGTCTGATGGACCAGGTCTGTGTAGGTTCTAGTTTGCCAGGCTGTTCCGGCAGCGTCCTATAGCTGTCCATCCAGCTAACATCTTGCCCTGTCATTGGCCCTGATGATGACCCTCCGACAGTATGGAGCTTAAAGGCTTCTGGGAAAATGGTGCTGATGTCAGCATGTCCTGAGTCAGACATGTCTGATCTGATGTGGACTGCCCTCCCTGTTTCTCTACCGTGCTGCAGCTCTCTCCCCACCTCATTTCATCCCCCAGAGGAAAAATTCAGACCTGGGTGTTGTTCATTAGGGCTCCAAACGAGAAAAAAAAACTGAAACAGGGAGGTATTACATGTACCTGTCCAATGAGAAAGGCTCATTTTTATTTTCGGTTCCAAAGTGTGTTCTATTGTGTGCTCCAATGAACATGACCCTGCTCTGTTGTGGCCAGTCGCTGTTGAGCAATGTTTGTAAGCAGAGTTTGAACAAAATGGGTTCAGAGTCTCAATTATCTCGAATGGTAGTGGCCAAGAGTTAAAATATATATATATTTTTACTAAAGATGAAATTGTCTCCATCTTGTGCTAGAATGTATTTTTTCCTGAACTTGCAGGATGGTAGTAGCCTACTCCATTGGAACTCAAATTCATAGAGCTTGTAGTTTTTAGGATTTTTCCAAAACGGTTGTGGCCTGTCTCTAAACTTGGCTCTTCAATATCGACCATTTGCATATTGTGTCTTTTGCATGTTCAGAACACTATGCACTTGGGAAATGGCTTTAGTCTCCCATCATCACTCCTATCTCATACTACTGCTGGTCAGGCTTCTCCAGGACAAGTAGTCAAACTAGGGAGCATCCAAGAAGTCTTCCTCTTTCTATTTCCTTCCCTTTTCACTTGGAACCAAAACAGCCGAACAGGAAGGGGATCAACATGTTGTCCAATGAGAAATGCTTGTTTTCATTGCAAAAACATTTAGCTATGATTTGCTATGGTGTGCACTTATGAGTACACCCTTCACTGATCTAAGAAGACAAGATAGGAGCCAGTATCATAGCAGAAGCTCACAAAGGGATGTGCTTCACCTGTACAGTGCTGCAGGCCACTAAGTCCAGCCCAGACAAAGGAAAATATACAAGTAGGAGAGGAGGCCACTGTAGACTTGAGATCCACCCATTGTGGGGTTGACATCACAGGAAGGGGTTAAAGCAGGGATGTTGGGCCTTGTTCTTGCTAGGTCTTGTTCTTGCCAGAGAGGGTTGTCAAGGAAACAACAGCCCTCCCGATCTGGCAGGTGACCTGGGAGCCAGTAGGAGGAGGGAGCACACAGCTGAGCCGCATCTGCCATTTCTTTCATTAGACCTAGTCTTTGTTATGCTAGCTAGCTAACAACCATACATCTTTAGCGTTAGGCTAGTGCTAGCCAACAGAAATGGACAGCTTTTTGACACAGACATGCTGTGATTGTGAAGAAGAGCAGTAGGGTCCGCAAATTAATAGGCTTGTTTGGCTTTTGAATACATTTGTTGACATAACACAGTTGACTAGTTTCATTGACATGTCTGTGGCGGTATCGAGAGATGGGATCCCTGTGTATCGATGTTGGTTCTTCCTGTGTTCACCTTAGGCTAGTACATGGACAGTGGGAACAGTGCTCTGACTTTGTTTGCGTGGGCCCAGACTTCCTTCTCTCGCTCGATCCCTCCCTTCTCCACCCCTTGTCTCTCTTCTATATCTTTCTCTTGCTCTCCCCCCTTCAATTCAAAGGGCTTTATTGGCATGGGAAACATGTTTACATTTCCAAAGCAAGTGAAATAGACATTAAACAAAAGGGAAATAATCCAAAATTGACAGTAAACATTACTCACAAGTTTTTAAATAATATAGACATTTGAAATGTTATATTATTGGCTATGTACAGTGTTGTAACAAAGTGCAAATAGTTAAAGTACAACAGGGAAAATAAATAAACTGATAAATATAGGTTATATTTACAATGGTGTGACTCCACTGGTTGCCCTTTTCATGTGGTAACAGGTCACACATCTGGTGTGTTTTAATCTGAGGGGAATATGTCTCTCTAATATGGTCATACATTTGACAGGAGGTTAGGAAGTGCAGCTCGGGTTCCACTTAATTTTGTGTGAACATAGGAAGACCTGTCTCTCAAGAGAAGACAGGCTATCGCAGCCTCTCAATATGCAAGGCCATGCTCACTGAATCTGTACATAGTCAAAGCTTTTCTTAATTGTGGGTTAGTCACAGTGATCAGGTATTCTGCCACTGTGTACTCTCTGTTTAGGACCAAATAACATTCCAGTTTGATATTTTTTTTATAGTTAATTCTTTCCAATGTGTCAAGTAATTCACTTTTTGTTTTCTCATTTGATTGGGTTTCATAATTTTTTTTTGTGTGCTCTAGGGCAACAGTGTCTAGGTGTAATTTGTATTTGTGGTCCTGGCTGGGTGGTGGCTGGTGAGCTGGGCTATAGATGAGGGGTGCTGGCTGGGCTATAGATGAGGGGAGGTGGCTGGCTGGCTGGGCTATAGATGAGGAGTGGTGGCTGGCTGGCTGGGCTATAGATGAGGGAGGTGGCTGGCTGGCTGGGCTATAGATGAGGGAGGTGGCTGGCTGGCTGGGCTATAGATGAGGGGAGGTGGCTGGCTGGCTGGGCTATAGATGAGGGGAGGTGGCTGGCTGGCTGGGCTATAGATGAGAGGAGGTGGCTGGTTGGGCTATAGATGAGGGGAGATGGCTGGCTGGGCTATAGATGAGAGGGGGTGGCTGGCTGGGCTATAGATGAGGGGAGGTGGCTGGCTGAGCTATAGATGAGAGGAGGTGGCTGGCTGAGCTATAGATGAGGGGAGGTGGCTGGCTGAGCTATAGATGAGAGGAGGTGGCTGGCTGAGCTGGCTGGAGCTATAGATGAGAGGAGGTGGCTGGCTGAGCTATAGATGAGAGGAGGTGGCTGGCTGGCTGGGCTATAGATGAGAGGAGATGGCTGGCTGGCTGGGCTATAGATGAGAGGAGATGGCTGGCTGGCTGGGCTATAGATGAGAGGAGGTGGCTGGCTGGCTGGGCTATAGATGAGGGGAGGTGGCTGGCTGGCTGGGCTATAGATGAGGGGAGGTGGCTGGCTGGCTGGGCTATAGATGAGGGGAGGTGGCTGGCTGGCTGAGCTATAGATGAGGGAGGTGGCTGGCTGAGCTATAGATGAGAGGAGGTGGCTGGTTGGGCTATAGATGAGGGGAGATGGCTGGCTGGGCTATAGATGAGAGGGGTGGCTGGCTGGGCTATAGATGAGGGGAGGTGGCTGGCTGAGCTATAGATGAGAGGAGATGGCTGGCTGAGCTATAGATGAGGGGAGGTGGCTGGCTGAGCTATAGATGAGAGGAGGTGGCTGGCTGAGCTATAGATGAGAGGAGGTGGCTGGCTGGCTATAGATGAGAGGAGGTGGCTGGCTGGGCTATAGATGAGAGGAGGTGGCTGGCTGGCTGGGCTATAGATGAGAGGAGGTGGCTGGCTGGCTGGGCTATAGATGAGAGGAGGTGGCTGGCTGGCTGGGCTATAGATGAGAGGAGGTGGCTGGCTGGCTGGGCTATAGATGAGAGGAGGTGGCTGGCTGGCTGGGTTATAGATGAGAGGAGGTGGCTGGCTGGGCTATAGATGAGGGAGGTGGCTGGCTGGCTGGGCTATAGATGAGGGGAGGTGGCTGGCTGGCTGGGCTATAGATGAGGGGAGTGGCTGGCTGGCTGGGCTATAGATGAAGGGAGGTGGCTGGATGGGCTATAGATGAGGGGAGGTGGCTGGCTGGGCTATAGATGAGAGGTGGTGGCTGGCTGGCTGGGCTATAGATGAGGGAGGTGGCTGGCTGGCTGGGCTATAGATGAGGAGGTGGCTGGCTGGCTGGGCTATAGATGAGGGGAGGTGGCTGGCTGGGCTATAGATGAGGGGAGGTGGCTGGCTGGCTGGGCTATAGATGAGGGGAGGTGGCTGGCTGGCTGGGCTATAGATGAAGGGAGGTGGCTGGCTGGGCTATAGATGAAGGGAGGTGGCTGGCTGGCTGGGCTTTAGATGACGGGAGGTGGCTGGCTGGCTGGGCTTTAGATGATGGGAGGTGGCTGGCTGGGCTATAGATGAGAGGAGTTGGCTGGCTGGGCTATAGATGAGGGGAGTAGGCTGGCTGGCTGGCTGGCTGGGCTATAGATGAGAGGAGATGGCTGGCTGAGCTATAGATGAGGGGAGGTGGCTGGCTGGGCTATAGATGAGGGGAGGTGGCTGGCTGGGCTATAGATGAGGGGAGGTGGCTGGCTGGGCTATAGATGAAGGGAGGTGGCTGGTTGGCTGGGCTATAGATGAGGGGAGGTGGCTGGCTGGCTGGGCTATAGATGAGGGGAGGTGGCTGGGCTATAGATGAGGGGAGGTGGCTGGGTGGCTGGGCTATAGATGAGGGGAGGTGGCTGGGTGGCTGGGCTATAGATGAGGGGAGTTGGCTGGGTGGCTGGGCTATAGATGACGGGAGTTGGCTGGGTGGCTGGGCTATAGATGAGGGGAGTTGGCTGGCTGGCTGGGCTATAGATGAGGGGAGTTGGCTGGCTTGCTGGCTGGGCTATAGATGAGGGGAGGTGGCTGGCTGGCTGGGCTATAGATGAGGGGAGATGGCTGGCTTGGCTATAGATGAGGGGAGGTGGCTGTCTGGGGTGTGGGGCTTCTAGATGGGGGAGGTGGCTGGCTGGGCTACAGATGAGAGGAGATGGCTGGCTGGGCTATAGATGAGGGGAGTAGGCTGGCTGGCTATAGATGAGGGGAGGTGGCTGGCTGGCTGGGCTATAGATGAAGGGAGGTGGCTGGCTGGCTGGGCTATAGATGAGGGGAGGTGGCTGGCTGGCTGGGCTATAGATGAGGGAGATGGCTGGGCGATAGATGAGGGTAGTTAGGTGAATGGGCTATAGATGAGGGGAGATGGCTGGCTGGCTGGGCTATAGATGAGGGGAGTTGGCTGGCTGGCTGGGCTATAGATGAGGGGAGTTGGCTGGCTGGGCTATAGATGAGGGGAGGTGGCTGGCTGGGCTATAGATGAGGGGAGATGGCTGGCTTGGCTATAGATGAGGGGAGGTGGCTGGCTGGGGTGTGGGGCTTCTAGATGGGGGAGGTGGCTGGCTGGGCTGCTAACAGGCAGGGAAGCAGCTCTGCATCACGGTTCGTAAAGCGCAGACCCTCCCTCCTTCCCTGGCATATTCACAGTGGGTCTGACAGATGGTCCCCTGGGAACTCCGTCGCCATGGTGTCAGCTGCTGATTGATGGCTGTCAAGGAGCTAAGGGACAGATTGGAAAAGGGGGAGGGGCCACTGTAGCATATGCCCAGCGACCAAGGGAGGAGCAGAGGGAATACGGGAAAGGGGAGAGAGAGAGAGAGGAGGGGGGAAAGGAGAGAGAGAGAGAGGACAAGGCGAGATGGTGGGAGGGAGGGCAAGGGGAGAGAGAGGAGAGGGGGAAAGGAGAGAGGACAGGGGGAAAGAATGGAGGAGAGGGGGAAGGAGGGAGGGGAGAGAGAGAGAGGGGGAAGGAGGGAGGGAGGGGAGATGGGGGGGAAAGGAGGGAGGGGAGAGGGGGAAAGGAGGGAGGGAGGGAGAGAGAGGGGGGAAAGGGAGGGAGAGAGGGAGGGAGAGAGAGGGGGAAGGAGGGAGGAGGGGGGAAAGGAGGGGAGAGGGGGAAGGAGGGAGGGGAGGAGGGGGAAAGGAGGGAGGGAGAGAGAGGGGGGGAGGGAGGGAGAGAGAGGGGGAGGAGGGAGGGAGGGAGGGGAGGGGGGAGAGGGAGGGAGGGGGAGAGGGGGGGAAAGGAGGGAGGGAGGGAGAGAGAGGAGGGGAGAGAGGGGGGGAAAGGAGGGAGGGGGAGGAGGGAGAGAGGGGGAAAGGAGGGAGGGAGGGGGAAAGGAGGGAGGGGGAGGAGGAGAGAGGGGGGAAAGGAGGGAGGGAGGGGGAAAGGAGGGGGGGGAGGAGGGAGGGAGGGAGGGAGAGAGAGGGGGGAAAGGGAGGGAGGGAGGGAGAAAGGAGGGAGAGAGGGGGAAAGGAGGGAGGGGGGAAGGAGAGAGAGAGGGGAGGGAGGGAGGGAGAGATTGGGGGAAAGGAGGGAGAGAGGGGGAAGGAGGGAGGGAGAGAGATGGGGGGGAGGGGGAGAGAGGGGGAAAGGAGAGAGGGGGAGGAGGGAGAGAGGGGGGGGAGGGAGGGAGAGGGCGGGAAGGAGGGAGGGAGAGAGAGAGAGGGGAGGGAGGGAGGGGGGGGAGGAGGGAGAGAGAGGGGGAAGGAGGGGAGAGGGGGGAAGGAGGGAGAGAGGGGGGAGGGAGGGGAGGAAAGGAGGGAGAGGGGGAGGGAGAGGGATGGGGGAAGGAGGGAGGGAGAGAGAGAGAGGGGGGAAGGAGGGGAGAGGGGGGAAGGAGGGAGGAGGGGGAAGGAGGGGGAGGAGGGAGAGAGGGGGAAAGAAGGAGGGGAGAAAGGAGGGGAGAAAGGAGGGAGGGAGAGAGGGGGGGGGGGAGGGAGAGAGAGGGGGAAAGGAGGGGAGAGGGGGAGGGAGAGGGGGAAAGGAGGGAGAGAGGAGGGAGAGAGGGGGAAAGGAGGGGAGGGCGGGAAGGAGAGAGAGGAGGAGAGAGGGGGAGGGAGGGAGGGAGGGAGAGATTGGGGGAAAGGAGGGAGAGAGGGGAGGGAGGGAGGAGGGGGGGGCGGGAGGAGAGAGGAGGGAGAGAGGGGGGAGGGAGATAGGGGGAGGGGGAGGAGGGAGAGAGGGGGAAAGGAAGGAGGGGAGAGGGGGAGGGAGGGAGAGGGGGGAAAGGAGGGAGGGATAGAGAGGGGGGAAAGGAGGGAGAGAGGGGGGGAGGGAGGAGAGGGGGAAAGGAGGGAGAGAGGAGGGAGAGAGGGGGAAAGGAGGGAGGGGGGAAGAGAGGGATGGAGAGAGGGGGAGGGATGGGAGGGAGAGATTGGGGGAAAGGAGGGAGGAGGGGGAAAGGAGGGAGGGAGAGGGGGAAAGGAGGGAGAGAGGGGGAGGAGGGAGGGCGAGAGAGAGAGGAGGGAGAGAGAGAGGAGAGAGAGAGAGAGGGAGAGAGAGAGGGAGAGAGAGAGGAGAGAGAGGAGAAGAGAGAGAGAGAGGAGAGAGAGAGGAGAGAGAGGAGAGGAGGAGAGAGAGATTGGGGGAGAGAGGGGGAAGGAGGGAGGGAGGGAGAGAGAGAGTGGGAAAGGTGGGAGGGAGGGAGGGAGAGAGAGAGGAGGAGGAGGCGGCAAGGGGAGGATGGTTGAGTAGTAGAAGAGAGCCTGAGAGTTCTCTTCTTTGGGTCCTACTGCAAGGCCTTTCAGTTTCAAGTTTTATTGTCATGTGCGCAGGTACAGTGAAATTCCTTTCTTGCAAAAAAGCAGTAATCAATATCAGCAGTTGAAATGTTGTACTATAAAGTAAAGTACAACAAAACGCACGAGAAATAGAAATAAGAAGAAGACGATTAAGTAAGGGTCAGTTAAAGTGTCAGTGCCAATGCCATATTTCCAATGTGCAGGGATACTGGAGTGGTAGATATATATAGGGGTAAGGTGACTAGTAGGGCTGGGGATTGCCAGGCACCTCACCATACATTGTTATCACAATACTTAAAGGCTGATACGAATTTCATGATTCTATATGTATTGTCAATTTATTGTGATTCGATGTTCCAAACATATTGCTCACCATACGCGTCTGCTGCAGAGAGACGAGATGCATTTAATTCTCATGGCTATCAGTCATGGAAATAAAAGTGCTGAAAACAAATTGGCTCCCTAATTAAAAAGATGGGGAACAAACTATGAAGGAAAAATACTGGAGTTTTGGTGCAGGTACAGCCAACTAGCGCAAAAATTAGATTGCGATATTGTATCTATATTGTCAAAATGATACAATGTATCGTCAAATTATTTCCTGATATGTAACTATCCCCCCATCACTAGTGACTAGGCATCAGGATATACTGTATGTTAAACAGTAGCATATGATGATTGTGTGTGTGTGTGTGTAGACTCAGTGTGTGTGAGTGTACCTAGAGTCAGTGTGTGTCAGTGTGAGTGTACCTAGAGTCAGTGTGACAGTGTGAGTGTACCTAGAGTCAGTGTGACAGTGTGAGTGTACCTAGAGTCAGTGTGTGTCAGTGTACCTAGAGTCAATGCAAAAATAAAAGTGTGAATGAAGATAGTCTGTGTAGCCATTTTGTTAGCTGTTTAGCAGTCTTATGGCTTGGGGATAGAAGCTGTTCAGGAGCCTGTTGGTGTCAGACTTGTTGCTCTGGTACAGCTTGCTGTGCGGAAGCAGAGAGAACAGTCTAAGGCTTGGGTAGCTGGAGTCTTTAACAATTTTCTGGGCCTTCCTTACATACCGCCTGATATAGAGGTCCTGTAGGGCAGGCAGCTCAGCCCCAGTGATGTACTGTGCTGTCCAGACCACCCTCTGTAGCGCCATGCAATCGACGGGGTTGCAGTTGCCATACCAAGCAGTGATGCAGCCAGTCAAGATGCTCTCAATGGTGCTTTTTGAGGATTTATGGGCCCATGGCTTCCGAGTGGCGCAGCAGTCTAAGGCACTGCATCTCAGTGCTAGAAGCATCACTACAGACCCTGATTCGGTTCCAGGCTGTATCACAACTGGCCGTGATTGCGAGTCCCGTAGGCCGGCGCACAATTGGCCCAACTTCGTCCCGGTTTGGCCGGTGTAGGTCATCATTGTAAATGAGAATTTGTTCTTAACTGATTTGCCTAGTTAAATAAAGGTTAAATTAAAATTTAAAAAATCCAAATCTTTTCAACCTCCTGAGGGGGAAGAGACACTGTCGTGCCTTCTTCACTACTGTGTGCATGTGTGTGGACCATTTTAAGTACTTAGTGATTGGACACAGAGGAACTTCTCTCAACCCGTTCCACTACAGCCCCGTGGATGTGGATGGGGGCGTTTGTCTGTTTCTGTACAGAGAGCACAACAACAGTGGCTGGGGCCTACCCTTTCCTAACCCCTCTTTAATGACTCTGTATGACACAAGGACAGCTTTGCCTAACTCTTAAACACACACACTGACCCAGAGGCATGGATCTAGTCTGTCATAAAGAAACCCTCCCCCACTCAGCTGCTCCACTCCTCAGACCCCCAGGCAACAGAGAATGACATCTGCCCCTTCCTGTACTAAAGTATCTGGTAGTCCTGGCCCTCCTCTCCGGCAGCAGAACAGAGGTTACATCCCAAATGGCTCCCTGTTCTCTATATAGTAGTGCACTATATATGGCAGTGGTGACCAACCCTTTCTGAGTCAAAATTCAAACGGAGCTCTATCTCTTAGATGAAAAACATGACTTAAATAACATAAGCCTAGAAGTTAACACAAGCTTACATGAAGATAAACACTGGTGTGTGATGGAAAAGGCCATTAACCTCTCTTGGGTAGGGGGCAGTATTTTCACGTCCGGATGAAAAGCATGCCCAAAGTAAACTGTTAAAATAATGTCTGTGAATATAACAGAACTGATATGGCAGGCGAAACCCAGAGGACAAACCATCCAGAAAGAAAAAAATAATTCAGCCTGCCACTATTTTCAATGGCTGTCACTTTTATAAGGCAAAGTCCTCCCAGATTGCAGTTGCTAGGACTTCCACTATCAATATCAACAGTCTTTAAAAAGAGTTTGAGGCCTCCCGCGTGGTGCAGTGGTTAAGGACGCTGTTCTGCAGCGCCAGCTGTGCCACCAGAGACTCTGGGTTCGCGCCCAGGCTCTGTCGTAACCGGTTGCGACTGGGAGGTCCGTGGGGCGACGCACAGTTGGCCTAGAGTCGTCCGGGTTAGGGAGGGTTTGGCTGGTAGGGATATCCTTGTCTCATCGCGCACCAGCAACTCCTGTGACGGGCCGGGCGCAGTGCGCGCTAACCAAGGTTGCCAGGTGCACGTTGTTTCCTCCGACACATTGGTGCGGCTGACTTCCGGGTTGGATGCGCGCTGTGTTAAGAAGCAGTTGGGTTGTGTATCGGAGGACGCATGACTTGACTCTACTAAAAACAATTGGTTACCACGAAATTTAGGAGAAAAAGGGGTAAAAAAAAAGTTTCAAGCTGGTTTTTGGAAAAATGAGCCAGAAATTGTAGTTTGCTGTAGTGTTTCCAAGCGTGTGAATGAGAGCGTGTTCATTGGTATTCCATCTTAAATTGTATAAGGTTTCATTATAAACGTTGTTTATAAACTTGTTTGGAAAAGTTTGTAACGTTTGGTATGGAATTTTGATGGAGGGATTATTGACTGAAGCGTGCCAGCTAAATTGAGTTTTTATGGATATAAAAGAAGGACATTATCGAACTCCATTTGTGATGGAGTGCCAACAGAAGAAGATCATCAAAGGTAAGGCATTTATTATATCTCTATGTCTGACTTTCGTGTCGCACCTGCCTGGTTGAAATATGTTTTTCATGGTTTTGTATGCTGGGCGCTGTCCTCAGATAATCGCATGGTGTGCTTTCGCCGTAAAGCCTTTTTGGAATCTGACACAGCGGCTGGATTAGCAAGAAGTTAAGCTTTATTTTGATCTATTACACTTGTGATTTTATGAAAGTCCTCATAGAGGCATTGAGAATAATTGGAATTGCAGTTTACTTCCTGAATTGACTAAATTGAAATGGAATTGACCCCAGCCCTGGAATAGATATTGATATTGAGCATAATCGTTATGGAACGTAACTATGACTGTTAATGATTTAGAAGTTATCATTCTCAGAGAGGATTGTGGGTTGATCACACTATTCTATGACATCAATACTAGTCTCCTAAAGCTGTGTATAGCTCTTTAGGCTCAGTGCAGGAGTGGTAGTAGGAAGCTCTTTGCCACCTTCTCCTCACTCCTGAATCCTCCTCCCCCCTCCTCCCTCTCTGCAGATGACTTCGTCAACCATTTTGAAAAGAAGGTCGACGACATACGATCCTCGTTTGCTAAGTCAAACGGCACCGCTGGTTCTGCTCACTCTGCCCTACCCTGTGCTCTGACCTCTTTCTCCCCACTCTCTCCAGATGAAATCTCGCGTCTTGTGACGGCCGGCCACCCAACAACCTGCCCGCTTGACCCTATCCCCTCCTCTCTTCTCCAGACCATTTCCGGAGACCTTCTCCCCTACCTCACCTCGCTCATCAACTCATCCCTGACCGCTGGCTACGTCCCTTCCGTCCTCAAGAGAGCGAGAGTTGCACCCCTTCTGAAAAAACCTACACTCAATCCCTCCGATGTCAACAACTACAGACCAGTATCCCTTCTTTCTTTTTTCTCCAAAACTCTTGAACGTGCCGTCCTTGGCCAGCTCTCCCGCTATCTCTCTCTGAATGACCTTCTTGATCCAAATCAGTCAGGTTTCAAGACTAGTCATTCAACTGAGACTGCTCTTCTCTGTATCACGGAGGCGAACTCTCTCTCCTCTGCTCTCATCCTTCTAGACCTATCGGCTGCCTTCGATACTGTGAACCATCAGATCCTCCTCTCCACCCTCTCCGAGTTGGGCATCTCCGGCGCGGCCCACGCTTGGATTGCGTCCTACCTGACAGGTCGCTCCTACCAGGTGGCGTGGCGAGAATCTGTCTCCTCACCACGCGCTCTCACCACTGGTGTCCCCCAGGGCTCTGTTCTCTAGGCCCTCTCCTATTCTCGCTATACACCAAGTCACTTGGCTCTGTCATAACCTCACATGGTCTCTCCTATCATTGCTATGCAGACGACACACAATTAATCTTCTCCTTTCCCCTTCTGATGACCAGGTGGCGAATCGCATCTCTGCATGTCTGGCAGACATATCAGTGTGGATGACGGATCACCACCTCAAGCTGAACCTCGGCAAGACGGAGCTGCTCTTCCTCCCGGGGAAGGACTGCCCGTTCCATGATCTCGCCATCACGGTTGACAACTCCATTGTGTCCTCCTCCCAGAGCGCTAAGAACCTTGGCGTGATCCTGGACAACACCCTGTCGTTCTCAACTAACATCAAGGCGGTGGCCCGTTCCTGTAGGTTCATGCTCTACAACATCCGCAGAGTACGACCCTGCCTCACACAGGAAGTGGCGCAGGTCCTAATCCAGGCACTTGTCATCTCCCGTCTGGACTACTGCAACTCGCTGTTGGCTGGGCTCCCTGCCTGTGCCATTAAACCCCTACAACTCATCCAGAACGCCGCAGCCCGTCTGGTGTTCAACCTTCCCAAGTTCTCTCACGTCACCCCGCTCCTCCGCTCTCTCCACTGGCTTCCAGTTGAAGCTCGCATCTGCTACAAGACCATGGTGCTTGCCTACGGAGCTGTGAGGGGAACAGCACCTCAGTACCTCCAGGCTCTGATCAGGCCCTACACCCAAACAAGGGCACTGCGTTCATCCACCTCTGGCCTGCTCGCCTCCCTACCACTGAGGAAGTACAGTTCCCGCTCAGCCCAGTCAAAACTGTTCGCTGCTCTGGCCCCCCAATGGTGGAACAAACTCCCTCACGACGCCAGGACAGCGGAGTCAATCACCACCTTCCGGAGACACCTGAAACCCCACCTCTTTAAGGAATACCTAGGATAGGATAAGTATTTCTTCTCACCCCCCTTTAAGATTTAGATGCACTATTGTAAGTGACTATTCTACTGGATGTCATAAGGTGAATGCACCAATTTTAAGTCGCTCTGGATAAGAGCGTCTGCTAAATGACTTAAATGTAAATGTAGTATTGAAGGATCCTCCCTGAACATAGCTAATTGTCTGTGTGTTCCAGTAACATGCTGGCTTGGCCTCAGTGATGTCTGGTCCTGGCTGGCTCCCTCCAGCCTCACTTCTCTCCCTGCTGTGGTATTTCAGGGGCCCTGCAGGGCCCAACTCAGATAGAATTTGGAAGGGGTGCAGTGAGTCGATATACCAGGGACCCTGAGTGTGTTGGCTATATCGACTCGTGACGTCTGAGTAGGTCTAGCGCTTTAGAGACTAGAGGGAGGTATGTGAAGGATAGCGTAAGGGGTGTGTGTGTGGCTTTTTGTTTTCAAGGTGTGTGTGAGTGCGCGTACGCATGCATGGGTACTGTATACCCTTACTCCCCTACTTAGTACAGCTCTAGGGTCTCAACCTCCAATCTATAGCCATGGATACCAGATACTAATGTCAGTCTGTCCTGTAGGCATTAGCCTCTGGTCAAAGGCTCCTACTAAAGGAGAGAGAAAGTGTGTGACCAAAGCAAATGGTCCATTAGTGAATTATGGCTGTGGTCGAGACAGGAAATGGCCTACCAGTGAGATCTTGCTGTGCCTGAGCACTTTGAAGTGAAGGAGTGAATCCCACAGATTCTTATCAAATCTACTGGGCCCCTGCTGGATCAGCACATTTGGCTGTGCAATTAGATTCCCACTCTGTGAAACTTTTATGTGTATCTGTTGTTTAGCAATCCATCTATCTAATGGCTATGCTGTCTATGATTCCAGACATGTTGAATAACATATGTTGAAAGGTTTTTTAACCCTACAAACTCATACAAAGCAAACCAGTTAGATCTGCAACCCGTATTTCCGATGAAACCCCTCTAACTGGCGTTTGTTTTATGTTTCCAGAGTGCTGCTGCAGCCCCCAGTCCTGTGATGGGGGGGATTCCCCCTGGAGAGGGGATTGCCAGTGGACCCATGCCCCCTGGATTCTTCCAGGTCACTGATTCCTACCACTCACACACCCCTCAATCTACACTCTATGCTAGGGGTAGGCCACTAGATTCAGCTGCGGGATGATTTATTTTGGAGAGAATGGAACATAATTATAATAATTTGACTACAACTATAAAAATATAGATTTTATTTGAAAATAACAATACATTTTTGAGGTGAATTTTTAGAATTTTATTTTTTCCTGGTGATTTTTGTCTCTTTTTTTTTACCCAATAGAAACATTCTTATTACTATTTTTTTCTAAACAGTGGTGGTTTTGGCCTGCATGCCAGCTGTTGCTGGCATGCAGCCCTGCTCTATGGCAGTGGTTCCCAATTATTTCCTTTCCATTGGACCACCAGATCTCTTTATTAGAATTTTATGGGGGGAAATGTGTGGAGCACCTGAAGTACCCTTCCTGACCACAAGTGGTCCCAGGACCACAGGTTGGAGACCACTGCTTTAGTTGCTGAATCCTAATTTGAGATCCACAAGCAAGAAAAACTGACTTCAATTTCCGCTGAACTTCACTGATGTCAATAAAGCATCGCTAAGTTACTGTATGTGTGATTCTCAAGTAAAGAGTTTAGCCTGCATGCATGAGCCACACTATTGTGCAACTTTCCTCTCTCTCATCTGCTCGGCTGTCTCTCTGTTCTACCACCCTGCTGATGTGCTTTCCACATCTGTAGCTGTTGTGTGGTGTTTCAATGATGCTCTGCTGTGGTCTGTAGCCTAGTCTCTGCTCTGCTGTGGTCTGTAGTCTCTGCTCTGCTGTGGTCTGTAGTCTAGTCTCTGCTCTGCTGTGGTCTGTAGTCTAGTCTCTGCTCTGCTGTGGTCTGGAGCCTAGTCTCTGCTCTGCTGTGGTCTGGAGCCTAGTCTCTGCTCTGCTGTGGTCTGTAGCCTAGTCTCTGCTCTGCTGTGGTCTGTAGCCTAGTCTCTGCTCTGCTGTGGTCTGTAGCCTAGTCTCTGCTCTGCTGTGGTCTGTAGTCTAGTCTCTGCTCTGCTGTGGTCTGTAGCCTAGTCTCTGCTCTGCTGTGGTCTGTAGCCTAGTCTCTGCTCTGCTGTGGTCTGTAGCCTAGTCTCTGCTCTGCTGTGGTCTGTAGCCTAGTCTCTGCTCTGCTGTGGTCTGTAGCCTAGTCTCTGCTCTGCTGTGGTCTGTAGCCTAGTCTCTGCTCTGCTGTGGTCTGTAGCCTAGTCTCTGCTCTGCTGTGGTCTGGATGTTCTTATAGGCACTTTAGTATTGACAGTGTAACAGTATAGCTTCTGTCCCTCTCCTCGCTCCTCCCTGGGCTCGAACCAGCAACACAACGACAACAGCCACCGTTGAAGCAACGTTACCCATGCAGAGCAAGGGGAACAACTACCAGAAGGCTCAGAGCGAGTAGAGTTTGAAACGCTATTAGCACGTGCTAACTAGCTAGCTATTTCACTTCGGTTACACCAGCCTCATCTCGGGAGTTGATAGGCTTGAAGTCATAAATAGCGCAATGCTTGACGCACAACGAAGAGCTGCTGGCAAAATGCACGAAAGTGCTGTTTGAATGAATGTTTACGCGCCTGCTTCTGCCTACCACCTCTCAGTCAGATATTTAGATACTTGTATGCTCAGTCAGATTATATGCAACGCAGGACACGCTAGATAATATCTAGTAATATCATCAACCATGTGTAGTTAACTAGTGATTATGATTGATTGTTTTTTATAAGATAAGTTTAATGCTAGCTAGCAACTTACCTTGGCTTACTGCATTCGCGTAACAGGTAGTCAGTCTCCTTGTAGAGTGTAACGAGAGAGAGGCAGGTCATTATTGCGTTGGACTAGCTAACTGTAAGGTTGCAAGATTGAATCCCTCGAGCTGACAAGGTGAAAATCTGTTCTGCCCCTGAACAAGGCAGTTAACCCACCGTTCCTAGGCCGTCATTGAAAATAAGAATGTGTTCTTAACTGACTTGCCTAGTTAAATAAAGGTAAATCGGCACCCAAAAATACTGATATCCGATTGTTATGAAAACTTGAAATCGGCCCTAATTAATCGGCCATTCCGATTAATCGGTCGACCCCTCGTCTGTAGTCTAGTCTCTGCTCTGCTGTGGTCTGTAGTCTAGTTTCTGCTCTGAGCCTGTGGTCTGTAGTCTACTCTGCTCTGGTCTGTAGTCTAGTTTCTGCTCTGCTGTGGTCTGTAGTCTAGTTTCTGCTCTGCTGTGGTCTGTAGTCTAGTCTCTGCTCTGCTCTGGTCTGTAGTCTAGTTTCTGCTCTGCTGTGGTCTGTAGTCTAGTCTCTGCTCTGAGCCTATGGCTGCGTCCACATGGTACCCTAATTCCCTATATAGCACACTGCTCTGGTCAAAAGTAGGGAATAGTGTGCCGTTTGGGAAGCAGCCTGTGTTTTTAGTAGACATCAGAAAATAATTTGTCTGTCTACACACAGTGTACTGTAGTGAAACCGGGAGGTGCAGTTGGGCCTAAACCTTAATTGAGAAATCGAAAGGTGCTGTAACACCTGCCGTAAATCAATACCTCATGAGGATAAACTCTTGGCAGCTTTCCCTCTAGTGAAAGTCAAACCACACACTTCTGTTTCTTCAAGTAGACTATGTAGGCATGTTGTCTCTAGGATTAGTCCTAGATGTTTGTGTTTTGAAAACCAGAGAAGTAATTACAGTATATGTAGCCCATCTCAGTGTGTGAGCGAAAGAGACATACACACGCACAGAGATCTCCCTTT
The DNA here is from genome assembly GCF_023373465.1 of Oncorhynchus keta. Taxonomy (NCBI): domain Eukaryota; kingdom Metazoa; phylum Chordata; class Actinopteri; order Salmoniformes; family Salmonidae; genus Oncorhynchus; species Oncorhynchus keta. Next base: position 43,951,094 of record NC_068442.1, read on the forward strand.
ATCAGAGTCATTTGAATATGTAAATGTTGTTAATTAAGCCACCCTATTACCAGAAGCATTGGCCCACAATGACAGTGTTTGGGGGCAGCAATGTAAAGCTAATTGCATAGGGCTTAATTAATGCTGTGCTAATTGTCAGAGGGGGAAATTGGCAGTGCTGATAAGCTGGAGGCTGGCTGCTATTCTGACTGGCAGGCATCACAGCACACATCCTCTCTCTATCTTTTCCTCTCTCTCTCTTCTTGCACTCTCTTCTACTGTGGAGTGAATAATCAACAGATATACCGGGCAGCTTTTTGCATTTGCACACCAGCTTCTCACTCTCTCCTCTGCTCAGCTCAGTAACCCTCCTTTCTCTACCTCCCTCCCTCTGTGTCTGTCTTCCCCTCTCTCTGTCGCTCTCTGTCTCTGTGACGCCACAGGGTGCTCCTGGTCCCCAGGGCTCTCCTCACCCCCAGCCTCCTCTCCCTAACAGTATGATGGGACCACAAAGCCAGGTACTGCTGCTCTCCCCTCCTAGATGTGTCCCAAATCGCACCCTCATCTGTATATAGTGGACTACATTTGACCTGGGGCCCTGGTGAAAAGTAGTGCACTATATTTAGAATATGGTGTGATTTTTAAATTGGGACGCAGCCTCTGTCTCTCTGTTGGAGCTCTGTGTTTCTCTTTGTGCTTTCCTATTGGGAAGGCGACTGTCGTTTCACCGCCTTGGCGCCTCCATGCTATTTCTGTCTGTACGCTCTATGCTTCCGCATCTGTCATTCGGCTTGACGCTTTTGGCGGCAGTGCAGAAACATCGTTAAAACGAACTGTGATATAGGAAACCGTTATTGTAGATGTTCTATCAAATGTTATTAGTCACATGCTCCGAATACAGCAGGTGTAGACCTTACAGTGAAATGCTTACTTACAAGCCCTTAACCAACAATGTTTTAAGAAGTTAAGAAGAAAAACGTGTCAAGTAAAACAAATAAGTACAAAATAAAACTACCATAATTAAACAGCAACAGTAAAATAACAATAGCGAGGCTTTATACAGGGGGTACCGGTACAGAGTCAATGTGGAGGCTATATACAGGGGGTACCGGTACAGAGTCAATGTGGAGGCTTTATACAGGGGGTACCGGTACGGAGTCAATGTGGAGGCAATATACAGGGGGTACCGGTACAATGTGGAGGCTATATACAGGGGGTACCGGTACAATGTGGAGGCTATATACAGGGGTACCGGTACGGAGTCAATGTGGAGGCAATATACAGGGGGTACCAGAGTACAATGTGGAGGCTATATACAGGGGTACCGGTACAATGTGGAGGCTATATACAGGGGTACCGGTACAATGTGGAGGCTATATACAGGGGTACCGGTACAATGTGGAGGCTATATACAGGGGGTACCGGTACAATGTGGAGGCTATATACAGGGGGTACCGGTACAGAGTCAATGTGGAGGCTATATACAGGGGGTACCGGTACAGAGTCAATGTGGAGGCTATATACAGGGGTACCGGTACAGAGTCAATGTGGAGGCTATATACAGGGGGTACCGGTACAGAGTCAATGTGGAGGCTATATACAGGGGTACCGGTACTGAGTCAATGTGGAGGCTATATACATTGTGGGGGTACCAAATTTACAGAGTCAATGTGGAGGCTATATACAGGGGGTACCGGTACAGAGTCAATGTGGAGGCTATATACATGGGGTACCGGTACAGAGTCAATGTGGAGGCTATATACAGGGGGTTCGGTACAGAGTCAATGTGGAGGCTATATACAGGGGGTACCGGTACAGAGTCAATGTGGAGGCTATATACAGGGGGTACTGGTACAGAGTCAATGTGGAGGCTATATACATGGGGGTACCGGTACAGAGTCAATGTGGATGCTATATACAGGGGGTACCGGTACAGAGTCAATGTGGAGGCTATATACATGGGGTACCGGTACAGAGTCGTCATACACGTTATAGATATTACAAGTGAAGCAACTACCTCCCTTATGAATGGTTGCAATGGTTGTTTCTTCAGTATAATTGTGCTGATGTTGTGATGGAACACAAATTTAAATTAATTGTTATTTGTGTTTGTAGTCTTTCATGAACCCACGATTCACCGCAGGCCCACGAGGCCCTCCTATAAGAATGGGCAACCAGGTAAACAAACTACAGTACCCAGCATTCTCCACCAACATCACCATACAATGCTGTCATCAGTCTACTGTCGTTTAACAAAGAGATTTACCTCCGTATGAGTTATCACTCCCTCTTTCCCCTGTCTGTCTTGTAGCCTCCTGGCGGTGGCCCTGGCCCCCATCTCATGCTCCAAACCATGGATCACACACGACCACAAGGCCATCCTAACTTGGGACCAATGCAGAGGATGAGTGGGCCTCGAGGCATGGGCCCTATGGGGCCAGGACCCCAGGTAGGCCACTACTGTTCTGCTCCCATTATATCTAGTAATGTTACACCCCCGTCTGTAGGCAGCTGTTATATCAGACTGGTAATGTTACACCCCCATCTGTAGGCAGCCGTTATATCAGACTTATATCAGACTGGTAATGTTACACCCCCATCTGTAGGCAGCCGTTATATCAGACGGGTAATGTTACACCCCCGTCTGTAGGCAGCTGTTATATCAGACTGGTAATGTTACACCCCCATCTGTAGGCAGCCGTTATATCAGACTAGTAATGTTACACCCCCGTCTGTAGGCAGCTGTTATATCAGACTGGTAATGTTACACCCCCATCTGTAGGCAGCCGTTATATCAGACTGGTAATGTTACACCCCCGTCTGTAGGCAGCCGTTATATCAGACTGGTAATGTTACACCCCCGTCTGTAGGCAGCCGTTATATCAGACTGGTAATGTTACACCCCCGTCTGTAGGCAGCCGTTATATCAGACTGGTAATGTTACACCCCCGTCTGTAGGCAGCCGTTATATCAGACTGGTAATGTTACACCCCCGTCTGTAGGCAGCCGTTATCTCTAAGAAGTTTACAAAATGTCTGTAGTCTTTCAGAGACTAGACCCCTGATTATTGAAACTGCCTGTCACCATCACCCATCCAGTCTGTCTCGGTTCTTGGCCTTGGTTCGGTCTGGTTATGGTAGTCTGATTCTTAGTTGTCGTTGCAGAACTTTGGTGGTGGGATGCGGCCTCCACATAACGCCATGGGCCCTGGGATGCCAGGAGTGAACATGATGTGAGCCTTGTCTCTATTACTCTTCTTTAACATGATGCATCTCCTGTGTGTGTTGTTTTCTAACTGGGGTTTCTCTCGTCACAATGCAGGGGCCCAGGTGCTGGTCGACCATGGCCCAATCCGAACAACGGCAACTCAGTGAGTCCAACTTCCCCTCTCGACACGGAGTATACAATACATTAGGAACACCTTCCTAATATTGAGTTGCATCCCCCTTTTGCCCTCAGAACATGCTCAATTTGTCAGTGCATGGACTCTACAAGGTGTCGAACGTTATTATTCTTTAACCTGTCTCCTCCCTTTTCATCTACAGTCGTGGCCAAAAGTTTTGAGAATGACACAAATATACATTTTCACAAAGTCTCCTGCATCAGTTTGTATGATGTCAATTTGCATATACTCCAGGATGTTATGAAGAGTGATCAGATGAATTGCAATTAATTGCAAAGTCCCTATTTACCATGCAACTGAACTGAATCTCCGAAAAACATTTCCACTGCATTTCAGCCCTGCCACAAAAGGACTAGCTGACTTCATGTCAGTGATTCTCTCGTTAACACAGTTGTGAGTGTTGACGAGGACAAGGAGATCACTCTGTCATGCTGATTGAGGTCGAATAACAGACTGGAAGCTTCAAAGGGAGGGTAGTGCTTGGAAACATTGTTCTTCCTCTGTCAACCATGGTTACCTGCAAGGAAACGCGTGCCGTCATCATTGCATTGCACAAAAAGGGCTTCACAAGCAAGGATATTGCTGCCAGTAGGACTGCACCTAAATCAACCGTTTATCGGATCATCAAGAACTTCAAGGAGAGCGGTTAAATTGTTGTGAAGAAGGCTTCAGGGCGCCCAAGAAAGTCTGGCAAGCGCCAGGACCCTCTCCTAAAGTTGATTCAGCTGCGGGATCGGGGAATCACCAGTACAGAGCTTGCTCAGGAATGGCAGCAGACAGGTGTGAGTGCATCTGCATGCACAGTGAGGCGAATACTTTTGGAGGATGACCTGGTGTCAAGAAGGGCAGCAAAGAAGTCACTTCTCTCCAGGAAAAACATCAAGGACAGACTGATATTCTGCAAAAGGTACAGGGATTGGAATGCTGAGAACTGGGGTAAAGTAATTTTCTCTGATGAATCCCCTGTCCGATTGTTTGGCACCTGGAAATAAGCTTGTCCGGGGAAGACAAGGTGAGCGCTACCATCAGTCCTGTGTCATGCCAACAGTAAAGCATCCTGAGACCATTCATGTGTGGGGTTGCTTCTCAGCCAAGGGAGTGGGCTCACTCACAATTTTGCCTAAGAACACAGCCATGAATAAAGAATGGTACCAACACATCCTCCGAGAGCAACTTCTCCCAACCATCTAGAGCAGAGACAAATTCTGACAAACTCCAAGCATTGATTATGCAAGAATGGGCTGCCATCAGTCAGGATGTGGCCCAGAAGTTAATTGACAGCATGCCAGGGCGGATTGCAGAGGTCTTGAAAAAGAAGTGTCAACACTGCAAATATTGACTCTTTGCATCAACTTTATGTAATTGTCAATAAAAGCCTTTAATACTTATGAAATGTTTGTTATTATACTTCAGTATTCCATTGTAACATCTGACAAAAATATATCTAAACACACTGAAGCAGCAAACTTTGTGGAAATTAATGTTTGTTGTTCTCAACTTTTGGCCACAACTGTACACTGATTTGAAGTGGATATAACAAGTGACAGCAATAAGAGATCATGGCATATATATATATATATATATATATATATTATACACACCATGATGTTGTCTGTTCAGATTGCAGCAGTCTGTCTGACCTCTCTCAGTAAGAGCTCTGGAGATCTAATGCATTACCAAGTTCCCCAGTCCTGGATGTAATTGTAGTATTATATATCCCAGGCTACATCCTAAATGGCACCCTATTCCCTTTATAGCGCCTTACACAACCCATGAGGCCCCTGTTTAAAGAAGTGCACTATATAGGGAATAGGGTGCGGGACACCCCCAGCTTCCATGTAAGATGGATAATGATAAGGCTGCGATGCTAAAACGATGAATGATACCGTTTCGAGAGGTGAACACCGATTTAGATTCCCTGTTCCTGTAATGTTGTGGTTGTTTCAGATGCCTTACTCATCACCTTCTCCTGGAGCGTATGGGGTAAGTACTCTCTGACGACCTCTCTCTCACACACACACACTTCAGTCAGATACCAGTATATTATTGTTTTCGTGTTTGTAGATTTGACCCTGGTACAGATACATTGCTGGTTTTGTGATTCACTGTTTAATTATAAATGGGTTGTGTTCTTCTGACACTCTAAAGGGGGGTTCTGGTGGAGGGGGACCCACTGGAACACCCGTTATGCCCAGCCCTGCGGGTAGGTACTCCATAGTCCACCTTGGGGAATAGGAATTAATGTAAAAATGTTTTGACAAATAACCGTCATCTTCAATGAGTGTGTTTGCCATCTTGGCTGTTCTCATTGCCCGAAGTACACTTGTCTATTGATTATCATAATAATAATAATAATAATTGAGATTGATTGCTTATCAACCACTTTTCAGACTCTAACAACTCTGGGGACAACCTCTACACTATGATCAACACTGGACCTGGCAACCGATCAAATGTGAGTTTGCTTCTCATACCAGCCCTCTCAAATCTGTTGTAGTAGTCACGTTGTTTCATGTTTCTTCATCGGCAGATAACTTTTAAGATACGATTATAAGAAACATTAACTAGTCCTACATAATGAAACTGTTCATCCCAAATGGCACCCTATTCCCTATATAGTGCACTATGGGCCCTGGACAAAATAACTGTTATAAAGGGTGCCTTTTGGGACCCTATATAACTCTGTTGGGACATACCCTGTTCCTACCTGGCTTACTCTATTGGGACATACCCTGTTTCTTCCTGGCCTACCCTGTTGGGACATACCCTGTTTCTTCCTGGCCTACCCTGTTGGGACATACCCTGTTTCTACCTGGCTTACTCTATTGGGACATACCCTGTTTCTACCTGGCTTACTCTATTGGGACATACCCTGTTTCTTCCTGGCCTACCCTGTTGGGACATACCCTGTTTCTTCCTGGCCTACCCTGTTGGGACATACCCTGTTTCTTCCTGGCCTACCCTGTTGGGACATACCCTGTTTCTTCCTGGCCTACCCTGTTGGGACATGCCCTGTTTCTTCCTGGCCTACCCTGTTGGGACATACCCTGTTTCTTCCTAGCCTACCCTGTTGGGACATACCCTGTTTCTTCCTGGCCTAGTCTGTTGTGATAGTGGTGCCTGTTCTGTTGACATGTGTAGTAAGGCAGTGCTTGTCTCCCGCTACAGTTCCCTATGGGCCCTGGCTCTGACGGACCCCTGGGGGCCATGGCAGGCATGGAACCACACCACATGAATGGATCGCTAGGTAAAGCACTGCGCTCTACTCTGCCAGTGGTTACCATACAACATATAGTTCTCAAGTGCCAATTGGGGTTGTGTTCAGTTTAGAACAGTATTCACTAACCAGTGCATGACTAGTTGGGAGTAGTTGTTCATTCAGACAATCTGAACGTAGGCTCCCTCAATGGTGGTGTCTCAAATGACACCCTAATCCCTATATAGTGCACTACTTTTGACCAGGGCCCATAGGGTTCTGGTGAAAAGTAGTGCACTATATCGGGAATGGGGTGCCATTTGGGACTCAGGGTACAGTGTAGTAGATCAACCAGTAATGTGACGCAAGGAGACATATTCTCAGCAACAGTGCCAGGCTTTAGCATACATATATCTTTAGCATACATATGACCTGTTGCATTATTAGTTCAGTAAAGAATCGTAACGTTTTAATTTCAGTGTTCATGAACTATAAACGTTTATTTTTTTTTAGGCTCTGGTGATATGGACGGCCTCAACAAGGTGAATACTATAACATGGCTATACATATAGATTACTAGCAAAACATAACAAATCATTTGGACTAATTTGTGCAATATTTTCTATTGAACTTCTTGTTTAGCCCGGGACCAGATCTGTTGTCTCCTCCTATAGCCTGGGACCAGACCTGTTGTCTCCTCCTATAGCCTGGGACCAGACCTGTTGTCTCCTCCTATAGTCTGGGCCTAGACCTGTTGTCTCCTCCTATAGTCTGGGACCAGATCTGTTGTCTCCTCCTATAGCCTGGGACCAGACCTGTTGTCTCCTCCTATAGCCTGGGACCAGACCTGTTGTCTCCTCCTATAGCCTGGGACCAGACCTGTTGTCTCCTCCTATAGCCCGGGACCAGACCTGTTGTCTCCTCCTATAGCCTGGGACCAGACCTGTTGTCTCCTCCTATAGCCCGGGACCAGACCTGTTGTCTCCTCCTATAGCCTGGGACCAGACCTGTTGTCTCCTCCTATAGCCTGGGCCTAGACCTGTTGTCTCCTCCTATAGCCTGGGACCAGACCTGTTGTCTCCTCCTATAGCCTGGGACCAGACCTGTTGTCTCCTCCTATAGTCTGGGCCTAGATCTGTTGTCTCCTCCTATAGCCTGGGCCTAGATCTGTTGTCTCCTCCTATAGCCTGGGACCAGACCTGTTGTCTCCTCCTATAGCCTGGGACCAGACCTGTTGTCTCCTCCTATAGCCTGGGACCAGACCTGTTGTCTCCTCCTATAGCCTGGGACCAGACCTGTTGTCTCCTCCTATAGCCCGGGACCAGACCTGTTGTCTCCTCCTATAGCCTGGGACCAGACCTGTTGTCTCCTCCTATAGCCTGGGCCTAGACCTGTTGTCTCCTCCTATAGCCTGGGACCAGACCTGTTGTCTCCTCCTATAGCCTGGGACCAGACCTGTTGTCTCCTCCTATAGCCCGGGACCAGACCTGTTGTCTCCTCCTATAGCCCGGGACCAGACCTGTTGTCTCCTCCTATAGCCTGGGCCCAGACCTGTTGTCTCCTCCTATAGCCTGGGACCAGACCTGTTGTCTCCTCCTATAGCCTGGGCCTAGATCTGTTGTCTCCTCCTATAGCCTGGGACCAGACCTGTTGTCTCCTCCTATAGCCTGGGACCAGACCTGTTGTCTCCTCCTATAGCCTGGGCCTAGATCTGTTGTCTCCTCCTATAGCCTGGGCCTAGATCTGTTGTCTCCTCCTATAGCCCGGGACCAGACCTGTTGTCTCCTCCTATAGCCTGGGACCAGACCTGTTGTCTCCTCCTATAGCCTGGGCCTAGATCTGTTGTCTCCTCCTATAGCCTGGGCCTAGATCTGTTGTCTCCTCCTATAGCCTGGGACCAGACCTGTTGTCTCCTCCTATAGCCTGGGACCAGACCTGTTGTCTCCTCCTATAGCCCGGGACCAGACCTGTTGTCTCCTCCTATAGCCTGGGCCCAGACCTGTTGTCTCCTCCTATAGCCTGGGCCTAGATCTGTTGTCTCCTCCTATAGCCTGGGACCAGACCTGTTGTCTCCTCCTATAGCCTGGGACCAGACCTGTTGTCTCCTCCTATAGCCTGGGACCAGACCTGTTGTCTCCTCCTATAGCCTGGGACCAGACCTGTTGTCTCCTCCTATAGCCTGGGACCAGACCTGTTGTCTCCTCCTATAGCCTGGGACCAGACCTGTTGTCTCCTCCTATAGCCTGGGACCAGACCTGTTGTCGCCTCCTATAGCCTGGGACCAGACCTGTTGTCTCCTCCTATAGCCCGGGACCAGACCTGTTGTCTCCTCCTATAGCCCGGGACCAGACCTGTTGTCTCCTCCTATAGCCCGGGACCAGACCTGTTGTCTCCTCCTATAGCCCGGGACCAGACCTGTTGTCTCCTCCTATAGCCTGGGACCAGACCTGTTGTCTCCTCCTATAGCCCGGGACCAGACCTGTTGTCTCCTCCTATAGCCCGGGACCAGACCTGTTGTCTCCTCCTATAGCCTGGGACCAGACCTGTTGTCTCCTCCTATAGCCTGGGACCAGACCTGTTGTCTCCTCCTATAGCCTGGGACCAGACCTGTTGTCTCCTCCTATAGCCTGGGACCAGACCTGTTGTCTCCTCCTATAGCCTGGGACCAGACCTGTTGTCTCCTCCTATAGCCTGGGACCAGACCTGTTGTCTCCTCCTATAGCCTGGGACCAGACCTGTTGTCTCCTCCTATAGCCTGGGACCAGACCTGTTGTCTCCTCCTATAGCCTGGGACCAGACCTGTTGTCTCCTCCTATAGCCTGGGACCAGACCTGTTGTCTCCTCCTATAGCCTGGGACCAGACCTGTTGTCTCCTCCTATAGCCTGGGACCAGACCTGTTGTCTCCTCCTATAGCCCGGGACCAGACCTGTTGTCTCCTCCTATAGCCTGGGACCAGACCTGTTGTCTCCTCCTATAGCCTGGGACCAGACCTGTTGTCTCCTCCTATAGCCCGGGACCAGACCTGTTGTAGCCCGGGACCAGACCTATAGCCCGGGACCAGACCTGTTGTCTCCTCCTATAGCCCGGGACCAGACCTGTTGTCTCCTCCTATAGCCTGGGACCAGACCTGTTGTCTCCTCCTATAGCCTGGGCCTAGATCTGTTGTCTCCTCCTATAGCCTGGGACCAGACCTGTTGTCTCCTCCTATAGCCTGGGCCTAGATCTGTTGTCTCCTCCTATAGCCCGGGACCAGACCTGTTGTCTCCTCCTATAGCCCGGGACCAGACCTGTTGTCTCCTCCTATAGCCCGGGACCAGACCTGTTGTCTCCTCCTATAGCCTGGGACCAGACCTGTTGTCTCCTCCTATAGCCCGGGACCAGACCTGTTGTCTCCTCCTATAGCCTGGGACCAGACCTGTTGTCTCCTCCTATAGCCCGGGACCAGACCTGTTGTCTCCTCCTATAGCCTGGGACCAGACCTGTTGTCTCCTCCTATAGCCCGGGACCAGACCTGTTGTCTCCTCCTATAGCCCGGGACCAGACCTGTTGTCTCCTCCTATAGCCCTGGGACCAGACCTGTTGTCTCCTCCTATAGCCCGGGACCAGACCTGTTGTCTCCTCCTATAGCCCGGGACCAGACCTGTTGTCTCCTCCTATAGCCTGGGACCTGACCTGTTGTCTCCTCCTATAGCCCGGGACCAGACCTGTTGTCTCCTCCTATAGCCTGGGACCAGACCTGTTGTCTCCTCCTATAGCCTGGGACCAGACCTGTTGTCTCCTCCTATAGCCCGGGACCAGACCTGTTGTCTCCTCCTATAGCCCGGGACCAGACCTGTTGTCTCCTCCTATAGCCTGGGACCAGACCTGTTGTCTCCTCCTATAGCCCGGGACCAGACCTGTTGTCTCCTCCTATAGCCCGGGACCAGACCTGTTGTCTCCTCCTATAGCCTGGGACCAGACCTGTTGTCTCCTCCTATAGCCTGGGCCTAGACCTGTTGTCTCCTCCTATAGCCTGGGACCAGACCTGTTGTCTCCTCCTATAGCCTGGGACCAGACCTGTTGTCTCCTCCTATAGCCTGGGCCTAGATCTGTTGTCTCCTCCTATAGCCTGGGCCTAGATCTGTTGTCTCCTCCTATAGCCCGGGACCAGACCTGTTGTCTCCTCCTATAGCCCGGGACCAGACCTGTTGTCTCCTCCTATAGCCCGGGACCAGACCTGTTGTCTCCTCCTATAGCCCGGGACCAGACCTGTTGTCTCCTCCTATAGCCCGGGACCAGACCTGTTGTCTCCTCCTATAGCCTGGGACCAGACCTGTTGTCTCCTCCTATAGCCTGGGACCAGACCTGTTGTCTCCTCCTATAGCCCGGGACCAGACCTGTTGTCTCCTCCTATAGCCCGGGACCAGACCTGTTGTCTCCTCCTATAGCCTGGGACCAGACCTGTTGTCTCCTCCTATAGCCTGGGCCTAGACCTGTTGTCTCCTCCTATAGCCTGGGACCAGACCTGTTGTCTCCTCCTATAGCCTGGGACCAGACCTGTTGTCTCCTCCTATAGCCCGGGACCAGACCTGTTGTCTCCTCCTATAGCCTGGGACCAGACCTGTTGTCTCCTCCTATAGCCTGGGCCCAGACCTGTTGTCTCCTCCTATAGCCTGGGCCCAGACCTGTTGTCTCCTCCTATAGCCCGGGACCAGACCTGTTGTCTCCTCCTATAGCCCGGGACCAGACCTTTTTCTGCTCTTGCCAACTCCAGCGCTGTCAATGTCAAGAGGGACAATGACGACACTTAGACTACTTGTTGTTGCCTATTTACTTAGTCTCTTTCCTGCCTCCTCGCAGAACTCTCCAAACCATCTAAGTGGCATTAGTAACCCTCCTGGAACCCCGAGGGACGGTGACGAGTTGGGTGGGAACTTCCTGCACTCCTTTCAGAGTGAGAATGTAAGTCCCCTTCTCACCATGCAATATAAAATGTTTTAATGTGTTTTAGTGTAGGAGAGGATACAATTATAAGTGTTGAAGAATTTAAAAAAAAAAATTGTTTCCTGTTGAACAAGATCAGGTAGTCACTCCATGTTTCAGTCAGTTTTCTTCCAATTAGTGCCTAGTGAACACAACCCAGCTGAGGCCACTGTGTTGCCAGTAAGTAGTGCCTAGTGAACACAACCCAGCTGAGGCCACTGTGTTGCCAGTAAGTAGTGCCTAGTGAACACAACCCAGCTGAGGCCACTGTGTTGCCAGTAAGTAGTGCCTAGTGAACACAACCCAGCTGAGGCCACTGTGTTGCCAGTAAGTAGTGCCTAGTGAACACAACCCAGCTGAGGCCACTGTGTTGCCAGTAAGTAGTGCCTAGTGAACACAACCCAGCTGAGGCCACTGTGTTGCCAGTAAGTAGTGCCTAGTGAACACAACCCAGCTGAGGCCACTGTGTTGCCAGTAAGTAGTGCCTAGTGAACACAACCCAGCTGAGGCCACTGTGTTGCCAGTAAGTAGTGCCTAGTGAACACAACCCAGCTGAGGCCACTGTGTTGCCAGTAAGTAGTGCCTAGTGAACACAACCCAGCTGAGGCCACTGTGTTGCCAGTAAGTAGTGCCTAGTGAACACAACCCAGCTGAGGCCACTGTGTTGCCAGTAAGTAGTGCCTAGTGAACACAACCCAGCTGAGGCCACTGTGTTGCCAGTAAGTAGTGCCTATATGGCAGTATTGACTCCACAGTAAAGCTACGGTCATGGCACTTTGACACCCAAGGGAAGCTACAGTGACAGCATCATTGTGACAGCATCATTGACTCTACAGTGGCAGTGTAGTGTGGGGGCACTGGGCAGTTGCCAAATAAGGTTTTTGGGGGCTAGAGTGAGGAAGTGCATTTCCTTTCTACAGTTGCAGTATGTGTTCTATTGTTTGTTGTGTGTGTGTGTCATGCCATTAGCGTAAGCTCTCCTGATTTTAACTCTTTGTCTGTGCCCCTCAGCAGTACTCCCCTACCATGACGATGAGTGTGTGAACTCCCCCTCAATCTGCCATCACTCAGAGGATCTGAGCTCATAACAGGACATGGCCAAAACGTATCAGCACAGAACCAGGGACAGGCGCCATTTTGGTTCCACGCAATTCCAGAATGCTGATATGCGAATTTTCAAAATGGCGACTTCTTGCTCCTCTTCGTTCCAAATGAAGGACAGTTCTTCATTCATCACCACCCCAAGTGTGACGAAACCAGCTACTGAAACTACTGCATACATGACCATTTTTAAAAATTATTTGCAGAAATGATTATTCCCCCCCTGCCCAGCAAAGAAAATGGTCGAAGTTGACCTCTTATGATTTTATTATTGCTTTGTGGTGCAAGATGTTCTGTCCAGGTTTCAACTTATAGCCACCTAAAACACGGATGTGCATTAAGCATTGTAAACTAGGAAAAACTCTCATTTTATTTTTTTATTTTTTTCATATTTCAGGTCCTGCATTCAGCCACGCAGTATGCGTCACAAAATGAGTCTGAAAACAGGCGTCTGAATCTGCCTTTAACTCTGTGACAACTCCTTTAAATGACTTTGTCCCTATGTACTATTTATCCATATTTTAAGGGGAAGTGATGTGATCGAACTGGGCCTTTTTAACAGTTTAAGTGCTCAGTGGGTTTTTAAAAAGTGAAATTGGATCCCATTCAATGTGTCAACAAAATGTCATCGATAAGGAATGTTCTGTGGGTTATGGAGCAATCTAATTCTGCACTGGTTTATTCAGCTTTTTATTTAAACAGTCTCACTGCTGTTCTTGTTCTCTGTCAAGGGGGAAAGCAAACTTGGGCTAAACTGTGGGTTTGGAAACAACAGAGGTGCATGAACGCTGAGATCTGTGAACAACATACTACCTATCGCCGCTCCAGTCCACATGTGATGTGTGTTTAACCTCTTCCCTGCCTGTGCTTAACACTCTGTCCTTTTTCTCAACATCGTTGTAGCCGTGGTTTCCTACTGTTCCATCTGGATGATGTGACGGTGAAAGAGTTAAACCCATTGTAACCTGAGATGCATATTGGTAGTTGATAGTTTTTCTTTTTCTCCGGGTATTTTTTTGTCTCCTTGTTGCTGTTTTTTTTTATATTTTGATACCAATTTGACTGTGTATATTGACCCAGTTATTTTGAAATTAGTCCAACGCTTTCTAAACCATAAACTTAGCGCCAGTCTTGTAAATGTGATGAAAGGTTTATTTCATTTTCTGTGAATATTAAGCGTTATACACCTCTGTCCCAGGTTGCCTTTATTTACTGGTGTTTTCTTTATTTCAAACTGAGGAAAGAATGCTTGTTAATATAATTTTACAATGACTCAACTTCTTGTCTGTTTTTCTTTTTATTTCTTCACGTTTTCCCACTCTACAAAGCAAGCAGGGTCATTTGGATACTACTTAAAGCAGGGTCATTTGGATACTACTTAAAGCAGGGTCATTTGGATACTACCTAAAGCAGGGTCATTTGGATACTACTTAAAGCAGGGTCATTTGGATACTACTTAAAGCAGGGTCATTTGGATACTACTTAAAGCAGGGTCATTTGGATGCTACTTAAAGCAGGGTCATTTGGATACTACTTAAAGCAGGGTCATTTGGATGCTACCTAAAGCAGGGTCATTTGGATACTACTTAAAGCAGGGTCATTTGGATACTACTTAAAGCAGGGTCATTTGGATACTACCTAAAGCAGGGTCATTTGGATGCTACTTAAAGCAGGGTCATTTGGATGCTACCTAAAGCAGGGTCATTTGGATGCTACTTAAAGCAGGGTCATTTGGATGCTACTTAAAGCAGGGTCATTTGGATGCTACTTAAAGCAGGGTCATTTGGATACTACTTAAAGCAGGGTCATTTGGATACTACTTAAAGCAGGGTCATTTGGATGCTACTTAAAGCAGGGTCATTTGGATACTACTTAAAGCAGGGTCATTTGGATGCTACTTAAAGCAGGGTCATTTGGATACTACTTAAAGCAGGGTCATTTGGATGCTACTTAAAGCAGGGTCATTTGGATACTACCTAAAGCAGGGTCATTTGGATACTACTTAAAGCAGGGTCATTTGGATACTACCTAAAGCAGGGTCATTCTCTAGTTTTGAGGATCATCAGCCACCTAGACAATCTCTCACACTCGCTGAACTCGCAAATACTCTCATCTACTACCCCCCCTGACTGTCACAAAGTGGAGAAGTGTTCAAAAAAAGAACCAGTAACACAACAAATGTATAAACCATTTTTATGCATATAAAATATATATTTTTGAATTCAAGTACACATCAAATATGACAAGGAAGGGAAGAGGAGTCTTCCATACAAACTGGACAGACAGGAAGTGACTGGTGCTGATGACCTCTGGTCCAGGGCCTGCATCCCAAATGGGACCCATATCCTTATTTAGTGCACTACTTTCGACAAGGACCCATGGGGCCCTATGTAGTTTGAGCACCCCTGATGTAAGGAATAGGGTGCCAACTGGAAAGCAGATCTTGTATACCTTAGCTTTTTGTCTGACCACTTTCATCCATTGGATTAGGGCCTTTCATCTACCTTATAGCACACAACAAGCAGATTGGTGGTACAGAACATCTCTGCTCCTGTAAGTGTGGGGAAACACAGGTGTATGTCTCGAGACCCAAGACTAGCCAGTACCAGCACTCCTCCATCTCCCTGCTGCCCCAGGGTCACAGTACACACCAGCCTGTAGCAGGCAGGACCCACCATCCTCACCTCTTCGCTCGGCGCCTTGACCAGACCACCATGGCAGAGGGCACTATAGCCTATCGCTTCCAGCCGAGACAACAGGAAGTCCTGCATCATCTGATGGAACAGGCCGCAGGGGAACCACTCTGCCGGGCTGGGCCAAACCCGCAGAGACCTACAGAGGAGGACATGGTGGTGTCTCAATAGTGAGAAATAGGTTAATCTGTTTTGTCTGGTTCGTATACACAGGGATATGAAAACACTGGGTAGGTAAATGCAACAAGACAGTTGTCCACAAGGAATTTGCTTTTGCCTGTCCAGTTTCTTCTACATCAGTTCATATCGGTGAATGAGATGAGACAAAGACACATTTAACGTGCCCAGGGAGCGGGGTAATGGCGTAGCCTAAGCAGCTAGACTAATGTTAAAGATATGGGCTGTTAAACCATGACAGTTACTTTTGTTTATAAACCGGGTGGTTTGAACTCTAAATGCTGATTGGCTGAAAGCCGTGGTATATCAGACGTTATACCACAGGTATGACCCCCAAAATATTTTTACTGTTCTAATTACGTTGGTAACTAGTTTATAATAGCAGTAAGACACCTCGGGTTAAAGTTAAAGATAAAGTTGCAGAAACATCTCAGGGATGATCAATGGAAACAGGGTGGACCTGAGCTCAATTTTAAGTCTCATAGCAAAGGGTCTGAATATTTATGTATATTAGGTAAGTTTTTTATTTTTAATAAAAATACATCTGTTTTCGCTTTGTCATTATGGGGTATTGTGTGTACTGTAGATTGATGAGGAAAACATTTAATTAAATCAAACAAGGCTGTAACGTAAAAACATGTGGGAAAAGTGAAGGGGTCTGAATACATTCCGAATTCCCCTTCAGACTATTGGCTCTGACCTGGCCAGGAGGACAGTCTGTGGAGTAACACAGGGGCCCCCAGTGCCGACTGTGATCAACACATAGACCACACAAAAGATCAGCGGACACACCATTTGGTGGTAACTATTTGAATACCTAATTTGAATATTGAATAATACTATTTGAATACCAGTAGAAACACTAGACATTCATTATGTACTTTCTCTTTCAAACCTAAAGAGAACAATTCTAATGTATCAATATCATAGAAGGTGTCTAACACTTCTGTTCTCTTTTACAATATGTATATGTTTGTTTGGGGCCCTGTACCACCTCCACTGCTTTGCTGCTCTTCTCTTGGCTCTCTCTCACTGAGGCAGTGGCTGTAACCTTGCTGCCTCTGGTGTGCTTTTCGTCTCTTCATTTGTCCATTGCTAAACAGTAGGAGCACTATGCAAAATGTCTTGATTTACAATGCAAAATATCTCTCATCCAGCTAGTGCTCCTTCCAAAATATTCTTACCCAATGGAGAGCTCAGCCACTCACTACAGTTGAATTGATGATTCTGGTGAGAGGTTTTGTATTAGCTGACTAAAGTTGGCTCTGCTGTGATGGTGATGTATGGACAGGAGAAATCATTCCACTCATATTCATTCCCTCCTTCTCATGTGCTGTCTTTGCATTGCCTTTGCTACTCAGCCCACCTTACCTTGTAGCACTGCCAAGCCCCTGTCCCTGCACAGGATTTACAGGTAAACCAACCTAAGCATCTGTATGCATTCTGCACACTGGGCAAACTTATCGCTCTACTACGCTCAGGGCTGGATTTCAATTCAAAATGTCATCCACTTGCCCCAGCTATTATCCACTTCTCTCCCTCTCTCCGATTGTGAAATGACTGGATAGCTGTAAGGATTAGGGGATAATGTGTCAATAGCTGTAGGGATTAGGGGATAATGTGTCAATAGCTGTAGGGATTAGGGGATAATGTGTCAATAGCTGTAGGGTTTAGGGGATAATGTGTCAATAGCTGTAGGGATTAGGGGATAATGTGTCAATAGCTGTAAGGATTAGGGGATAATGTGTCAATAGCTGTAGGGATTAGGGGATAATGTGTCAATAGCTGTAGGGATTAGGGGATAATGTGTCAATAGCTGTAGGGATTAGGGGATAATGTGTCATTCGCTGTAGGGTTTAGGGGACAATGTGTCATTAACTGTAGGGTTTAGGGGATAATGTATAATTAGCTGTAGGGATTAGGGGATAATGTGTCATTAGCTGTAGGGATTGGGGATAATGTGTCATTAGCTGTAGAGATTAGGGGATCATGTGTCATTAGCTGTAGGGATGAGGGGATAATGTGTCATTAGCTGTAGGGATTGGGGATAATGTGTCATTCGCTGTAGGGATTAGGGATAATGTGTCAATAGCTGTAGGGATTAGGGATAAATGTGTCATTAACTGCAGGGTTCAGGGGATAATATGTCATTAGCTATAGGGATTGGGGGATAATGGGTCAATAGCTGTAGGGATAAGGGATAATGTGCCAATAGCTGTAGGGATTAGGGGATAATGTGACATTAGCTGTAGGGATTAGGGGATAATGTGTCAATAGCTGTAGGGTTCAGGGGATAATGTGTCAATAGCTGTAGGGTTTAGGGGATAATGTGTCATTAGCTGTAGGGATTAGGGGATAATGTGTCAATAGCTTCACATTGCCATCTGGTGGTCTATGTAGAGTTCTATATAGCTCTCTCCTATTACATTCTTTCAGATTAGCTAAGGGGGAAACAGTGTGGACGGAAGGAAATGCTTTTTCCACGATAGGAGCCCCCCGCCAGTTTTATAGGATAGAGGTCTAACAGTCATCTAGCATGTTGGCTCCTACCTGACAATAGGAACTAGGCCTGAACTGTTCCAGTGAATCCAGTTGTTGTTGTCACACATCATGTTAATGTGCGTCCCGAATGCCAGTTACTAATAGGTTAAATACCTATCCAGGTTTAAATAGATCTTGCAGGCGTCTGCAATGTAGTCGGCCAGGAACGCTCCCATTCTCTTCTTTTTCACTACTGGGGTGGTGACCTGTTCAATAACAACAAGGTGAGGCACGTGTGCATCCCATGTAGTGCACTACATAGAGAATAGGGTGCCTTATGGGACAGGTTCAAGGTGAAACACAATAATACAAGACATGTGATGATGTGCAGATAGATTGAGAAGAAAAACAACTTCCCTATTTCACATCTCAGCTGCTGCTATAGGGGTAAGGTGACTATATACAGGGTCAGTTCCACTACCATATTAACAATGTGCAGGGATACTGGAGTGATAGAGGTAGATATGTGTAGGGGTAAGGTGACAGGGATACTGGAGTGATAGAGGTAGATATGTGTAGGGGTAAGGTGACAGGGATACTGGAGTGATAGAGGTAGATATGTGTAGGGGTAAGGTGACAGGGATACTGGAGTGATAGAGGTAGATATGTGTAGGGGTAAGGTGACAGGGATACTGGAGTGATAGAGGTAGATATGTGTAGGGGTAAGGTGACAGGGATACTGGAGTGATAGAGGTAGATATGTGTAGGGGTAAGGTGACAGGGATACTGGAGTGATAGAGGTAGATATGTAGAGGGGTAAGGTGACTATATACAGGGTCAGTTCCAGTACCATATTAACAATGTACAGGGATACTGGAGTGATAGAGGTAGATGTGTAGAGGGGTAAGGTGACTAAATACAGGGTCAGGTCCATATTAACAATGTTCAGGGATACTGGAGTGATAGAGGTAGATGTGTAGAGGGGTAAGGTGACTATATACAGGGTCAGTTCCAGTACCATATTAAAAATGTGCAGGGATACTGGAGTGATAGAGGTAGATATGTGTAGGGGTAAGGTGACAGGGATACTGGAGTGATAGAGGTAGATGTGTATAGGGGTAAGATGACTATATACAGGGTCAGTTCCACTACCATATTAATAATGTACAGGGATACTGGAGTGATAGAGGTAGATGTGTAGAGGGGTAAGATGACTATATACAGGGTCAGGTTCAGTACCATATTAACAATGTTCAGGGATACTGGAGGGATAGAGGCAGATATGTATAGCATTAAGGTGACTAGGCATCAGGATATATGATTAACAGAGTAGCAACAGTGTAAATTAAGATTTTGTGTGTGTGTGCTTTCGTGTGTGTAGAGTCAGTATAAATGTGTGTGCATGTTATGTGTGTTGGAATGCTGGAAGTGTGTAGTGTGAGTGTGCATAAAGACAGTACAACAAATAAATACAAGGGCCAAATCAAGATAGTCCATTTAGCCATTTTGTTCGCTATTTAGGAGTCTTAATGCTTGGGGATAGAAAGTGTTCAGGAACCTGTGCGTGTCAGACTTGCACCGGTACCGCTTGCCATGCGGAAGCAGAGAGAACAGTTTATTGCTTGGGTGGCTGGAGTCATTAACAATTTTCCAGGCCTTCCTTTCACATTGCCTAAAGACAATGGATCGTACCTTTTGAATGGGAATGGTTATAGATTTGCCAGTGCAATCACACATTCAATAGGTCTACACTTGAGAAATGCTTTATGTTATACAAGTCCATTTCAAATCTATATAGATAATATACCACAGGGCTTGGTTCACATTCAGACATTCAAAAGGTATGATATTGTGATATTACAATCTGACCTGAACCTAGTTAAAATGGTACATGAATTAACATCCTCCTATACTTCCTATGAACACTTCCTGGTTTGACCAACACACCCATCCTGATTGGAGGGTCTCTCCATGTTTATCTTCATCTGGTTACATAGGCCATAGATTGGATCTGTATCTGTCACTAATAGATGCAGAGAAAGTTTCCAAACTCAAAAGGTGGACAATTAGGATCCCAGAAAGCTGAATCACACAAACAATGCGGGCAATAAAAAAACATTTAGATCAAAAAAAGTTTAGAAACAAAAATAAAAGAAACAGAACAATGTTTTGTAGACGTGTAGAGAAAACAAAGTAGGTTCAGCCACTGAGTTTTATCTCAACTACTCCTACTTCATCTTCTCAAGGAAGGAGCCCATCTCCTCAGGACTGTCGCCCCAAGGGCCCATCTTTCCCTGGCAACAGAGGAAGAAGACTGGTGATTGGACAGGTGTAACAGGTGTATTTACTGGTGAACTCTGAACTGTATCTCTCAACAGCAACAGACTTTCCTCTCTCTAATAAGGCAAAAGAGACCACAAGTCTCATAAGACTGTCTCTCTATGGTTATACCTGTGTAACATGTCAACACTCTTGGCTGTGTTCCAAATATCCTTTCCCCTAATTCTGCATAACTACTGAGTCAAGATGTGTGTGTGTGTGTGTGTGTGTGTGTGTGTGTGTGTGTGTGTGTGTGTGTGTGTGTGTGTGTGTGTGTGTGTGTGTGTGTGTGTGTGTGTGTGTGTGTGTGTGTGTGTGTGTGTGTATGTGTGTGAGGGTAAAAGCAAAGAATGCTTTGGCAGGATTCCAAAGAGAGGTGCAACTAGATTTCTCTTTATCTTCTCTCTGCACGCAACCAGTTTTGCGTGTGTAGCAAACATTACATTTGCATCGTCTAGTTCTTTACTATCTCCTTATTTCTTATGCCTCTCCTTACCTTATAAATGACCCTTCCTGTCTTCAGAACATAAAACCTCTCTGGAATAGCACCATATATAGTAGCTGCGGTGTCGGTCACTTCATCCACTACGACAGGGCACAGGGGGTCCTCTTTGACTAAGAACTGTGCTGCAGCCAGGCACTCCTCCAGGTTTTAGTGTTTATTAATGTTGGCAAAAACCAAACCATCTAAAACAGAGAGGCAAAATTGCTAACTGTAGTGGTCCGATTGGTGTATATACAGTGCATTAAGAAAGTATTCAGACCCCTTGACTTTTTACACATTTTGTTACGTTACAGCCTTATTCTAAAATGTATTAAATTAATTGTTTTCCTCATCAAACTACACACAATACCCAATAATGATAAAGTGAAAACAGGTTTTTAGAATTGTTTTCAAATGTATAAAACAAACTGTAATACCTTATTTACATAAGTATTCAGACGCTTTGCTATGAGACTCAAAATTGAGTTCAGGAGCCTCCTGTTTCCATTGATCATCCTTGAGATGTCATACAACTTGATTGGGGTCCACCTGTGGTAAATTCAATTGATTGGATATTATTTGGAAAGGCACACACCTGTCTATATTAGGTCCCACAGTTGACAGTGCACGTCAGAGCAAAAACCAAGCCATGAGGTTGAAGGAATTGTCTGTAGAGCTCCGAGACAGGATTGTGTCGAGGCACAGATCTGGGGAAGGCTACCAAAACATTTCTGCAGCATTGAAGGTCCCCAAGAACACAGTAGCCTCCATCATTCTTAAATGGAAGAATGAGTGAAGATTAATGAATGAAATTATATTTTCGTGTCAAATCGCCAGTTGGCAATCCAAATTGACACATTACAATAATTCACTGTGGTCATTAAATGAGAATTCTTCTCCCGGTGCTCTCTGCATAAAGAGTGAACCCCCCCATAAAAACGATTCTGTACATAATAGTAAATAACGTTATCCAAACATTTAATTAATTTATTTGCAAATTATGGTGGAAAATAAGTATTTGGTCAATAACCAAAGTTTATCTCAATACTTTGTTATATACCCTTTGTTGGCAATGACAGAGGTCAAACATTTTCTGTAAGTCTTCACAAGGTTTTCACATACTGTTGCTAGTATTTTGGCCCATTCCTCCATGCAGATCTCCTCTAGAGCAGTGATGTTTGGGGCTGTTGCTGGGCAACACGGACTTTCAACTCCCTCCAAAGATTTTCTATGGGGTTGAGATCTGGAGACAGGCTAGGCCACTCCAGGACCTTGAAATGCTTCTTACGAAGCCACTCCTTCGTTGCCCGGGTGGTGTATTTGGGATCATTGTCATGCTGAAAGACCCAGCCACGTTTCATCTTCAATGCCCTTGCTGATGGAAGGAGGTTTTCACTCAAAATCTCATGATACATGGCCCCATTCATTCGTTCCTTTACACGGATCAGACGTCCTGGTCCCTTTGCAGAAAAACAGCCCCAAAGCATGGTGTTTCCACCCCCATGCTTCACAGTAGGTATGGTGTTCTTTGGATGCAACTCAGCATTCTTTGTCCTCCAAACACGATGAGTTGAGTTTTTACCAAAAAGTTATATTTTGGTTTCATCTGACCATATGACATTCTCCCAATCTTCTTCTGGATCATCCAAATGCTCTCTAGCAAACTTCAGACGGGCCTGGACATGTACTGGCTTAAGCAGGGGGACACGTCTGGCACTGCAGGATTTGAGTCCCTGGCGGCGTAGTGTGTTACTGATGGTAGGCTTTGTTACTTTGGTCCCAGCTCTCTGCAGGTCATTCACTTGGTCCCCCCTGTGCTGTGCTGCTGTGCTGCTGTGTTGCTCTGTTGCTGTGCTGCTGTGTTGCTCTGTTGATCTGTTGTTCTGTTGTTCTGTTGTTCTGTTGTTCTGTTGCTCTGTTGTTCTGTTGTTCTGTTGCTCTGTTGTTCTGTTGCTGTGTTGTTCTGTTGCTGTGTTGCTCTGTTGTTCTGTTGCTGTGTTGTTCTGTTGTTCTGTTGCTGTGTTGTTCTGTTGTTCTGTTGCTGTGTTGTTCTGTTGTTCTGTTGCTGTGTTGTTCTATTGTTCTGTTGCTGTGTTGTTCTGTTGATCTGTTGCTCTGTTGTTCTGTTGTTCTGTTGCTGTGTTGTTCTGTTGTTCTGTTGCTATGTTGTTCTGTTGCTGTGTTGCTGTGTTGTTCTGTTGCTGTGTTGCTATGTTGTTCTGTTGCTGTGTTGCTCTGTTGTTCTGTTGTTCTGTTGTTCTGTTGTTCTGTTGCTCTGTTGTTCTGTTGTTCTGTTGTTCTGTTGCTGTGTTGTTCTGTTGTTCTGTTGCTGTGTTGTTCTGTTGTTCTGTTGTTCTGTTGCTGTGTTGTTCTGTTGTTCTGTTGCTCTGTTGTTCTGTTGTTCTGTTGTTCTGTTGCTGTGTTGTTCTGTTGTTCTGTTGTTCTGTTGCTGTGTTGTTCTGTTGTTCTGTTGTTCTGTTGTTCTGTTGCTGTGTTGTTCTGTTGTTCTGTTGCTGTGTTGTTCTGTTGTTCTGTTGTTCTGTTGCTGTGTTGTTCTGTTGTTCTGTTGTTCTGTTGCTGTGTTGTTCTGTTGTTCTGTTGTTCTGTTGCTGTGTTGTTCTGTTGTTCTGTTGCTGTGTTGCTCTGTTGTTCTGTTGCTCTGTTGTTCTGTTGTTCTGTTGTTGTGTTGTTCTGTTGTTCTGTTGTTCTGTTGCTGTGTTGTTCTGTTGTTCTGTTGCTGTGTTGCTCTGTTGTTCTGTTGCTCTGTTGTTCTGTTGTTCTGTTGTTCTGTTGTTCTGTTGTTCTGTTGTTCTGTTGTTCTGTTGTTCTGTTGCTCTGTTGTTCTGTTGTTCTGTTGCTCTGTTGTTCTGTTGTTCTGTTGCTGTGTTGTTCTGTTGCTCTGTTGTTCTGTTGTTCTGTTGTTCTGTTGCTGTGTTGTTCTGTTGTTCTGTTGTTCTGTTGCTGTGTTGTTCTGTTGTTCTGTTGCTGTGTTGCTGTGTTGTTCTGTTGTTCTGTTGTTCTGTTGCTGTGTTGCTCTGTTGTTCTGTTGCTGTGTTGCTGTGTTGTTCTGTTGTTCTGTTGCTGTGTTGTTCTGTTGTTCTGTTGTTCTGTTGCTCTGTTGCTCTGTTGCTTTGTTGCTGTGTTGTTCTGTTGCTGTGTTGCTCTGTTGCTGTGTTGCTGTGTTGTTCTGTTGCTGTGTTGCTGTGTTGTTCTGTTGTTCTGTTGTTCTGTTGCTGTGTTTTTCTGTTGTTCTGTTGCTCTGTTGCTCTGTTGTTCTGTTGCTCTGTTGCTCTGTTGTTCTGTTGCTGTGTTGTTCTGTTGCTCTGTTGTTCTGTTGCTGTGTTGCTCTGTTGTTCTGTTGTTCTGTTGTTCTGTTGCTGTGTTGTTCTGTTGTTCTGTTGTTCTGTTGCTGTGTTGTTCTGTTGTTCTGTTGTTCTGTTGTTCTGTTGCTGTGTTGTTCTGTTGCTCTGTTGCTCTGTTGCTGTGTTGCTGTGTTGTTCTGTTGTTCTGTTGCTGTGTTGTTCTGTTGCTGTGTTGTTCTGTTGCTCTGTTGTTCTGTTGCTCTGTTGTTCTGTTGTTCTGTTGTTCTGTTGTTCTGTTGCTGTGTTGTTCTGTTGTTCTGTTGCTGTGTTGTTCTGTTGTTCTGTTGTTCTGTTGCTGTGTTGTTCTGTTGTTCTGTTGTTCTGTTGCTGTGTTGCTGTGTTGTTCTGTTGCTCTGTTGCTCTGTTGCTCTGTTGTTCTGTTGTTCTGTTGCTGTGTTGTTCTGTTGTTCTGTTGTTCTGTTGCTCTGTTGTTCTGTTGCTGTGTTGCTGTGTTGTTCTGTTGCTCTGTTGCTCTGTTGTTCTGTTGTTCTGTTGCTGTGTTGTTCTGTTGCTGTGTTGTTCTGTTGTTCTGTTGTTCTGTTGCTGTGTTGTTCTGTTGTTCTGTTGTTCTGTTGCTGTGTTGTTCTGTTGTTCTGTTGCTGTGTTGTTCTGTTGTTCTGTTGTTCTGTTGCTGTGTTGTTCTGTTGTTCTGTTGTTGTGTTGTTCTGTTGTTCTGTTGTTCTGTTGTTCTGTTGCTGTTGTTCTGTTGTTTGTTCTGTTGTTCTGTTGCTGTGTTGCTCTGTTGTTCTGTTGCTGTGTTGTTCTGTTGTTGCTGTTCTGTTGTTCTGTTGCTCTGTTGCTGTGTTGTTCTGTTGTTCTGTTGCTGTGTTGTTCTGTTGTTCTGTTGCTGTGTTGTTCTGTTGTTCTGTTGCTGTGTTGTTCTGTTGTTCTGTTGTTCTGTTGTTCTGTTGCTGTGTTGTTCTGTTGTTCTGTTGTTCTGTTGCTGTGTTGTTCTGTTGTTCTGTTGCTGTGTTGTTCTGTTGTTCTGTTGCTGTGTTGTTCTGTTGTTCTGTTGTTCTGTTGCTGTGTTGTTCTGTTGTTCTGTTGTTCTGTTGTTCTGTTGTTCTGTTGTTCTGTTGCTGTGTTGTTCTGTTGTTCTGTTGCTGTGTTGCTGTGTTGTTCTGTTGCTGTGTTGTTCTGTTGTTCTGTTGTTCTGTTGCTGTGTTGTTCTGTTGTTCTGTTGCTGTGTTGTTCTGTTGTTCTGTTGCTGTGTTGTTCTGTTGTTCTGTTGTTGTTGTGTTGTTCTGTTGCTCTGTTGTTCTGTTGTTCTGTTTGTTCTGTTGCTGTGTTGTTCTGTTGTTCTGTTGTTCTGTTGTTCTGTTGTTCTGTTGCTGTGTTGCTCTGTTGTTCTGTTGCTCTGTTGTTCTGTTGTTCTGTTGTTCTGTTGCTGTGTTGTTCTGTTGTTCTGTTGCTGTGTTGTTCTGTTGTTCTGTTGTTCTGTTGTTCTGTTGCTGTGTCTGTTCTGTTGTTCTGTTGTTCTGTTGCTGTGTTGCTGTTGTTCTGTTGTTCTGTTGCTGTGTTGTTCTGTTGCTGTGTTGCTGTGTTGTTCTGTTGTTCTGTTGTTCTGTTGTTCTGTTGCTGTGTTGTTCTGTTGTTCTGTTGCTGTGTTGTTCTGTTGTTGTTCTGTTGTTCTGTTGTTCTGTTGCTGTGTTGTTCTGTTGTTCTGTTGCTGTGTTGTGTTGTTCTGTTGTTCTGTTGCTGCTGTTGTTCTGTTGTTCTGTTGCTCTGTTGTTCTGTGTTGCTGTTGTTCTGTTGTTCTGTTGTTCTGTTGTTCTGTTTTCTGTTGTTCTGTTGTTCTGTTGTTCTGTTGTTGTTGTTCTGTTGTTCTGTTGCTGTGTTGTTCTGTTGTTCTGTTGTTCTGTTGCTGTGTTGTTCTGTTGTTCTGTTGTTCTGTTGTTGCTGTTGCTCTGTTGTTCTGTTCTGTTGTTCTGTTGCTGTGTTGTTCTGTTGTTCTGTTGTTCTGTTGTTCTGTTGTTCTGTTGTTCTGTGTTGTTCTGTTGCTGTTGTTCTGTTGCTCTGTTGTTCTCTGTTGTTCTGTTGCTCTGTTGTTCTGTTGTTCTGTTTGTTCTGTTGTTCTGTTGTTCTGTTGTTCTGTTGTTCTGTTGTTCTGTGTTGTTCTGTTGTTCTGTTGCTGTGTTGTTCTGTTGTTCTGTTGCTGTGTTGTTCTGTTGTTCTGTTGTTCTGTTCTGTTGCTGTGTTGCTGTGTTGTTTCTGTTGTTCTGTTGCTGCTGTTGCTCTGTTCTGTTCTGTTGCTGTGTTGTTCTGTTGTTGTTTCTGTTGCTGTTGTTCTGTTGTTCTGTTGCTCTGTTGTTCTGTTGTTCTGTTGCTGTGTTGCTGTGTTGTTCTGTTGTTCTCTGTTGCTCTGTTGTTCTGTTGTTCTGTTGCTGTGTTGTTCTGTTGCTGTGTTGTTCTGTTGTTCTGTTGTTCTGTTGCTGTGTTGTTCTGTTGTTCTGTTGTTCTGTTGTTCTGTTGTTCTGTTGCTGTTGTTCTGTTGTTCTGTTGTTGTTGCTCTGTTGTTCTGTTGCTGTGTTCTGTTGCTGTGTTGTTCTGTTGTTCTGTTGCTGTGTTTGTTCTGTTGTTCTGTTGTTCTGTTGTTCTGTTGCTGTGTTGTTCTGTTGTTCTGTTGCTGTGTTGCTGTGTTGTTCTGTTGTTCTGTTGCTGTGTTGTTCTGTTGTTCTGTTGTTCTGTTGTTCTGTTGTTCTGTTGCTGTTGTTTGTTCTGTTGTTCTGTTGTTCTGTTGCTTGCTCTGTTGTTCTGTTGCTGTGTTGTTCTGTTGTTCTGTTGCTGTGTTGTTCTGTTGTTTGTTCTGTTGTTCTGTTGTTCTGTTGCTGTGTTGTTCTGTTGTTCTGTTGCTGTGTTGTTCTGTTGTTCTGTTGTTCTGTTGCTGTGTTGTTCTGTTGTTCTGTTGCTGTGTTGTTCTGTTGTTCTGTTGTTGTGTTGTTCTGTTGTTCTGTTGTTCTGTTGTTCTGTTGTTCTGTTGCTGTGTTGCTGTTGTTGTTCTGTTGTTCTGTTGTTGTGTTGCTGTGTTGTTCTGTTGTTCTGTTGTTCTGTTGTTCTGTTGTTGTGTTGTTCTGTTGTTCTGTTGTTCTGTTGCTGTGTTGTTCTGTTGTTCTGTTGCTGTGTTGTTCTGTTGTTCTCTGTTGTTCTGTTGCTGTGTTGTTCTGTTGTTCTGTTGCTGTGTTGTTCTGTTGTTCTGTTGCTGTGTTGCTCTGTTGTTCTGTTGCTGTGTTCTGTTGTTCTGTTGCTGTGTTGTTCTGTTGTTCTGTTGTTCTGTTGTTCTGTTGTTCTGTTGTTCTGTTGCTGTGTTGTTCTGTTGTTCTGTTGCTCTGTTGTTCTGTTGTTCTGTTGTTCTGTTGTTCTGTTGTTCTGTTGCTGTGTTGTTCTGTTGTTCTGTTGCTGTGTTGTTCTGTTGTTCTGTTGTTGTTGTTGTTTCTGTTGTTGTTGTTCTGTTCTGTTGTTCTGTGTTGTTCTGTTGTTCTGTTGTTCTGTTGCTGTGTTGCTCTGTTGTTCTGTTGCTGTGTTGTTCTGTTGCTGTTCTGTTGCTCTGTTGTTCTGTTGTTCTGTTGTTCTGTTGTTCTGTTGTTCTGTTGTTGTTCTGTTGTTCTGTTGCTGTGTTGCTGTGTTGTTCTGTTGTTCTGTTGCTGTGTTGCTGTGTTGTTCTGTTGTTCTGTTGCTGTGTTGTTCTGTTGTTCTGTTGCTGTGTTGTTCTGTTGTTCTGTTGTTGTGTTGCTGTGTTGTTCTGTTGTTCTGTTGCTGTGTTGTTCTGTTGTTCTGTTGTTCTGTTGTTGTTGTTCTGTTGTTCTGTTGCTGTGTTGTTCTGTTGTTCTGTTGTTCTGTTGCTGTGTTGTTCTGTTGTTCTGTTGTTCTGTTGCTGTGTTGTTCTGTTGTTCTGTTGCTGTGTTGTTCTGTTGTTCTGTTGCTGTGTTGTTCTGTTGTTCTGTTGTTCTGTTGCTGTGTTGTTCTGTTGTTCTGTTGCTGTGTTGCTGTGTTGTTCTGTTGTTCTGTTGCTGTGTTGTTCTGTTGTTGTGTTGCTCTGTTGTTCTGTTGTTCTGTTGTGTTGCTGTGTTGTTCTGTTGTTCTGTTGCTGTGTTGTTCTGTTGTTCTGTTGCTGTGTTGTTCTGTTGTTCTGTTGCTGTGTTGTTCTGTTGTTCTGTTGTTCTGTTGTTCTGTTGTTCTGTTGCTGTGTTGTTCTGTTGTTCTGTTGTTCTGTTGTTCTGTTGCTGTGTTGTTCTGTTGTTCTGTTGTTCTGTTGCTGTGTTGCTCTGTTGTTCTGTTGCTGTGTTGTTCTGTTGTTCTGTAGCTGTGTTGTTCTGTTGTTCTGTTGTTCTGTGTTGTTCTGTTGTTCTGTTCTGTTGCTGTGTTGTTCTGTTGTTGTGTTGTTCTGTTGTTCTGTTGTTCTGTTGTTCTGTTGTGTTGCTGTGTTGTTCTGTTGTTCTGTTGCTGTGTTGCTGTGTTGTTCTGTTGCTGTGTTGTTCTGTTGTTCTGTTGTTCTGTTTGTTCTGTTGTTCTGTTGTTCTGTTGTTCTGTTGCTGTGTTGTTCTGTTGTTCTGTTGCTGTGTGTTGTTGTTCTGTTGTTCTGTCTGTTCTGTTGCTGTGTTGTTCTGTTGTTCTGTTGCTGTGTTGTTCTGTTGTTCTGTTGCTGTCTGTGTTGCTCTGTTGTTGTTCTGTTGTTCTGTTGTTCTGTTGCTGTGTTGTTCTGTTGTTCTGTTGTTCTGTTGTTCTGTTGTTCTGTTGTTCTGTTGCTGTGTTGTTCTGTTGTTCTGTTGCTCTGTTGTTCTGTTGTTCTGTTGTTCTGTTGTTCTGTTGTTCTGTTGTTCTGTTGCTGTGTTGTTCTGTTTTTCTGTTGCTGTGTTGTTCTGTTGTTCTGTTGTTCTGTGTTGTTCTGTTGTTCTGTTGCTGTGTTGTTCTGTTGTTCTGTTGTTCTGTTGCTGCTGTTGTTCTGTTGTTCTGTTGCTGTGTTGTTTCTGTTGCTGTGTTGCTGTGTTTGTTCTGTTGTTCTGTTGTTCTGTTGTTCTGTTGCTGTGTTGTTCTGTTGTTCTGTTGCTGTGTTGCTGTGTTGTTCTGTTGTTCTGTTGCTGTGTTGCTGTGTTGTTCTGTTGTTCTGTTGCTGTGTTGTTCTGTTGCTCTGTTGCTGTGTTGTTCTGTTGTTCTGTTGCTGTGTTGTTCTGTTGTTCTGTTGCTGTGTTGTTCTGTTGTTCTGTTGCTGTGTTGTTCTGTTGTTCTGTTGTTCTGTTGTTCTGTTGTTCTGTTGTTGTTCTGTTGTTCTGTTGTTCTGTTGTTCTGTTGTTCTGTTCTGTTGCTCTGTTGTTCTGTTGCTGTGTTGTTCTGTTGTTCTGTTGCTGTGTTGTTCTGTTGTTCTGTTGCTGTGTTGTTCTGTTGTTCTGTTGTTCTGTTGTTCTGTTGCTGTGTTGTTCTGTTGTTCTGTTGTTCTGTTGTTCTGTGTTGTTCTGTTGTTCTGTTGCTGTGTTGCTGTTGTTCTGTGTTCTGTTGTTCTGTTGCTGTTCTGTTGCTGTGTTGTTCTGTTGCTGTTGCTTGTTCTGTTGTTCTGTTGCTCTGTTGTTCTGTTGCTGTGTTGTTCTGTTGTTCTGTTGCTGTGTTGTTCTGTTGTTCTGTTGCTGTGTTGTTCTGTTGTTCTGTTGCTGTGTTGCTCTGTTGTTCTGTTGCTGTGTTGTTCTGTTGTTCTGTTGCTGTGTTGTTCTGTTGTTCTGTTGCTGTGTTGCTCTGTTGTTCTGTTGTTCTGTTGTTCTGTTGCTGTGTTGTTCTGTTGTTCTGTTGTTCTGTTGTTCTGTTGTTCTGTTGTTCTGTTGTTCTGTTGCTGTGTTGCTCTGTTGTTCTGTTGCTCTGTTGTTCTGTTGTTCTGTTGTTCTGTTGTTCTGTTGCTGTTCTGTTGTTCTGTTGTTCTGTTGTTCTGTTGCTGTGTTGTTCTGTTGTTCTGTTGTTCTGTTGTTCTGTTGTTCTGTTCTGTTCTGTGTTGTTGTTGTTCTGTTGTTCTGTTGCTGTGTTGCTCTGTTGTTCTGTTGCTGTGTTGTTCTGTTGCTGTGTTGCTGTGTTGTTCTGTTGTTCTGTTGTTCTGTTGTTCTGTTGCTGTGTTGTTCTGTTGTTCTGTTGCTGTGTTGCTGTGTTGTTCTGTTCTGTTGCTGTGTTGCTGTGTTGTTCTGTTGTTCTGTTGCTGTGTTGTTGTTGTGTTGTTCTGTTGTTCTGTTGCTGTGTTGCTCTGTTGTTCTGTTGCTGTGTTGCTGTGTTGTTCTGTTGTTCTGTTGCTGTGTTGTTCTGTTGTTCTGTTGCTGTGTTGTTCTGTTGTTCTGTTGCTGTGTTGTTCTGTTGTTCTGTTGTTCTGTTGCTGTGTTGTTCTGTTGTTCTGTTGTTCTGTTGTTCTGTTGTTCTGTTGCTGTGTTGCTGTGTTGCTGTGTTGTTCTGTTGTTCTGTTGCTGTGTTGTTCTGTTGTTCTGTTGTTCTGTTGTTCTGTGTTGTTCTGTTGTTCTGTTGCTGTGTTGTTGTGTTGTTCTGTTGTTCTGTTGCTGTGTTGTTCTGTTGTTCTGTTGCTGTGTTGCTCTGTTGCTCTGTTGCTGTGTTTCTGTGTTGTTCTGTTGTTCTGTTGCTGTGTTGTTCTGTTGTTCTGTTGCTGTGTTGTTCTGTTGTTCTGTTGCTGTGTTGTTCTGTTGTTCTGTTGTTCTGTTCTGTTGTTCTGTTGTTCTGTTGCTCTGTTGTTCTGTTGTTCTGTTGTTCTGTTGCTGTGTTGCTCTGTTGTTCTGTTGCTGTGTTGTTCTGTTGTTCTGTTGCTGTGTTGTTCTGTTGTTCTGTTGCTGTGTTGTTCTGTTGTTCTGTTGTTCTGTTGTTCTGTTGTTCTGTTGTTCTGTTGTTGTGTTGTTCTGTTGTTCTGTTGTTCTGTTGTTCTGTTGCTGTGTTGCTCTGTTGTTCTGTTGCTGTGTTGTTCTGTTGCTGTGTTGTTGTGTTGTTCTGTTGTTCTGTTGTTGTGTTGCTGTGTTGTTCTGTTGCTGTGTTGTTCTGTTGTTCTGTTGTTCTGTTGCTGTGTTGTTCTGTTGTTCTGTTGCTGTGTTGTTCTGTTGCTCTGTTGCTGTGTTGCTGTGTTGTTCTGTTGCTGTGTTGTTCTGTTGCTGTTTTGCTGTGTTGTTCTGTTGCTGTGTTGTTCTGTTGCTGTGTTGCTCTGTTGCTCTGTTGTTCTGTTGCTGTGTTGCTCTGTTGCTCTGTTGTTCTGTTGTTCTGTTGCTGTGTTGTTCTGTTGTTCTGTTGTTCTGTTGCTGTGTTGCTGTGTTGTTCTGTTGCTGTGTTGCTGTGTTGTTCTGTTGTTCTGTTGCTGTGTTGCTGTGTTGTTCTGTTGTTCTGTTGTTCTGTTGCTGTGTTGTTGTTCTGTTGTTCTGTTGTTCTGTTGCTGTGTTGCTGTGTTGTTCTGTTGCTGTGTTGCTGTGTTGTTCTGTTGTTCTGTTGTTCTGTTGCTGTGTTGTTGTGTTGTTCTGTTGTTCTGTTGTTCTGTTGCTGTGTTGCTGTGTTGTTCTGTTGCTGTGTTGCTGTGTTGTTCTGTTGCTGTGTTGCTGTGTTGTTCTGTTGCTGTGTTGCTGTGTTGCTGTGTTGCTGTGTTGTTCTGTTGCTGTGTTGCTGTGTTGTTCTGTTGCTGTGTTGCTGTGTTGTTCTGTTGCTGTGTTGCTGTGTTGCTCTGTTGCTCTGTTGTTCTGTTGGTCCTGGCAAAAGTTGGGATTGCTGACTTGTAGAGGTGAACCTGGTCATAAAGGCTGTTCAAGTCCAGGGAGGATTGGTTGACCAGTCCCGGGAAATGCTTGCATTCACCCGCTGTATGGTGGCAAGGTGAATGTATTTCCGTGGTAGCAGGGTAAAGATAACCACTTGTGCATTGGGGATAGTGGAAGAAGCTATTTCAATCACTCTCTTGAGTGCTGTGGCCACCCTTTCCTGCTAAGCCCTCAAGTCGTTTGTGCCCCAGTGAATTATGATGAGGCTTGGGCACCCTAGTCTGTCCTCTGACAACAGCTCCAGGGCAACTCAATTCAATTCAATGTCAGGGGCTTTATTGGCATGGGAAACATGTGCTAACATTGCATACAGAAGTTCCAAAAGAATAAACACATTTCAAATGTCATCTCTCTCTCTCTCTCTCTCTCTCTCTCTCTCTCTCTCTCTCTCTCTCTCTCTCTCTCTCTCTCTCTCTCTCTCTCTCTCTGTGTGTTGATCAGATACTGAATCCTCCACTAGATGTCACTACTTAGCCGTACTGTACTGCTATTCATACAGTATATCTTATTGTCGTCAACTAATAACCATATATGTTAGTCATTTAGGTCTACCGCCATTTCTATAAAATGTATATATACATGTATATATTTTTTATTTGTTTTATTTTGTTATATGCTCCAATAAGGTCTATTCACATCAAGATTATTATACATTCATTTTACTAATCACATGCATGCTTTTATTGAGGTAATTATTGACAATTTGAATGGAGGTGAATAGGGCTTTTGTAATGCTTTGTAATGCTTTGTAATGCTTTGTAATGCGTTGTAATGCTTTGTAATGCTTTGTAATGCTTTGTAATGCGTTGTAATGCTTTGTAATGCTTTGTAATGCTTTGTAATGCTTTGTAATGCTTTGTAATGCTTTGTAATGCTTTGTAATGCTTTGTAATGCTTTGTAATGCTTTGCAATGCTTTGTAATGCTTTGCTCACACAGGCTGTCTTTTTTATTAATCTTTATGAAATAATCAACTCTTGTTATATTTCCTTTTTTTGCTTTGCTTAAAAAGAATGTCATGATACATACATCAGAATGTAGACACGAGGTAGCCTACATTTCAATGACATTTAATGTTGGCCTATGCCTATAGGAACAATACACATGGGCCTTTTCCTTGGGACCTGCCTATCTTCTGCTGTTACGTTAACTTCAAAGCACATCAGTTTGCTCACCGGTAAAACGACTCTCTCCACGATCGATATCTTCATATCCCACCTACCTTTGGTCCCCGGACAGTCATGCTTGCATTGGTGCGGACAGAGACGCATTGACTCGGATACTGCCGACTCAGTGGATGAATCAGATGTCAGTCAAAGGGAAGATGTTGAGAAATGACACATAGAAAATGCTTTAAAATGTATTTTGGAAGCGGAGAGGATGCGGTTGGTTAAGACACGCTTTTCTCCGCATTTGGCGGAAGATGCTGATGTGGAGTCTACATCTTCTTCCTTTTGACGGCTTATAAGGTAGATGTCATCAAGAGAATTAAGATCTCTCACTTCTTGCATATTTTGTATTTATCGTCACTAAATATTCCATGTTATTTGGCAATTCGGGAAGAACGTGCGTAAAAAAACACATGTTAAAGTTTAGGAGATGGTTTGATGTGTCTTCAAAATTTTAAAAGGGATATGTGTATTTCTCTCCCCAACACAGGTAATTGTGAACACAGAGAATGCACACCGGGAACACTGAAATTCCAATGCAGAAATCCTCAGCACTTTTCGGAATGGTGAGTCACCGCCAAACCCCAGTGTATTCAGACTTCACTGGGCTGACTCTCTCCATGTACAGCAGTAAGTCAGACTTCTGCGCCAGACGCATCGGGAACGATGGTTTTGGAACCCAGACCTGCCGGAGCCCACATCTCAACCCCAGTCACTGTTCGAGTCCGAAGCGGCTCACCACGCCAGAGGAGCGCCTTGGCTCTCAAGAGAAAGGCCATCTGACAGCCAAAGCTACCCGCGCGTGTTTCTCTCTCTCCCCGGAACAAGGTAAAGCTAAACCTATGATTTAACGCGCTCATTGACGCTACTCTGTATCACAGAATGTATTTTAATAATATCTAGATGTTTATAGAAACCATTCGGTTATTTAAATGTACTTTCATATGCGTTCTAAATCTAAATGTATCACACCAATATTGGGGAAAGGACTAACACAATTACTAACATAATTTGCTAATATTTATGAGAACAGGAAAACTATTTTTTAGATTTGTATCAATTAGATCCTCTTATTGTCATTCCTTCCAGTCCTCTGATAATATTTTAAATTATGCCACATATCCATCCGTTTACTGTGAAATGGTGCCAGTTTCTATCTATTTGGCTACATATGGCATGCTTAAGTGCACTTTCGTCTTCATATTTGATCCAGATGTACTGCATTGACAGATCCTGTGTTTGCAGTTGTGGATTCTACTGTTGATAACCCCCTCGTTAATTAAGTACCAAGGTCACTGATGTATAGACCTGGTCTTAATAAAAGAGCATCACAATGAAAGTCATCTCAGTGACACAAAGTGCAGCCACGTGATGTGATTTAAGTGGTATATGTGGAGTAACTGGCAGAGAATGGAGCACTTTGACTTCCACTCTATGGATTATCAACCGATGGGACTGCAGTGATTTTAGAGGAAGTGCCAAGTTCTCATTGAGGAGGACAGGTGAGGACGTCTCTGGAGTTTATGAGTGGATAACATTTATTAAGCTCTTATAGATCACACTTTTGGTTAGGTACAGACCAACTTTATTAGAAACTTTATATTTGTAAATTATTTATGTATCCTATTAGAACAAGATTGTAAATTAATGAGTAAATATTTTAAATAAATTGATTTTAAGAGTAAATGTCCTTTGGTGAATTACCTCAACCACATGAGGTAGTTTCATTTCAACCTCAGCCTTACTGAAAGTAAACATTCCTCGAGGCTTTTCTATAAATTCATTTGTAACCTCCTCACTCAGGTTTATAGAGGAGCATAAATGTTCTTCTACATTTTTTTGTGTTGGCTACTGGTATGAAAGCAGTTGTACTTCATAAAGTAGAAGTGGTATGTACTATAGCAACAAGTAACCTTGTCTGGGACCCCAATACTTGTCATAGCTTCTATATCTAAAGCCTAAGTTGTAGCTGTCGGCTAACATGACGATGGTGAGTTGTGCAGACAGTCTGATACTCTTCAGTTCATTACACATGCATACTGTTTGTCTCAGAGCTACAGCCAACATATAGTATTATTTGTACTGTATGTCATATGTTGAAGAAGGCCTTTCTATTGTTGAAAATTATAGACATTTTCAAATTATATTATTTTGTTTGATATTCCCATTTATTTAATCATAAATATTTGTTTTCCTTCACTGCGAATCCTGCCCTGGCCTTGACTAGTCTGCAGCCCCTTTCAAACCCACTGATTGTCTGCTTGTCTGGAATCAACGGTCATACACAGTTGAAGTCGGAAGTTTACATATACCTTAGCCAAATACATTTAAATTCAGTTTTTTACAATTCCTGACATTTAATCCCAGTAAAAATTCCCTGTCTTAGGTCAGTTAGGATCACCACTTTATTTTAAGAATGAGAAATGTCAGAATAATATTAGAGATAATTATTTCTTTCAGATTTGATTTCTTTCATCACATTTCCAGTGGGTCAGAAGTTTACATACACTCAATTAGTATTTGGTAGCATTGCCTTTAAATTAATTAACTTGGGTCAAACGTTCCGGGTAGCCTTCCACAAGCTTTCCACAATAAATTGGGTGAATGTTGGCCCATTCCTCCTGACAGAGTTGGTGTAACTGAGTCAGGTTTGTAGGCCTCCTTGCTCGCACACGTTTTTTCAGTTCTGCCCACAAATGTTCTCTGGGGATTGAGGTCAGGGCTTTGTGATGGCCACTCCAATACCTTGACTTTGAGATCCTTAAGCCATTTTTCCCCAACTTTGGAAGTATTCTTGGGGTCATTGTCCATTTGAAAGACCCATTTGCGACCAAGCTTTAACTTCCTGACTGATGTCTTGAGATGTTGCTTCAATATATCCACATCATTTTTCTTCCTAATGATGCCATCTATTTTGTGAAGTTTACCAGTCCCTCCTGCAGCAAAGCACACCCACAACATGATGCTGCCACCCCCGTGCTTCAAGGATGGGATGGTGTTCTTCGGCTTGCAAGCCTCCCCCTTTTTCCTCCAAACATAACAATGGTCATTATGGCCAAACAGTTCTATTTTTGTTTCATCAGACCAGAGGACATTTCTCCAAAAAGTATGATCTTTGTCCCCATGTGCAGTTGCAAGCCGTAATCTAACTTTTTATGGCGGTTTTGGAGCAGTGGCTTCTTCCTTGCTGAGCGGCCTTTCAGGTTATGTCGATTTAGGACTCGTTTTACTGTGGATATAGATACTTTTGTACCTGTTTCCTCCAGCATCTTCACAAGGTCATTTGCTGTTGTTCTGGGATTGATTTGCACTTTTCGTGCCAAAGTACTTTCATCTCTAGGAGACAGAACACTTCTTCTTCCTGAGTGGTATGACAGCTGTACTATTGTTTGTACAGATGAACGTGGTACCTTCAGGTGTTTGGAAATTTTCTCCCAAGGATGAACCACACTTTTTTTCTGAGGTCTTGGCTGATCTATTTGGATTTTCCCATGATGTCAAGCAAAGAGGCACTGAGTTTGAAGGTAGGTATTGAAATACATCCACAGGTACACCTCCAACTGACTCAAATGATGTCAATTAGGCTATCAGAAGCTAAAGCCATGACATAATTTTCTGGAATTTTCCAAGCTTTTTAAAGGCACAGTCAACTTAGTGTATGTAAACTTCTGACCCACTGGAATTGTGATATAGTGAATTATAAGTAAAATGACTTGTGTCATGCACAAGGTAGATGTCTTAATAGACTTGCCAAAACTATAGTTTGTTAACAAGAAATGTATGTGGGGGGAAAGCCTGTTCTACTTCATGCCTTTGTGACTGCCTCGGCTACTTTACATCCTGTTGAGAAGAGATGATAGTGTGTTGTCGTGCAGGAGAGAGAGGGAAAGAGGGTGGAGGTAATTACTCGCTCATCCTAATTTATGATGATACAAAATCCCACTTTTATATTAGCAATCATCTTCTCACAAAAAGAGTCTCAAAGGATTTGATTATTGTTTTCCCTGGCCAAACAGGAAACATATGTCTCCAAATGTGTCTCAGCGTTTATGAGGAGGACCGACTCTTCTGAGCTGAGCACCATTGTGCCCTCACCATCGTCTCAGACCAACATGAATCATGACATTGTCTGATTGATGCTTTTGAATGAGCTTTTTTGTTGTGAATGTGGGAATGCCATGATTACGATCTGTGCAGATGAGTTTTCAGGAGATACATTTACAGGCCTTTTCTAATTTTCCTGAAAGTAATACATAGGACTGTTCAATGTTGTGCATTTAGAGATATTTATGAAAGGTAAACATGCCCAAAAAGTAATGCTCTTTTTAAATTGTATATTCAAACTAGAAAGGGTCATTTTCCTTAAGAAAAATGGTGTGCTTGCTTCAGCTGTCCAATGTTTGTTTGGCGGTGGAGGAATTAAAGATGTTTAATTGTTAGAGGCTTTAAAAATTGAGGCTAGCATAGTAGCAGAAGGCTAGCATAGTAGCAGAACGCTAGCATAGTAGCAGAAGGCTA
Organism: Oncorhynchus keta; assembly: GCF_023373465.1. Lineage (NCBI taxonomy): Eukaryota > Metazoa > Chordata > Actinopteri > Salmoniformes > Salmonidae > Oncorhynchus > Oncorhynchus keta. The sequence continues at coordinate 43,988,704 of NC_068442.1, forward strand.
GCATAGTAGCAGAACGCTAGCATAGTAGCAGAAGGCTAGCATAGTAGCAGAAGGCTGGCATAGTAGCAGAAGGCTAGCGTAGCAGCAGAAGGCCAGCGTAGCAGCAGAAGGCTAGCGTAGTATAAAATAAAATCAAATGTATTTATACAGCCGTTTTTATATTAGCCAATGTCACAAAGTGCTGTACAGAAACCCAGCCTAAAACCCCAAACAGCAAGCAATGCAGATGTAGAAGCACAGTGGCTAGGAAAAACACCCTAGAAAGGCAGGAACCTAGGAAGAAACCTAGAGAGGAACCAGGCTATGAGGGGTGGCCAGTCCTCTTCTGGCTGTGCCGGGTTGAGATTATAACAGTACATGGCCAATATGTTCAAACATTCATAGATGACCAGCAGGGTCAGATAATAATAATCACAGTGGTTGTAGAGAGTGTAACAGATCAGCACCTCAGGAGTAAATGTCAGTTGGCTTTTCATAGCCGATCATTCAGAGTTAGACAGCAGGTGCGGTAGAGAGAGAGAGTCGAAAACAGCAGGTCCGGGACAGGGTAGCACGTCCTGTAAACAGATCAGTGTTCCATAGCCGCAGGCAGAACAGTAGAAACTGGAGCAGCAGCACGACCAGGTGGACTGGGGACAGCAAGGAGTCATCAGGCCAGGTAGTGCTGAGGCATGGTCCTAGTGCTCAGGTCCTCCTAGAGAAGAGAGGACGAGAGAGAGAGAAAAATAGAGAGACAGAGAAAGAGAGAGAGAGAGAGAATTAGAGGAAGCATACTTAAATTCACACAGGACAGTAGAAGAAGTACTGACTGTATTATCAATAGTAGCGGAATAAACTCAGCAAAAAAAAGAAACGTCCTCTCATTGTCAACTGCTTTTATTTTCAGCAAACTCAACATGTGTAAGTATTTGTATGAACAAAACAAGATTCAACAAGTCATAAACTGAACAAGTTCCACAGACATGTGACTAACAGAAATGGAATAATGTGTCCCTGAACAAAGGGGGGTAACAGTAACAGTCAGAAAGTAACAGTCAGTATCAAAAGTAACAGTCAGTATCTGGTGTGGCCACCAGCTGCATTAAGTACTGCAGTGCATCTCCTCATGGACTGCTCCAGATTAGCCAGTTCTTGCTTTGAGATGTTACCCCACTCTTCCACCAAGGCACCTGCAAGTTCCCGGTCCTTCTTTTGGGGAATGTCCCTAGCCCTTACCCTCTGATCCAACAGGTCCCAGACGTGCTCAATGGGATTGAGATCCGGGCTCTTCGCTGGCCATGCAAGAACACTGTCTTGCAGGAAATCACGCACAGATCGAGCTGTATGGCTGGTGGCATTGTCATGCTGGAGGGTCATATCAGGATGAGCCTGCAGGAAAGGTACCATATGAGGGAGGAGGATGTCTTCCCTGTAATGCACAGTGTTGAGATTTCCTCCAATGACGACAAGCTCAGTCCGATGATGCTGTGACACACCGCCCCCAGACCATGGCGGACCCTCCACCTCCAAATCAATCCCGCTCCAGAGTACAGGCCTCATTCCTTCGATGATAAATGCAAATCCAACCATCACCCCTGGTGAGACAAAACTGCAACTCGTCAGTGAAGAGCACTTTTTGCCAGTCCTTTCTGGTCCAGCGACGGTGGGTTTGTACCCATAGGCAACGTTGTTGCCGGTGATGTCTGGTGAGGACCTGCCTTACAACAGGCCTATAAGCCCTCAATCAAGCCTCTCTCAGCCTATTGCAGACAGTCTGAGCACTGATGGAGGGATTGTGCATTCCTGGTGTAACTTGGGCAGTTGTTGTTGCCATCCTGTACCTGTCCTGCAGGTGTGATGTTCGGATGTACCGATCCTGGGCAGGTGTTGTTATATGTGGTCTGCCACTGTCGAGGACGATCAGCTGTCCGTCCTGTCTCCCTGTAGCGATGTCTTAGGCGTCTCACAGTAATTTATTGCCCTGGTCACATCTGCAGTGCATTCCTGGTGTAACTCGGACAGTTGCCCCTTTGCAGCATCAGCATACCTAAGGCACGTCCACGCAGATCAGCAGGGACCCTGGGCATCTTTCTTTTGGTGTTTTTCAGAGTCAGTAGAAAGGCCTTTTAGTGTCCTAAGTTTTCATAACTGTGACCTTAATTGCCTACCGTCTGTAAGCTGTTCGACAGGTGCATGTTCATGAATTGTTTATGGTTCATTGAACATACCTCTGTGATTGCCAACAAGGGTTTTGCCACCAAGTACTAAGTCATGTTTTGCAGAGGGGGCAAATACTTATTTCCCTCATTAAAATGCAAATCAATTTCTAACATTTTTCTGGATTTTGTTGTTGTTATTCTGTCTCTCACTGTTCAAATAAACCTACCATTAAAATTATAGACTGATAATTTCTTTGTCAGTGGGCAAACGTACAAAATCAGCAGGGGATCAAATACTTTTTTCCATCACTGTAGATAGATAGGAAGAATATATTAACTGACAAATGTGAGTTGATTTCTATAGATTTCTTTCCAGACAAAGGGTTTCCCTCACCAGAGTGTTATAAGAGGCAACACTGCGAGGCAACTGATACCATAACATATTTCCATGGCTTAAATTCCTCAGAGCCTAATGTAACCAAACGGTCACTTAATGGGGATTTAATCAGAGACCCTGAGATTGGTGCGTTCAATAGAGCCTAATGTAACCAAACGGTCACTTAATGGGGATTTAATCAGAGACCCCGAGATTGGTGCGTTCAATAGAGCCTAATGTAACCAAACGGTCACTTAATGGGGATTTAATCAGAGACCCTGCGATTGGTGTGTTCAATAGAGCCTAATGTAACCAAACGGTCACTTAATGGGGATTTAATCAGAGACCCTGCGATTGGTGCGTTCAATAGAGCCTAATGTAACCAAACGGTCACTTAATGGGGATTTAATCAGAGAATCAGCCTAATGTAACCAAACCCTTAATGGGGATTTAATCAGAGACCCTGCGATTGGTGCGTTCAATAGAGCCTAATGTGCTTAATGGGGATTTAATCAGAGAATTGGTGCGTTCAATAGAGCCTAATGTAACCAAACGGTCACTTAATGGGGATTTAATCAGAGACCCTGCGATTGGTGCGTTCAATAGAGCCTAATGTAACCAAACGGTCACTTAATGGGGATTTAATCAGAGACCCTGAGATTGGTGCGTTCAATAGAGCCTAATGTAACCAAACGGTCACTTAATGGGGATTTAATCAGAGACCCCGAGATTGGTGCGTTCAATAGAGCCTAATGTAACCAAACGGTCACTTAATGGGGATTTAATCAGAGACCCTGAGATGTCTGAGATTGGTGCATTCAATAGAGGATCACACATCAGGAAAGATCCATATGGGCACTCGAGGGGAGACCCAGAGTGAGTGTCAGTGTGATAGTGCCAGACCTGAACTGTGTTTGAATCAGTAGTGACTCCTTCCTCCCCACTAGCAAAATGGAATGGCCCAGCTGTATTTGATAATATATATATGTCTTAGACTGAAGGCCTTATGTCATGAAAGCCGCTAACCGGGTTTGGGGACATTCCTAAGAAAATCTAACTTCAGTACGATGTCTTCTGTATTAAACTTTTAGAAAATGAATTGTAATCCAAAAGTGATGATAATGTTAAACGTTCAAATATATATATTTTTTATTATAGTCTCAGGGGGAAGAAAAGCCACAAGATTTGCATGATATTTAGAAACTTGAATAGAAATGTGTCCCAAATGACACCCCATGGGCCCTGGTCAAAACAAGTGTACTATATAAGGGATAGAGTGCTATTTAGAATGCACCCTACCTTGGCGCTACTGAACTGTAAATATCAGTGCCCACCAGCAAAGACAATACTTGTCTTGCAACACAGAAAAATATCCTCTTCACTGTACTGTTTAAATTCATGTTTTTTTTAAGCCTGTATATTTTACCTCATTTGATACTTTAGTAAAGTTTCTCCTGGCTAGGCCAATGCTGCAGGAGTTTCTATGGCAATGTCCCAAATGGCTCATGGGTCCTGGTCAAAAGTAGTGCACTATATAGGAAATAGGGTGCCATTTGGGATGTAGCCTATGAGCTTATTTGAGGAAAATGTTTGAATTAGAGCAGAGTGCTGGAGTCCCACGCTTTCTCAGATAAATGCAGCGTCTGTCTGTTGATTCAGCTCGTGAAAAGATGAGTAATCGACTTTGAGCTATAACATTTCGCATTGCACGCACACACACGCATGCACGCACGCACACACACTCACACACACTCACACACACAATATTTGGTTACTCCATCACTCCGCATGAAGTGGCATTGGCACCCATGTTGAATTCCCAATAACTGACTTAGTTTCCTGTGTTTTTCCTAGCAGACGTTTGTGTCCCTTCGAATGAGGAGTAATAATCTGAGTGTTTATGGGAGAAACAGCCAAACGTTCTCAACCTCACTTTTGTTTGCTACTGTATCATAGAACAGCGATGAACAGTGCTGTTCTACACTACCTCTGGATTCCTGCTCTCCTCTGGGATTGTCTCTAATGTAAGATGCCTGCGTAGACAAACACCAAGGTTTTCTTTCAAATGACACTCTTTCCCCTATACAGTGCACTTCTTTTGACCGAGGCCCATTGGCCCAAGTTCTGTTGTGAATGCTGCGTCTGCATTAAACATGAAGATGCACACACAGACACAGATACACACACCGCTGACTCTTTCTCCAGGATTCCCAACTTCAGCCCATGTCTCTCCCTGTGTGTGACTCGCATGACCTCAGCCGTGAGGCATGGGTAAATGTGACGGTGCTGGGTTGGACGTTGGACGGAGGAGTATAATGTTTGCAGCATGTTCCCTTGATTCATGAAGCCGGAGTTGATGATGGCTTTGTTGCGGTATTCCAGTAAAACCTCAGACTGACTTGAGAAAAGGAGAGGCGGGAATGTTCACTGATGGAATGAGAGCACTTCCTTAGTCCTCAGAGAGAGAGAGAGAGAGAGAGAGAGAGAGAGAGAGAGAGAGAGAGAGAGAGAGAGAGAGAGAGAGAGAGACCAGAGAGAGAGAGACCAGTGAGAGAGACCAGAGAGAAAGATACCAGAGAGAGAGACCAGAGAGCGAGAGAGACCAGAGAGAAAGATACCAGAGAGAGACCAGGGAGAGAGAGATACCAGCAAGAGAGACCAGAGAGAGAGAGACACCAGAGAAAAAAAAACAGAGAGAGAGAAACCAGAGATGGACCAGAGAGAGAGAGACCAGAGTGAGAGACCAGAGAGAAAGAGACCAGAAACAGCTAACAGTACATAGCTAAAAATCGAATAACTTCTGATTTCAATTTTGTTTTCACTTACTTTGGCAATCTAAACATATGTTTCAGATGCCAATAAAGCCCCTTTTATTTGAATTGAATTGAGAGAGAGAAATAACTTTTAAAAGGTTTGTAATGAAGATGTAGTGAAACACTTTTTACTGTACGATTCATTTCCCAATAGCAGCAGTTCTCTCACCAAGGTTGTGTCTTTGTTCCGTGAGTGAACTAATACAGAATGTGTTGTCTTTTGGTGAATCCTCTCCTTAAAGTTGAAATGTTTTCATTCTTATTCCGTTAGTGTGGTATGACTCTGGCATGTCACACTAACCAAAGGCATCCTGACTTTCCAGAGCCAGAGCACTCTGCCAATGTAACCCCAACAGTCATTCTGAAAAAATATGATCTGGTTTGAATAAGTGTCGAGATATCTTTGGAATACCAGAGGAAATATGCTTTGGACCTCGGTTTAATCGAGGAAAAACAGCATTGGCTCAGATATGTCATCATAAAAGGTATTTTTAGCATGAACCTTGCCATGAGAATCATTTATACCGTTTTACCCACACTTTCCTCCTTTTTTTCTTGATATGGCGGATTAAATTCCTCCTTTATGTGAAATGCATCTGATTGTTTTGCCTGAACTTCTTCGCTGACTCCTAGCTGAGATGAAAAAGTGATTCACTCTCTCTCGCTCTCTCTCTTGCGCTCTCTCTGCCTCTCTTTCTCTCCCCCCCCTCTCTCTCTCCCTTTCTCTCCCTCTCTCTCTGCCTCTCCATCTCTCTAGCTCTCTCTTCTTCTCCTTCCTCTCTCTTTCTCATCCTCTCTGCCCCCCCCTCCTGCCCCTCTCTCTAGCTCCTCTTCTTCTCCCTCTCTCTTTCTCCTCCTCTCTGCCCCCCTCCTGCCCCTCTCTCTAGCTCTCTCTCTTCTTCTCCTTCCTCTCTCTTTCTCCTCCTCTCTGCCCCCCCTCCTGCCCCTCTCTCTAGCTCTCTCTCTTCTTCTCCTTCCTCTCTCTTTCTCCTCCTCTCTGCCCCTTCCCCCCCACCACCCCTCTCCCTCCTCTCTATGCCAGGGTAGGCATGCCACAGCTAACTACACATCCATAAAGCCTGTATTACTCATGCATTTTCAGACGGCAGCGACTGCGTCTGCCCGATCTCGCTGTGTATGACTTAGCTCACGGGTGGCTTTTTCATTTACATCAGGGCTGTGGCACTTGCTGTTCTTGGCTCACCGCTGTCTTGTTTCATCAAAGAAAAATCCGCTGGCAGTTGGATGGCTGTCCGCCGCTGTGCTGCCCTGGGCTGCGCTGACATCCTGCCGCACAGCATTGTGGGACAGAGATGTGGCCATCAGGGCCTTGTTTCACTTGACCTTCTACCCTCCTCCCTGGGACAAGTCATACAGAACCTGAAGAGTACTGTTGTTAGTTGGTGGTCGGCCTCAGTCTCTACTATTGAACATGGGGCTTTGTAACCAGCTAGTGCTGCTCTTGTGCCCCAGAATTAGCCTCTATACAGCCTAAGCTTTACCTGTAGTTACTGGTACTGTATTGACACATTTTACAGCAAGAAAAAGTATGGCCTGTAGCTTTTGAAGCCAAACCTATTGCCAAAAACAAGTGAGGAAAGAGCATATAGCTGCAAAACTGAACTCAATCTCCATTCCAGTGTATAATACAGTAACAGTACAGACTCTCTTGTGGTTAGTGTCTGAAACCAACGGCCATGGTTTTTACAAGGCTGGGCATGTCACCGACTAAGCCATGCAGGCTTCATCTGAGTGGTCAAAAACAGAACGGTAAACATGATTCTTACAGAGCTGTTTTATGCCTTCATTAGTGAAGGGGAGAAATTAGCCAAAAGGCTCAGTTTTATCCTCTCTGTTGTTCGTCTGTGCGTCGGTGCCAGGAAGCTGCCATGGGGCAGTGCCCACTAAGCGGACAACGCAATTGGCTGGCCCGGCCCCAGAGGACTATGAAAGACATTATAAAGTCTAATAGTGCAGTTTATATATTTTATTACTGCTCGTTAATAAAAGCCCAGCGTTCTAGAATAATTAGTTATTCTCTAGTCCTTGGCAATCCAATCCAGTCTTCCTGCAACATTAAATGACACTCCCAAGCTTCTCCCTGCCTGAACTAATAACCGCACATGAGCAAGCACTGAATTCATTTTGTTTAGAGAAAAAACACTTTGCCTCTTTTGCAATGCTTGTGAATGATGTGGGCCATCATCCATCCTGAACCAGAGAAATACTCGTTTTATTACTTTACCTTGCTACTTTTGACTTGTACGTTCAGAAGACTGAAGATACAGTTACTGTATGGTCATATCCTTTATTTAGAAACAGTTGACATGTAATGAGTGACAGTGTCTTACCCTCATAAAAGAAGAAAAGAAGCCTGTGCTTTAATTCTCACTGAACACTGTACATTTCCCTTCTTTACGGTACTGTGCAGTGTGAGTATGACGTTTGAATCTCTGTTTTGTCCGTCTGTCAACATGTGTTTGGGGCAAAGGTTTTGGATTACTTTGTTGCTCTCTCCAGTTTAAGAACAGTGTAGTTCACTTTGACAAGTTGTTTGGGACCACACCAAGGCTACAACGTTGTCTCTGCCAAAGTGTCAATCCAACCGATGATGCTGCTGTATAAAGACAACAGGCTCTATTCTAATCAAAACGGGTTACAGGTCTCAGAGGAAAAACGAAAACAACATTATTCTCCAAGAGAGCATGTTTGAATTAATGTGATGCACAGTTTCTAATCACTTCTTATAGTGGAGACTGGTTTATTTATTTAATGAATCCAAATGTAATCTTGCATTGCTCACTTCCTCGTAGTCTCGCAAGAGGAATTTTATTGTTTGACTTCCACCAGTTCTACTCATATAGAGTCCAATGGCAAGACTGTCACGTAAAATAGTAAAAGCTGGAATACTGAAAAGGTGTATAACTGTATAAAAGTGGAGTATAACTGTATGAAAGTGGAGTATAACTGTATGAAAGTGGAGTATAACTGTATAAACGTGGAGTATAACTGTATAGAAGTAGAGTATACCTGTATAAAAGTAGAGTATAACTGTATAAAAGTAGAGTATAACTGTATAGAAGTGTAGTATAACTGTATAAAAGTGGAGTATAACTGTATAAAGTAGAGTATAACTGTATAGAAGTGTAGTATAACTGTATAAAAGTGGAGTATAACTGTATAAAGTAGAGTATAACTGTATAAAAGTGGAGTATAACTGTATAAAAGTGGAGTATAACTGTATAAAAGTAGAGTATAACTGTATAAAAGTGGAGTATAACTGTATAAAAGTGGAGTATAACTGTATAAAAGTAGAGTATAACTGCATAAAAGTAGAGTATAACTGTATAAAGTAGAGTATAACTGTATGAAAGTGGAGTATAACTGTATGAAAGTGGAGTATAACTGTATAGAAGTAGAGTATAACTGTATGAAAGTGGAGTATAACTGTATAGAAGTAGAGTATAACTGTATAAAAGTAGAGTATAACTGTATAAAAGTAGAGTATAACTGTATAAAAGTGGAGTATAACTGTATAAAAGTAGAGTATAACTGCATAAAAGTAGAGTATAACTGTATAAAGTAGAGTATAACTGTATAAAAGTAGAGTATAACTGTATAAAAGTAGAGTATAACTGTATAAAAGTGGAGTATAACTGTATAAAAGTAGAGTATAACTGTATAAAAGTAGAGTATAACTGTATAAAAGTGGAGTATAACTGTATAAAAGTAGAGTATAAAGTAGAGTATAACTGTATGAAAGTGGAGTATAACTGTATGAAAGTGGAGTATAACTGTATGAAAGTAGAGTATAACTGTATAAAAGTAGAGTATAACTGTATAAAAGTAGAGTATAACTGTATAAAAGTGGAGTATAACTGTATAAAAGTAGAGTATAACTGTATAAAGTAGAGTATAACTGTATAGAAGTAGAGTATAACTGTATAAAAGTATAGTATAACTGTATAAAAGTAGAGTATAACTGTATAGAAGTAGAGTATAACTGTATAAAAGTAGAGTATAACTGTATGAAAGTGGAGTATAACTGTATAGAAGTGGAGTATAACTGTATAAAAGTGGAGTATAACTGTATAGAAGTAGAGTATAACTGTATAGAAGTAGAGTATAACTGTATAAAAGTAGAGTATAACTGTATAAAAGTAGAGTATAACTGTATGAAAGTGGAGTATAACTGTATAGAAGTGGAGTATAACTGTATAAAAGTGGAGTATAACTGTATAAAAGTAGAGTATAACTGTATAAAGTAGAGTATAACTGTATAAAAGTAGAGTATAACTGTATAAAAGTGAGTATAACTGTATAAAAGTAGAGTATAACTGTATAAAAAGTATAACTGTATAGAAGTAGAGTATAACTGTATAAAAGTAGAGTATAACTGTATAAAAGTAGAGTATAACTGTATGAAAGTGGAGTATAACTGTATAGAAGTGGAGTATAACTGTATAAAAGTGGAGTATAACTGTATAAAAGTAGAGTATAACTGTATAAAGTAGAGTATAACTGTATAGAAGTAGAGTATAACTGTATAAAAAAGTATAACTGTATAAAAGTATAAAACTGTATAACAGTATAGTATAACTGTATAAAAGTAGAGTATAACTGTATAGAAGTAGAGTATAACTGTATAAAAGTAGAGTATAACTGTATGAAAGTGGAGTATAACTGTATAGAAGTGGAGTATAACTGTATAAAAGTGGAGTATAACTGTATAGAAGTAGAGTATAACTGTATAAAGTAGAGTATAACTGTATAGAAGTAGAGTATAACTGTATAGAAGTAGAGTATAATTGTATAAAAGTAGAGTATAACTGTATAGAAGTAGAGTATAACTGTATAAAAGTGGAGTGCAACTGGGAAGTGGGGTGACTGCCGGCTCTATCCAGGTTAATCGTCCAGTAGTGTTGAACTGGGACTGGGAGACAACTGGCAACCCGGCCAGATGAACACTGGGGTTGTGTCCCAAATGGCACGCTATTCCATATATAGTGCCCTATGGGCCCTGGTCAAAACTAGTGCACTATAAAGGGAATAGCGTGCCTTTTGGGACGTAGCCTGCGATGTTAATAAAGTTTGGGGGCTCCATGCCAATGCTGTAATCTTCTGGTAGGCTCTGGGTTATTTAGACATACTTCAATTAGATTTGAGACTCCGTACAGGAGGGTTAATATTGAAGTAGGGGAGAGATGCCACAACTTGATCATTTCCCACGATGGGATTCTGCCTCTTCATCTGCCTTAATGCTGTAGATTGTCTTCACTCTCCCATTTGTCTGGAACCCAGAGGAAGAGATTGGTTTTGTCCTAAATGGCAACCCTTTTCCCTGTATTGTATACTTCAAGGAATGGGATTCTATTTTGTATGGACCTTTAGAGATTCTCTTGTTTCCTCTTATTTTGGGTCTGCGTTATGCCAACATACACCTCCCAGAACAGGGCAAGTGATCCACTTTAAATAAGAAGGTTCTGATTCTGATGTCTGTCAGATGTTGTTTCTATGTTAGTGCTCTGTAGGCTTCTAACCAAACTCACTTGGGTGTTAAAACAAGACTGGAGATCATGACTTCGGATTTGTTTTGCTTTTACACCGACGTTGCCGACTTTTCTCCCAGCGATGTGGGCCTGATCTCACCCTCTGGAGTTGGAAACCACATCTCACAGACGAGCTGCGTTCTCATTCCAGAAGTTTCCACTGGAACAGGAGAGGCATCATCATATCATTCATCTGTTTGGCTCCCTCTACTTACTCTGTCTCAGTAAGGGAGGGCTCTAGGGCTGATGGTGCATTTCTATGTCATCAATTTCTATCTGACACAACCTTCCCGGCCAATGGAAAGTGTTTTATAAGGGATGAGTAAGATAAAAGCTGCTATATCATTCAACTTCTGTGATTGATATCGAAGATAAAATTCATATATGGTGAACCTCATTGGAATCCATGATGATGTCGTAGGGTTCTTGCTACCTATGTGTTTCGGTGGAGTTGCGTCACGCAGAGTAACCCTGTATTGGTTTTGCATCACCTCCTCATTTCCATGGTAAGCGTTTCCCACAAGGCTCAGCAGTCCGTTTAAACTTTTTGAAAAAAGGTGCTATCTATAACCTAAAAGGGTTCTTCGGCTGTCTCCATAGGAGGACCCGTTGAAGAACCCTTTTTGGTTCCAGGTTGAACCCTCTTTATAATATAATAATAATAATAATATAATAATATATGCCATTTAGCTGACGCTTTTATCCAAAGCGACTTACAGTCATGTGTGCATACATTCTACGTATGGGTGGTCCCGGGAATCGAACCCACTACCCTGGCGTTACAAGCGCCATGCTCTACCAACTGAGCTACAGAAGGACCTCTTTGTTCCAAGTAGAACCCTTTTGGGTTCCGTGTAAAACCCTTTCCACAAATGGGGTCTATATGGAACGAAATAGGGTTCTCCTATGGGGACAGCCTGTCACGAGTCCGACCGAGGGTGGCTACCCTTCCCGGTCGGGTGGCGCTCGGCGGTCGTCGTCACTGGCATATTAGCTGCCACTGATTGTCTTTCTTCCCCCTCCTTGTATGTTTATTGGTAGCACCTGTTTGTGAATGATTAGTTGGGCTTTATTAGACAGCCGGCCCGCCTGTTTGTTGTGCGGGATTAATCATTGTGACCTTCGGTTCTGTAGTAGAGGAACGTGTTTGTTCCTGGTCGTATATTTCAGTTGTACTATTTTGGTCCCCCGTGTTTGGGGTCGTTATTGTTGTGAGCACCCTGTGGTGGTGCATTAAAGAGCACAGCATTGTACTCTCTGTCTCCTGCGTCTGACTCCACACCCACGACACCCGCAGCGTTACACAGCCGAATAACCTTTTGTTACCCTATTTTTCTCCTTAATGCAAACATCATGTAAGACACTTGGGATTTCTAAGGGGGTTACAGTGTTGGCAGTTACAGGAGAGAGCTGGGTTTAACGTGTGTATGGAGCAGAGCTGTGGTAGGAACATGAGACAGACATGTACATGAATACCGAATGTGACCAGGGTGATGTGCGTGTAGGTGTGTGTGTGTGTGTGTGTGTGTGTGTGTGTGTGTGTGTGTGTGTGTGTGTCTGGTGTGTGTGTGTGTGTGTGTGTGTGTAATTCTGACTGTGTGTGTGTGTGTGTGTGTGTGTGTGTGTGTGTGTGTGTGTGTGTGTGTGTGTGTGTGTGTGTGTGTGTGTGTGTGTGTGTGTGTGTGTGTGTGCGTGCGTGCGAGCGTGCGTGTGTGTGTGTAATTCTGGACTGGTGTGTGTGTGTGTCAACCACAGCCTTATATTGCCTTGTGTGTGTCTGTGTCTCTGTATTTCAGTGTGTGTGCATTCTGATATGTGTTTGTGCCCTACTCCCATCACTCCTGAAAATAACCACATTATATAAATCTGCTGTGAAAAAGAAACAAGCCAAAGTTTGTGCAGAAACTGAGCCTTCCGCTGGAACAATAGGTCTCAGTCTCTCTCTGTTAAAACCAAAACACTGCTGTATTCCCTGTGAAACTCAATTGAAATCGTATCCAGTTGTCAAACATGATTGTACATGTAGCTCTATTTGTCACAATTACCGTACCGACATAATAATACGGATCGGTTGAAAATTGATCATTTTCTGAAAATAGATTTTTGTCAAACAGGCGTTGATTCTAATCATGTTTTCATAATGTTTTCCTTCACTTGTCCACCAGATCCCAAGTGACATCATGAAGCATTGTAAGATTCATGAGTAGTAAAGCTGCTTCTAAACATTCTGATAAACTGGGTGGTTCTAGCCCTTAATGCTGATTGGCTGAAAGCCGTGGTATATCACAGGTATGACAAAACATGTATTTTTTACTGTTCTAATTACATCTGTAAGAAGTTTATAATAGCAATAAGGCACCTCAGGGGGGTTTCTTATATGGCCAATATACCATAGCTAAGGGCTGTATCCAGGCACTCTATGTTGCGTCTCTCTTTCTCTCTATCTGTCTCTCTGTCTCTCTTTCTCTCTGTCTGTCTTTCTGTCTGTCTTTCTCTTTGTCTGTCTTCTTCTCTGTCTATTTGTCAGTCTGTCTTCCTCTCTATCTCTCAATTATTTTCAACTTAAGGGGCTTAATTGGCATGGAAAACACATGTTAACATTGCCAAAGCAAGTGAAGTAGATAATAAACAAAAGTGAAATAAACAATACAAATTTCAAATGTCATATTATTCTTACAGTGTTGTAATGATGTGCAAATAATTAAAGTACAAAATGGAAAATAAATTAACAAAAATATGGGTTGTATTTACAATGTACAATGGTGTTTGTTCTTCACTGGTTTCCCTTTTCTTGTGGCAACAGGTCACTGGGGCCATCATATTGCTGTGATGGCACATTGTGGAATTTCACCCAGTAGATATGGGAGTTTATCCACATTGGGTTTGTTCTTTGTGGATCTGTGGTATCTGATGGAAATATGTGTCTCTAATAGGGTCATACATTTAGCAGAAGGTTAGGAAGTGCAGCACAGTTTTCACCTCATTTTGTGGGCAGTGAGCACATAGCCTGTCTTCTCTTGAGAGCCAGGTCTGCCTACGGCGGCCTTTCTTAATAGCAAGGCTATGTTCACTGAGTCTGTACATAGTCATAGCTTTCCTTAAGTTTGGATCAGTCACAGTGGTCATGTATTCTGCCTCTGTGTACTCTCTGTTTAGGGCCAAAAAACATTCTAGTTTACTCTGTTTTTTTGTTCATTCTTTCCAATGTGTCAAGTAATGATCTTTTTGGGTTTGGGAATAGCTTCCTTTTAGGTGGCTGTACAATTTAACTGCTCTTTTCTGGATTTTGATAATTGCGGGCCTAATTCTGCTCTGCATTCGTTATTTGGTGTTTGACGTTGTACGTGGAGGATATTTTTGCAGAATTCTGCATGCTGAGTCTCAATTTGGTGTTTGTCCCATTTTGTGAATTCTTGGTTGGTGAGCGGATCCCAGAACTCACAACCATAAAGGACAATGGGTTCTATAACTGATTCAAGTATTTTTAGCCAGATCCTAATTGGTATGTCAAATGTTATGTTCATTTTTATGGCATAGAAGGCCCTTCTTGCCTTGTCGATCAGCTCGTTCACAACTTTGTGGTAGTTACCTGTGGCACTGATGTTTAGGCTGAAGTATGTATAGTTTTTTTGTGTGCTCTACGGCATCGGTGTCTCGATGGAATTTGTATTTGTGGTCCTGGCAACTGGACCTTTTTTGGAACACCATTATTTTTGTCTTACTGAGATTTACTGTCAGGGCCCAGGTCTGACAGAATCTGTGCAGAAGATTTAGGTGCTGCTCTCTCTCTTTCTCTCTCTCTGTCTCTCTCACTCTCTCTCTCTCTCTCTCTCTCTCTCTCTCTCTCTCAAGGGCTTTCTCTCTCTCTCATTCTCTCTCTCTCTCTCTCTCTCTCTCTCTCTCTCTCTCTCTCTCTCAAAACAGTCTCTCTGTCTCTCTTTCTTTCTTTGTCTCTCTCTTTATCTGTCTGTCTTCCTCACTGTCTGTCTGTCTTCCTTTCTATCTGTCAGGCTGCCTGACTCACAAATCTTGCTCTGTCTGTCTGTCTGTCTGTCTGTCTGTCTGTCTGTCTGTCTGTCTGTCTGTCTGTCTGTCTGCTCTCTCTCTCTCTCTCTCTCTCTCTCTCTCTCTCTCTCTCTCTCTCTCTCTCTCTCTCTCTCTCTCTCTCTCTCTCTCAATTTGATTCAAAGGGCTTTATTGTCATGGGAAACATGTCAACGTTGCCAAAGCAAGTGAAATAGATAATAAATAGAAGTGAAATAAACAATAAAAATTCAAGTAAACATTACACTCACAAAAGCTCTCTCTATTTCTCTGTGTGTGTGTGTGTGTGTGTGTGTGTGTGTGTGTGTGTGTGTGTGTGTGTGTGTGTGTGTGTGTGTGTGTGTGTGTGTGTGTGTGTGTGTGTGTGTGTGTGTGTGTGTGTGTGTGTGTGTGTGTGTGTGTGTGAGAAAGCGAGAGAGATAAAAAATAAAGAGAAAGATAGAGATCCAAAAAGGAAGAGGGAAAGCACTAAATCACAACTTAAAGTGATTCTCTTTTCTCTGAGGTGCTGAACTGAATATCACACACCTGGAATGATTTATATAAACCCTTGATTGCTGATGCTATGTATTGGCCAATTTGAAGCCACCGGTCGACTCTCTCCCCAGAAGAAGCAGCCCTTTATAGAAATGAATAGAATTCTATAGTATTTCAATTACATTTTTCAAGGACAAAATATATCCAAATGTATTTAAGCATTTTGTTGTTATTGTTGTTGGAGTGGGTACAGTAACATTAGAACTATAAATATATTTCATTTTATTTTATTTGAATGTTTAGCTCACATAATATATTTAAAGTATGCATTAAGGTGTCTGTAATAGAATATTAAGGTGCATTAAATTGAAAGAATAAATGTGGCAAAACAAATTTAGACCTTAATAAATGCATTTCTATAGCTTCCAAAATAGTGCCAAGATGAAGGCACAGTGGCTTCAAAACAATGGTGGGGGAGGGCCAAGATGAAGGCACAGTGGCTTCAAAACAATGGTGGGGGAGGGCCAAGATGAATGCACAGTGGCTTCAAAACAATGGTAAAAGGGGGGGAGGGCCAAGATGAAGGCACAGTGGCTTCAAAACAATGGTGGGGAGGGCCAAGATGGAGGCACGGTGGCATCAAAACAATGGTGGGGAGGGCCAAGATGGAGGCACAGTGGCTTCAAAACAATGGTGGGGAGGGGCCAAGATGAAGGCACAGTGGCTTCAAAACAATGGTGGGGGAGGGCCAAGATGGAGGCACAGTGGCTTCAAAACAATGGTGTGGGGGAGGGCCAAGATGGAGGCACAGTGGCTTCAAAACAATGGTGGGGGAGGGCCAAGATGAAGGCACAGTGGCTTCAAAACAATGGTGGGGAGGGCCAAGATGAAGGCACAGTGGCTTCAAAACAATGGTGGGGAGGGCCAAGATGAAGGCACAGTGGCTTCAAAACAATGGTGGGGAGGGCCAAGATGGATTTCTCTGTGTGTGTGTGTGTGTGTGTGTGTGTGTGATAAAAATGCACAGTGGCTTCAAAACAATGGTGGGGAGGGCCAAGATGAAGGCACAGTGGCTTCAAAACAATGGTGGGGGAGGGCCAAGATGAAGGCACAGTGGCTTCAAAACAATGGTGGGGGAGGGCCAAGATGAAGGCACAGTGGCTTCAAAACAATGGTGGGGGAGGGCCAAGATGAAGGCACAGTGGCTTCAAAACAATGGTGGGGGAGGGCCAAGATGAAGGCACAGTGGCTTCAAAACAATGGTGGGGGAGGGCCAAGATGAAGGCACAGTGGCTTCAAAACAATGGTGGGGGAGGGCCAAGATGAAGGCACAGTGGCTTCAAAACAATGGTGGGGGAGGGCCAAGATGAATGCACAGTGGCTTCAAAACAATGGTGGGGGAGGGCCAAGATGAAGGCACAGTGGCTTCAAAACAATGGTGGGGGAGGGCCAAGATGAAGGCACAGTGGCTTCAAAACAATGGTGGGGGAGGGCCAAGATGAAGGCACAGTGGCTTCAAAACAATGGTGGGGGAGGGCCAAGATGAATGCACAGTGGCTTCAAAACAAGGGTGGGGAGGGCCAAGATGAAGGCACAGTGGCTTCAAAACAATGGTGGGGGAGGGCCAAGATGAATGCACAGTGGCTTCAAAACAATGGTGGGGGAGGGCCAAGATGAAGGCATGGTGGCTTCAAAACAATGGTGGGGAGGGCCAAGATGAAGGCATGGTGGCTTCAAAACAATGGTGGGGGAGGGCCAAGATGAAGGCACGGTGGCTTCAAAACAATGGTGGGGAGGGCCAAGATGAATGCACAGTGGCTTCAAAACAATGGTGGGGGAGGGCCAAGATGAAGGCACAGTGGCTTCAAAACAATGGTGGGGAGGGCCAAGATGAAGGCACGGTTGCTTCAAAACAATGGTGGGGAGGGCCAAGATGAAGGCACGGTGGCTTCAAAACAATGGTGGGGAGGGCCAAGATGAATGCACAGTGGCTTCAAAACAATGGTGGGGGAGGGCCAAGATGAAGGCACAGTGGCTTCAAAACAATGGTGGGGGAGGGCCAAGATGAAGGCACAGTGGCTTCAAAACAATGGTGGGGGAGGGCCAAGATGGAGGCACAGTGGCTTCAAAACAATGGTGGGGGAGGGCCAAGATGGAGGCATGGTAGCTTCGAAACAGGGCCCTGTGTAGTCCTCTAGTGTATATATAAATTGTTGGTGCTCAGAGCAGGATGTTCTGCTCTTGTCTCTAAACTCACATTAACAGAGCTTTGTTCACCGATCCCAAACATCAGCCAACGTCACTCAACTCAACTGGCTGATACTGTAGCAACGGAACACAACGCAATGCTACAGTCATCCCAACCGGTTCCCAATATTTACAAGCAAGTCCAAATCTATGAGAGAATTCGATTGAACACAGATGGCAGGAAATTCCTCTGAAATGACAGTTGCCAAACTCGACCGCAAAACACGAGAGTAACCCTGAGAATAGCAGACGTGCCTGGTCACATCGTATCGATCTCCTTCTTTAAGCTAGTGGCTCACTCCACCGTCTGCCATTGATTACTGTTTGACATGAGTGAAGATTTATAGGACTTCTGTAAAACAAGTCATCGATTTGCAGCAATTATTGTATATTTTTTTATGGTTTCGGAGGGGCATCGTAAGAAATGAACGAATGTTTAGGCGACTACGCGGAGGAACGTGGAGTCAGGGGGAAAATTCCCTCGCTAGGTCCGACCGCGGTCCAAACTATAGGTTGAATTTAAGGGCCGGTAATTACATTTGAAAATGATCAGTTTGTTACCTAGACAGTGCATAACCCTTCTGTAATTCTCTGAGGGGATGATCGTTATGAAAAAAAAAGGTTAAAACCAGATGTTAGCACGACGAACGAGAGACAGAATCATATTTCACTTCCTATTTTTGTTATGATTGTTTTAGTGCATGAGAAATAATGGAATGATTCTTTGTGAATGTGATACGTCCAAAGCATGAATTGTAATTGCTTTGGCTTTGATGTATCCGGCTGAGACAGAATGCCCAATGAGTAGGTCCTATTGAGTAGTCACAGTGATTAGGGAATGACTTTGTCCTATAATGTTTGGGGAAGAATTAGTTGTTTATTGAAAAATACACCAGTTGCTTTGACAGCAGAGGCAGGAGAGGGGAAGCTTGTATTTTGATTTGATTATTTGTGTTGTTTCATGTCGCCATTTTCCATGCACTCGGGTTTCAGAGAGTAAAGTAAACTGAAACGTGCGAACATAGGAACACAATCCCCCAAACTCACAATTTAAGACTAATGACAGATAAACAGTCACAGACAACCCTGTTCCTTAGTGTTGGTCTACAGTCCAGTCCAGTACATGCTCTGTAACAATGTCACAGTATAGTGCCTGAACAATTCTTCTTCTTCATTGGCCTACCTAGATGAGCGAGATGGCAGAGTCCATTCAGGAAATAAAATAAAACACTGAGCGATATGGTCAAACACCAATCACAAATCAACTATTGTGAATCCGATCAATCAATATAATTTTTCTTTGGGAAGGCGACCAAGAGGCCTGCTGGGAAAAAATTGCCACATTTTCTTCATGGTTCTCCTTTATTGGGAGAACTTTATTTACTCCATAGTGGCACTGAAGGCGCAAGAGTATCAGAAGTCTTAATAACGCCACAGAATAAATAAAAGAGGGCCCCTGCACTTTTCCACTGTGTAAACCTGTGTTGAGTTTCAAACCACACATACCTAAGGAAGTGAGCGATACGATTCTTCTGTTTTATCATGGGGGGAGTTCTCTCTCACCAAAGACTTTGCTCTGAGCTCCACACACACACACACACACACACACACACACACACACACACACACACACACACACACACACACACACACACACACACACACACACACACACACACACACACACACACACACACACACACACACACACACACACACACACACACACACACACACACACACACACCACTGGCTTCCTCAGGCCCCTGCAGTAACCTGAGAGGGATGGTCCAGCAGACATATATCATCTCACATCAAACAGCGCCTCACAATATAGGCAGGGGGAGGTGGAGGGGGCACCGGTCTGTGTCCAGTACTCATCTGATGCCAAACTCAGGAAGGACCCATGGTGGGCCACTGCTTGAGAAATGATGGCATGACGTAGGAACCCTGGTGTTTCTGGGGGTTGAGGCGCTGTGGGGCCTATGAAAAAGTGAAACGGTACCGAATGACACCAACGGAAACACATTCAATCTTGCGCGGTGGGGGGTTAATATACAGGCTATTTATACAGACAGCGGTGCAGTGCCGGGAAAGACAGGGCCACCATCAAAGAACTTTATGAGCAAATATATTCTCACTGTGTAAGCATTTGGATGTCCAGGCATTAAAGCCCTCCATGTTTTTTGTTCTCTTGTTTAATGGCTGTAATAAGAAGCCTTTTATTATGAATTCTTTACCACCAGATGCTGTGTGAGTCAGGTCCCAGTATAGAGGAGAGCAGGGTAGGTTGAGCATATTTTTGACATTCAGCATCGCTCCATCAAGGGAAATATAATATTGTTTCCATCAAACACATACTGTATATTTCAGGGTGCTGTGTATCCATGGAAATAATCAGAATTCATGTAAACATTACAGTTTTGAAAACATAGCTTGTCCGAAAAAAAAGTGATTTCTTGGCACAACTGGGGTAAGTTAAGCAGCCTACACATTTCTATACTGAATTCCATATTACCACTACCTTTTTAAAACCATGTCTATCTTTATTTCCCAAACACAATTCAACAGTCACAATCACTTTTTTGCTGTCTTTTAATGATTTTAAGCTTATTTTAACACAGGCTTAACACCTAACAAACACTTTACACATTTAATATAGGCCAGGCCCTGTTGTTACCTCATATCCCATCGATAAAGCATTACATCTGGGAAGAAAATACTTCCATTTGCTTAACTTTCCATCGGCTCAACCAATGGCTCAACTTACCCCAAGGAAAACATTTAGACTATATTAGCCCACACAGCTACAAGGATGCACTTTCATTCTAGATTTAGGACCTCATGTTGAAGCTTATAGAGACCCCAACTGATGTATAGAACAACCTTAAAATTATCTACTTTGGTTTAGATAGAAGCATCATGAAACCAGAAACACAATAAATTAATTTGACTTGGTGAAAATCCGTTTTTTTCATGTGGTTTCTTCCTTCACAGACTCCATAAAATGATGACCGCTTCCTAAATATTTGGTCAAATAACACATTTTGTGTCTGGTTTCCGAGAAACAAGGGTGGCTCATCTCATCACTTTGGCTCAACTTGCCCCACTCTCCCCTACTGAGATGAAACCTGGGCTGCTTCCCATTACTGGGCTGCTTCTCCTATTTCCCAATCTCCTCACCTTTTTGTTTATCTGACAGGAAAACATACCAACAAGTCTACGACTGGGCAAAGTAGAACATTCTTTTGGACATTTTTGTCAGCCATCTTGCTTTAAACTACAGTGCCTTTGGAAAGTATTCACTCCTTGGCTTTTTCCACATTTTGTTATGTTACAGCCTTATTCTAAAAAAAATGTTTTTTTAATCCTCAGCAATCTACCCCAATACCCCATGATGACAATGTGAAAACAGGTTTTTGGACATTTTTGCAAATGTACTACAAATAAAAAAACTGAAATATTACATTTACTTACTTATTCAGACCCTTTTGCTATGAATTCTGAAATTGTGCTCAGGTGCATCCTGTTTCCATTGATCGTCCTTGTGATGTTTCTACAACTTGATTGGAGTCCGCCTGTGGTAAATTCAATTGATTGGACATGATTTGGAAAGGCACACACCTGTATAAATAAGGCCCCACAGTTGACAGTGCATGTCAGAGAAAAAAACCAAGCCATGAGGTCGAAGGAATTGTCCGTAGAGTTCAGACAGCATTGTGTCGAGGCACAGATCAGGGGAAGGGTACCAAAAACTTTCTGCAGCATTGAAGGTCCCCAACAACACAGTTGCCTCCATCATTCTTAAATGGAAGAAGTTTGGAACTACCAAGACTCTTCCTAGAGCTGGCTGCCTGGCCAAACTAAGCAATCGGGGGAGGAGGGCCTTAGGGGAGGAGGTGACCAAGAACCCGATGGTCACTGAAAGGGCTCTAGAGTTCCATCTCTGCAGCACTCCACCAATCAGGCCTTTATGGTAGAGTCGCCAGATGGAAGCCACTCCTCAGTAAAAGGCACATGACAGCCAGCTTGGAGTTTTCCAAAAGCCATCTAAAGACTCTCAGACCATGAGAAACAAGATTCTCTGGTCTGATGAAACCAAGATTGAACTCTTTGGCCTGAATGCCAAGCATCACGTCTGGAGGAAACCTGGCACCATCCCTACGGTGAAGCATGTTGGTGGCAGCATCATGCTGTGGGGATGTTTTTCAGTGGCAGGGACTGGGAGATTAGTCAGGATAGAGGCAAAGATGAATGGAACAAAGTACAGAGAGATCCTTGATGAAAACCTGCTCCAGAGTGCTTAGGTCCTCAGATTGGGGCGAAGATTCACCTTCCAACAGGACAACAACCCTAAGCACATAGCCAAGACAATGCCGGAGTGGATTCGGGACAAGTCTCTGAATGTCCTTGAGTGGCCCAGCCAGAGTCCGATTGAACATCTCTGGAGAGACCTGAAAATAGCTGTGCAGCAACGCTCCCCATCCAACCTGACAAAGCTTGAGAGGATCTGCAGAGAAGAAAAGAAGAAACTCCCCAAATACAGGTGTGCCAAGCTTGTAGCCCAGAAAATCATAAGTGTTATTACATACAGCCGGGAATAACTATTAAATATAAGAGTGACGTCAACTTACCAACATTACGACCAGGAATACGAATTTCCCAAAGCGGATCCTTTGTTCGGTCCACCACCCAGGATAGTGGAACTAATCCCAGAAATCGACACAAAACAACGTTGCTGCAGAAAAGGCAGATGGAGGGGCCTCCTGGTGTGCACACCGCCCACCGCTTCCGAGTATACTACTCGCCAATATCCAGTCTCTTGACAACAAGATAGACGAAATTAAAGCAAGGGTTGCCTTCCAGAGAGACATCAGAGATTGTAACATTCTCTGTTTCACGGAAACATGGCTATCTCGGGATAATAATAATAAAGGTTCAATTAAATTGTCTTAAACTATTGGATTGGTTTTGTGTTAAAATAAATATTCTTAATTAAATTAAGTTGCCTGTGAGTTTAAAGCCTAAATAAGAAGGGATTCTCTTTGGGCTTGAGGCCTTAAAATGTGTCAAGTCTTTCACATAACCTGGCATTCATTGCTCTTTTACGAACTATAAAATATTAATTTTGTCCCTGAGCTGTTTTCCAATATAGACTCCAAGTCCATAAAATATTGCTTTTCATTTTTCATTTTTAGTTTTATATAAAGAACTTTGAAATGGAAATGTTTCTTTCATTACGCATATTTTTGTTGTTGTTGGGAAAATGATCTTAAAGCAGAAATTCGATGTGAAATATGAATTTTCTCCATTTTACATCAACCCTAACACAAACATGGAGATCAAACGCTGGGTTCACAGTGAAACTCTTTTCGTGCTCTTAAATGAATGTACCTTGGCAGCGAGAAGTGTACATATCCTTACGCTCTGCCTCTCTCTATGGCCGTCAACCAAATGGCACCCCATTCCCTTTATAGTGCACTACTTTCGACCAGGGCCCTGTAGTAGAAATATTATGATCAGCTTCGTCGGGGATACAGTTTTTCAATACACAGTGTGAAACGACACGTGACCAGTGGTTCAATGTCTCTATAATGTGTGTGTGTGTGTGTGTGTGTGTGTGTGTGTGTGTGTGTGTGTGTGTGTGTGTGTGTGTGTGTGTGTGTGTGTGTGTGTGTGTGTGTGTGTGTGTGAGTGCGTGCGTGCGTGCATGCGTGCGTGTGTGATAGAATGCATCCCAAATAGCACACTGTTCCCTAGTGCATTACTTAGGGCTCTGGTGATACTATCACACAAGCACACACACACACACACACACACACACACACACACACACACACACACACACACACACACACACACACACACACACACACACACACACACACACACACACACACACACACACACACACACACACACACACACACACACAATGCTGCTGTCCCATGTTATAGAGACATTGAACCACTGATCACTTCCCATTTCACACTGTGTATTTAAAAGCTGTATCCTCGACGTAGCTCATAATATTTCTACTACTGTACATTAGTTCCACATTACATATTTATATACTGGATTCGTGACATAACTTACCCTACATTTTAGTCATTTAGCAGATGCTCTTATCCAGTAGAAGCATTTTAACAGTGGCCAGATTAGCAAGGGTTTCATATCAAATGACAGGACTGTATTATGTAAAGTGAGGTCTGTGCAGCTAAATGTTTAGATGTACTGCTAATGCTATCAACAACATGGCTAACAAGAGTCGTTGACATTCAATGAAATTGTGGTTTGTGGGGTAAATACCCCAAAATGATTTGATTACACCCTTCTCCAGACCGCTTTGTTTTATAAGGATATGGCTCTGGCTAACCTGCTTTCTAAATATCCACTTATTAACAACATATTTCTCTAAATTCATTGGCCCATTTAGTTTATAATACCAGCTTGTTTCTAGTTTGAGACCAAAGCAAAAAATGGAGAAAACAATAATGACTGTTATTCTAAAAATCACAAAAGATTTATTGTTCCCAGAATAAAGTATACCCCAACCTCTGAAACATTTACAAATAAAGAGACACATGCTTGTAGTTTAGCTGGAAACCAATACACCATATTATTTCTTTGTAATCAGATATCACTATGTGAATCAAAATAACAAGAAACAAAAATAAACAAAAAACATGACAGATGAATTAGATAAATAAAACAAACTCTTCTCCTTATCAGATTATTGCCAAAACCAATTGAAGGGACTATTTAACTAATAATGCCAGAGAAACGGGTGTTTTGGAGGAGATATTGGCACGTCTGTTGTCTCGGGCCGGCCAACCGTGCCAATATATCCTCCAAACACGGGCTTTTTGGGCAATATTACGTTTATACAACGGGTTACCAACATGTAAAAATAATGATTGACATATTTTTATTAAAAACTTTATTTTGATGAATTTATTCATACTATTTCATCCTTCCACAAGATATAGTCCCCCCAAAAATCTAGGGTTGCTACCCATGCAGGCTGGTTGTTCATTCTATTGGTTCGGTTGCCAGAGACACGGCCCAGTCCTTCAGTCTTTTTGTTCTGTATCTATGGATGCGACCCAGTTCTAAATGTTCCATTGCCATACTGGCTGGCAACGTTCTTATCCCTTGCTTGCTAGCCAGCCAACTGCGGCTAAGTTACAGTCATGTCAAACCGTGCAGACAGAATAACAACAGTAGCTGCATTTGTTTAAGCTGTTTTCTAGTGACATTTATTTGGACACATCCATAACAATGAGCTAATGATGTACTTATAGTGGAGATAAAGTTTATAATTTCCCCCCATGGGCTGATGAGACAGAGGATTGCACAGTCAGATGGAACAGAGTAAACAGGCATTTTAACATCATAGATTTAGCCGGTGGTAACTTGTGGAATAGACACCGTCTGGAATGCGCTTTTAACCAATCAGCATTCAGGATTAGACCCAGAAGTTGTATAAATTGTGAACATGTGCAGAACAGCCCATTTTGACTTGAGTTGTTTATGCATATTTTCATAAAGCAATACTCAGAGGCAACAACTTCCAGTGTAAACTGTTATGCTTTATTAAACGTGCTGTCCATGGCTTCGTCAATAGCCCATCTCCCAAGACGGCTCCCTTTATTAAACGTGCTGTCCATGGCTTCGTCAATAGCCCATCTCCCAAGACGGCTCCCTTTATTAAACGTGCTGTCCATGGCTTCGTCAATAGCCCATCTCCCAAGACGGCTCCCTTTATTAAACGTGCTGTCCATGGCTTCGTCAATAGCCCATCTCCCAAGACGGCTCCCTTTATTAAACGTGCTGTCCATGGCTTCGTCAATAGCCCATCTCCCAAGACGGCTCCCTTTATTAAACGTGCTGTCCATGGCTTCGTCAATAGCCCATCTCCCAAGACGGCTCCCTTTATTAAACGTGCTGTCCATGGCTGTAGCCCATCTCCCAAGACGGCTCCCTTTATTAAACGTGCTGTCCATGGCTTCGTCAATAGCCCATCTCCCAAGACGGCTCCCTTTATTAAACGTGCTGTCCATGGCTTCGTCAATAGCCCATCTCCCAAGACGGCTCCCTTTATTAAACGTGCTGTCCAGCCCATTCTCCCAAGACGGCTCCCTTTATTAAACGTGCTGTCCATGGCTTCGTCAATAGCCCATCTCCTTTATTAAACGTGCTGTCCAAGACGGCTCCCTTTATTAAACGTGCTGTCCATGGCTTCGTCAATAGCCCATCTCCCAAGACGGCTCCCTTTATTAACGTGCTGTCCATGGCTTCGTCAATAGCCCATCTCCCAAGACGGCTCCCTTTATTAAACGTGCTGTCCATGGCTTCGTCAATAGCCCATCTCCCAAGACGGCTCCCTTTATTAAACGTGCTGTCCATGGCCCATCTCCCAAGACGGCTCCCTTTATTAAACGTGCTGTCCATGGCTTCGTCAATAGCCCATCTCCCAAGACGGCTCCCTTTATTAAACGTGCTGTCCATGGCTTCGTCAATAGCCCATCTCCCAAGACGGCTCCCTTTATTAAACGTGCTGTCCATGGCTTCGTCAATAGCCCATCTCCCAAGACGGCTCCCTTTATTAAACGTGTCCATGGTCCATGGCTTTATTTCTGTCCAATAGCCCATCTCCCAAGACGGCTCCCTTTATTAAACGTGCTGTCCATGGCTTCGTCAATAGCCCATCTCCCAAGACCGCTCCCTTTATTAAACGTGCTGTCCATGGCTTCGTCAATAGCCCATCTCCCAGACGGCTCCCTTTATTAAACGTGCTGTCCCTTTAGCCCATCTCCCAAGACGGCTCCCTTTATTAAACGTGCTGTCCATGGCTTCGTCAATAGCCCATCTCCCAAGACGGCTCCCTTTATTAAACGTGCTGTCCATGGCTTCGTCAATAGCCCATCTCCCAAGACGGCTCCCTTTATTAAACGTGCCCATCTGTCCACGTGCTGTCCATGGCTTCGTCAATAGCCCATCTCCCAAGACGGCTCCCTTTATTAACGTGCTGTCCACGTCAATAGCCCATCTCCCAAGACGGCTCCCTTTATTAAACGTGCTGTCCATGGCTTCGTCAATAGCCCATCTCCCAAGACGGCTCCCTTTATTAAACGTGCTGTCCATGGCTTCGTCAATAGCCCATCTCCCAAGACGGCTCCCTTTATTAAACGTGCTGTCCATGGCTTCGTCAATAGCCCATCTCCCAAGACGGCTCCCTTTATTAAACGTGCTGTCCATGGCTTCGTCAATAGCCCATCTCCCAAGACGGCTCCCTTTATTAAACGTGCTGTCCATGGCTTCGTCAATAGCCCATCTCCCAAGACGGCTCCCTTTATTAAACGTGCTGTCCATGGCTTCGTCAATAGCCCATCTAGCTCCCTTTATTAAATCTCCCAAGACAGCTCCCTTTATTAAACGTGCTGTCCATGGCTTCGTCAATAGCCCATCTCCCAAGCTTCCGTCAATAGCCCATCTCCCAAGACGGCTCCCTTTATTAAACGTGCTGTCCATGGCTTCGTCAATAGCCCATCTCCCAAGACGGCTCCCCACTGGCAGAAGCTGGTTGAATCAACATTGTTTCCACGTCATTTCAACCCGAAAAATCCATATGATCCATGTGATGATGTTGAATCAACACTGAAAACTGATTGGATTTACAAAAAGTCATCAACGTAAGGGCCTTCTTAACTTAAATCCAATGACATGGTGACATATTTTGTTGATTTCACATTGAATTCACGTTAGTTGACAGCTGAAGCAACTGTAAATCAACACTAGACATTGAACTAATGTCTCTGTGCCCAGTGGGTCTCTACTCGTATGTGTGCCTGGAGAGGAGCCTAAACTTTATGGAGATGATTGGGACACTCAGTATTCTGAAGATGTGGCCAACCCCATGTAAACAAACTCAGAGAAGACCAGTCCTCTTTAGAGATGTGTGGTTGGCAGTGTTCTACTCATATGGAAGGAGAAACATATTTCTTGAAGTTCCATGTTTATCTAAGAAACCAAAAGGGTATTTCTTCAAGAGACGGATAGAAGCAACAATGAATCCTTAGACGGGACACAATGTCTGTCTTTCATCATCTATTTCTAAACCCATATCTTCCGATAAGACGTTTGTCTCAATTATACTGTAGATTGACAAATGAAGTCCCTATGATGTAATCTTGTTAGACAATTAGGCGATTCATTGACTTTAGGATTACAGTGCATGTAGAGTTTCACCCGATGTCGAGTGTCGAGCAAGCTGCTATGTAATACACTGATTCAATATATATCAGTTAAGCACATGTAGGCCTAAGGCACATTGTTGTGGGCTGGCAGTAGAGTTGTCATGAGTAGTATTAGTAATTCTAAGTGTTGATGACGCTTAGATCCACATTTACTCTTTCAAAATGTAAACATATCATGTTTCAAAACCCAAACCATACAAATCCTCTTGAGCCATGTTTATGTATCTAAATATGCACCTTCGATGTCTAAAGGGTTTATCATGGTCCAAAACGTGTATGTGTACGCACAGCAGTGTTCTGGAGTGTTGGACTGTTGGCTTTTTCAGCGCAACTCAAGTCATTTCTCCAACTGTCAACACATTCAATCGAATAGATGACACGTACCAAGAGACACTTTGGTTGGGAATTGTGGGGAAGTGCGTGTTCTGGCTGTATGTCCCTTCAGAAATTATACCCCTTGACTTATTCCACATTTTGTTGTGTTATAGCCTGAACTCAAAATCGATTAAATATATTTTATTTCTCACCCATATAGACACAATACCCTATAATGACAAAGTGAAAACCTGTTTTTAGAATGTTTGCAAATTTATTGAAAATGAAATTCCAAAATATCAAATTTACATTAATATTTTGTAGAAGCACCTTTGGCAGAGATTACAGCTGTGTCTTTCTGGGTACGTCTCTCAGGGCTTTCCACACCTGGATTGTGAAACATATGCCCATTATTCTTTTCAAAATTCTTCAAGCTCTGTCAAATTGGTTGTTGATCATTGCTAGACCACCATTTTCAGGTCTTGCCATAGATTTTCAAGTAGAATTAAGTCAAAACTGTAACTCAGGAACATTCACTGTCTTCTTGGTAACTAACTCCAGTGTAGATTTGGCCTTGTGTTTTAGGTTATTGTCCTGCTAGGTTTTAGGTTATTGTCCTGCTAGGTTTTAGTTTATTGTCCTGCCTGGTTTTAGGTTATTGTCCTGCCTGGTTTTAGGTTATTGTCCTGCCTGGTTTTAGGTTATTGTCCTGCCTGGTTTTAGGTTATTGTCCTGTTAGGTTTTAGGTTATTGTCCTGTTAGGTTTTAGGTTATTGTCCTGCCTGGTTTTAGGTTATTGTCCTGCCTGGTTTTAGGTTATTGTCCTGTTAGGTTTTAGGTTATTGTCCTGTTAGGTTTTAGGTTATTGTCCTGCTAGGTTTTAGGTTATTGTCCTGTTAGGTTTTAGGTTATTGTCCTGCTAGGTTTTAGGTTATTGTCCTGCTAGGTTTTAGGTTATTGTCCTGCTAGGTTTTAGGTTATTGTCCTGCTAGGTTTTAGGTTATTGTCCTGCTAGGTTTTAGGTTATTGTCCTGCTAGGTTTTAGGTTATTGTCCTGTTAGGTTTTAGGTTATTGTCCTGCCTGGTTTTAGGTTATTGTCCTGTTAGGTTTTAGGTTATTGTCCTGCTAGGTTTTAGGTTATTGTCCTGTTAGGTTTTAGGTTATTGTCCTGCTAGGTTTTAGGTTATTGTCCTGCTAGGTTTTAGGTTATTGTCCTGTTAGGTTTTAGGTTATTGTCCTGCTAGGTTTTAGGTTATTGTCCTGCCTGGTTTTAGGTTATTGTCCTGCTAGGTTTTAGGTTATTGTCCTGCTAGGTTTTAGGTTATTTTCCTGCTAGGTTTTAGGTTATTGTCCTGCTTGGTTTTAGGTTATTGTCCTGCTAGGTTTTAGGTTATTGTCCTGTTAGGTTTTAGGTTATTGTCCTGCTAGGTTTTAGGTTTTAGGTTATTGTCCTGCTAGGTTTTAGGTTATTGTCCTGCTAGGTTTTAGGTTATTGTCCTGCTAGGTTTTAGGTTATTGTCCTGCTAGGTTTTAGGTTATTGTCCTGTTAGGTTTTAGGTTATTGTCCTGCTAGGTTTTAGGTTATTGTCCTGCTAGGTTTTAGGTTATTGTCCTGCTAGGTTTTAGGTTATTGTCCTGCTAGGTTTTAGGTTATTGTCCTGCTAGGTTTTAGGTTATTGTCCTGCTAGGTTTTAGGTTATTGTCCTGTTAGGTTTTAGGTTATTGTCCTGCTAGGTTTTAGGTTATTGTCCTGCTAGGTTTTAGGTTATTGTCCTGCTAGGTTTTAGGTTATTGTCCTGCTAGGTTTTAGGTTATTGTCCTGCTAGGTTTTAGGTTATTGTCCTGCCTGGTTTTAGGTTATTGTCCTGTTAGGTTTTAGGTTATTTTCCTGCTAGGTTTTAGGTTATTGTCCTGCCTGGTTTTAGGTTATTGTCCTGCTAGGTTTTAGGTTATTTTCCTGCTAGGTTTTAGGTTATTGTCCTGCCTGGTTTTTATTGTCCTGCTAGGTTTTAGGTTATTGTCCTGCTAGGTTTTAGGTTATTGTCCTGCCTGGTTTTAGGTTATTGTCCTGCTAGGTTTTAGGTTATTGTCCTGTTAGGTTTTAGGTTATTGTCCTGCTAGGTTTTAGGTTATTGTCCTGTTAGGTTTTAGGTTATTGTCCTGCCTGGTTTTAGGTTATTGTCCTGCCTGGTTTTAGGTTATTGTCCTGCCTGGTTTTAGGTTATTGTCCTGCTAGGTTTTAGGTTATTGTCCTGCTAGGTTTTAGGTTATTGTCCTGCTAGGTTTTAGGTTATTGTCCTGTTAGGTTTTAGGTTATTTTCCTGCTAGGTTTTAGGTTATTGTCCTGCCTGGTTTTAGGTTATTGTCCTGCTAGGTTTTAGGTTATTGTCCTGCTAGGTTTTAGGTTATTGTCCTGCTAGGTTTTAGGTTATTGTCCTGCCTAGGTTTTAGGTTATTGTCCTGTTAGGTTTTAGGTTATTGTCCTGTTAGGTTTTAGGTTATTGTCCTGCTAGGTTTTAGGTTATTGTCCTGCTAGGTTTTAGGTTATTGTCCTGTTAGGTTTTAGGTTATTGTCCTGCCTAGGTTTTAGGTTATTGTCCTGCTAGGTTTTAGGTTATTGTCCTGTTAGGTTTTAGGTTATTGTCCTGCTAGGTTTTAGGTTATTGTCCTGCTAGGTTTTAGGTTATTGTCCTGCTAGGTTTTAGGTTATTGTCCTGCTAGGTTTTAGGTTATTGTCCTGTTAGGTTTTAGGTTATTGTCCTGCTAGGTTTTAGGTTATTGTCCTGTTAGGTTTTAGGTTATTGTCCTGTTAGGTTTTAGGTTATTGTCCTGCTAGGTTTTAGGTTATTGTCCTGCTAGGTTTTAGGTTATTGTCCTGTTAGGTTTTAGGTTATTGTCCTGCTAGGTTTTAGGTTATTGTCCTGTTAGGTTTTAGGTTATTGTCCTGTTAGGTTTTAGGTTATTGTCCTGCTAGGTTTTAGGTTATTGTCCTGTTAGGTTTTAGGTTATTGTCCTGCTAGGTTTTAGGTTATTGTCCTGCTAGGTTTTAGGTTATTGTCCTGCTAGGTTTTAGGTTATTGTCCTGCTAGGTTTTAGGTTATTGTCCTGCTAGGTTTTAGGTTATTGTCCTGTTAGGTTTTAGGTTATTGTCCTGCTAGGTTTTAGGTTATTGTCCTGTTAGGTTTTAGGTTATTGTCCTGCTAGGTTTTAGGTTATTGTCCTGCTAGGTTTTAGGTTATTGTCCTGTTAGGTTTTAGGTTATTGTCCTGCTAGGTTTTAGGTTATTGTCCTGCTAGGTTTTAGGTTATTGTCCTGCTAGGTTTTAGGTTATTGTCCTGCCTGGTTTTAGGTTATTGTCCTGCCTGGTTTTAGGTTATTGTCCTGCCTGGTTTTAGGTTATTGTCCTGCCAGGTTTTAGGTTATTGTCCTGTTAGGTTTTAGGTTATTGTCCTGCCTGGTTTTAGGTTTTAGGTTATTGTCCTGTTAGGTTTTAGGTTATTGTCCTGTTAGGTTTTAGGTTATTGTCCTGCTAGGTTTTAGGTTATTGTCCTGCTAGGTTTTAGGTTATTGTCCTGTTAGGTTTTAGGTTATTGTCCTGCTAGGTTTTTTTAGGTTATTGTCCTGTTAGGTTTTAGGTTATTGTCCTGCTAGGTTTTAGGTTATTGTCCTGCTAGGTTTTAGGTTATTGTCCTGCTAGGTTTTAGGTTATTGTCCTGCTAGGTTTTAGGTTATTGTCCTGCTAGGTTTTAGGTTATTGTCCTGCCTGGTTTTAGGTTATTGTCCTGCCTGGTTTTAGGTTATTGTCCTGCTAGGTTTTAGGTTATTGTCCTGCCTGGTTTTAGGTTATTGTCCTGCTAGGTTTTAGGTTATTGTCCTGCCTGGTTTTAGGTTATTGTCCTGCTAGGTTTGAGGTTATTGTCCATCTCCCAGTGTCTGGTGGAAACCAGACTGAACCAGGGTTTCCTCTAGTATTTTGCCTGTCCTTAGCTCCATTCCATTTCTTTCTTATCCTGAAGAACTTCCCAGTCCTTAATGATGCAGCCACCACTATGCTTGAAAACATATATATGGAGAGTGTGTTGTATTGGATATGTCCCAAACATAACACTTTGTATTCAGGACAAAAAGTGAATTGCTTTGCCACATGTTTTGCAGTATTACTTTAGTTTCTTGTTGCAAACAGAATGCATGTTTTGTAATATTTGTATTCTATACAGGCTTCCTTCTTTTCACTCTGTCAATAGGTTAATTGTGGTGTAATGACAATGTTCTTGATCTCAGTTTTCTCCTATCACAGCCATTAAACTCTGTAACTGTTTTAAAGTCACCATTGATTGGCCTCAAGGTAAAATCCCTGAGCAGTTTCCTTCCTCTCCAGCAACTGTTAGGAAGGATGCCTTTATCTTTGTAGTGACTGGGTGTATTGATACACCATCCAAAGTGTAATTAATCACTTCACCATGCTCAAAGGTATATATATATATTTACCCATCTACCAATAGGTGCCCTTCTTTGCGAGGCATTGGAAAAACCTCTCTGGTTTTTAAGGTTGAATCTGTGTTTGAAATTCACTGCTCGACTGAGGGACCTTACAGATAATTGTTTGTGTGGGGTACAGAGATGAGGTAGTGTTTCAAAAATCATGTTAACCCTAAGAGTCTATTGATGAACTGGTGAGTCAATCTAATTAACATAATACAAAAATCCTCATCAAAATCTGTCAGTTTAAAGTAGAGATATCAGTTTTTTTGCATGAGCTGCTTCTCAATCCACCCCATCTGCCTACGCCGGCCTTCCGCATCTGCAGTGGAAAGTGGCAGAGCAACAGACATTGATAAATTCACTATGGAAAAGGGAGACTCTCTGTTTTTCTCTTCGACCCCCACAACTGTCACGTGACTCGTCTGAATGTAACCCATATAACTGAATGGAAACTGAATAGTTTTGTGCCAACAAAAAAAAAGGGGTTAAATATGTTTCCAAAAAACAAAAATATTTCCTGATCTTTCATATACAGTGCATTCAGAAAGTATCCCAACCCTTTGACTTTTTCCACATATTCTAAAATGGATTTAATGAATTTTCCCCCTCATCAATCTACACACAATAACCCATAATCGTGAAGCGAAAACAGGTTTTTAGAAATGTTTGCAAATTTATTAAAAATGAAAAATAAATCCTTGATGAAAACCTACTCCAGAGAACTCAGGTGATGGTCTTGATGGTCTTTTTTGCCATTTACTGTATGAATGTACTATTCGGTGCGTTTCTATGGGCTATAGTAGTAAAGGCCAAATTCAATATTTGATCAAATATATACGTACCAGTCAAAAGTTTGGACACACCTACTCATTCAAGGCTTTTTCTTTATTTACTATTTTCTACATTGTAGAATAATAGTGAAGACATCAAATCTATGAAATAACACATATGGAATCATGTGGTAACCAAAAAAGTGTTAAACAAATCAAAATAGATTTTATATTTGAGATTCTTCAAAGCAACCACCCATTGCCTTGATGACAGCTTTGCACACTCTTGGCATTCTATCAACCATCTTCACTTGGAATGCTTTTCCAACAATCTTGAAGGAGGAGCACTTGTTGGTTGCTTTTCCTTCACTCTGCGGTCCAACTCATTCCAAACCATCTGAATTGGGTTGAGGTCAGGTGATTGTGGAGGCCAGGTCATCTGATGCAGCACTCCATCACTCTCCTTCTTGGTCAAATAGCCCTTACACAGCCTGGAGGTGTGTTGGGTTATTGTCCTGTTGAAAAACAAATGATAGACCCACTAAGCGCAAACCAGATGGGATGGCGTATCACTGCAGAATGCTGTAGTAGCCATGCTGGTTAAGTGTGCCTTGAATTCTAAATAAATCACTGACAGTGTCACCAGCAAAGTACCCCCACTCCATCACACCTCCTCCTCCTTGCTTCACGGTGGGATCTACACATGTGAAGATCATCCGTTCACCTACTCTGCGTCTCACAAAGCCACGACGGTTGGAACCAAAAATCTCACATTTGGAATCATCCGACCAAAGGACAGATTTCCACTGGTCTAATGTTCATTACTCGTGTTTCTTGGCCCAAGCAAGTCTCTTCTTATTATTGGTCCTTTAGTAGTGGTTCCTTTGCAGAAATTCGACCATGAAGACCTGATCCACTCTTGAGATGTGTCTGTTACTTAAACTCTGGGAAGCATTTATTTGGGCTGCAATTCCTGAGGCTGGTAACTTTAATGAACTTATCCTCTGCAACAGAGGTAACTCTGGGTCTTCCTTTCCTGTGGCGGTCCTCATGAGAGCCAGTCTCATCATAGTGCTTGATGGTTTTTGTGTCTTCACTTGAAGAAAAGTTCAAAGTTCTTGACATTTTCCAAATTAAATTAAAGTAATGATGGAATGTCATTTCTCTTTGCATATTTGAGCTGTTCTTGCCATAATATGGACTTGGTCTTTTATCAAATAGGACTATCTTCTGTATACCACCCCTAACTTGTCACAACACAACTTATAGGCTCAAACCCATTAAGGAGGAAATAAATTCCACAAATTAACTTTTAACAAAGCACACCTGTTAATTGAAATGCATTCCAGGTGACTACCTCATGTAGCTGGTTGAGAGAATGCCAAGAGTGTGCACTTTGAAATATCTCAAATATAAAATATATTTTAATTTGTTAAACACTTTCCATGTGTTATTTCATAGTTCTGATGTCTTCACTATTATTCTACAATGTAGAAAATAGTAAAAATAAAGAAAAACCCTGGAATGAGTAGGTGTGTCCAAATTTTTGACTGGTACTGTAAATACATTCTTTATACATACAGGGGTCCTAAAATTCCAAATCAAATAGCTTAATGATCCATTGTATGACCATCGTAAAACAATTCCATGTGTCAGCTTAGTAGAACCTCAATTGAATCAATTTAAAAAATCAGCCCGTAATATAACAAAATGTGGATCCCAGCATTACCCAGTCCTCTGGTCAAGGGGTATGAATACTTTCTAAAGGCACTGTATGTCACAATGGGACGCCGAACTATCACGTCTCAGCATCTGTGTACTATGATTTACGCTTAAGTCTCAGGCAGCAACTCCAACCATCTCCGAACACACTGTAACACTGTAGGCCTATATGTTATCCCACGGAACAACAAACTGCCGTCAAAGTCAATGTATCGTTACCAACAAGCCAGGCTGCGTAATGCTGCGGAGCAAGCAGCAGGTATTTGTTAGTTAACCGCTGTTTGAATTAAGCCCTGTCTCTAGTAGCAAGGCAGAGGCCGGTTCAGGAGCGGTGAGTGTTCACGACTGTTTTGACTAAGCCATCTCGGAGAGGGCCCAGCAGAGGAGATTCCCAGCATTTGTAAAAGATTAGCGGCCAAGCCCCGGTGTAGCGAGTCCCAGGTCAGAGAGAGTGCAGCAGGCATGCGGACAGGGGAAGGAGGTGGTGGTGATTAACTTCTAGACCCTATCTTTCTTCCCATCTGTGGCAGGCCAGTCAGGCAGTCAGACACGCCGTCTGCCTTGAGTTTACATGAGGCACAGCTCTGTAATGTGATTAAAGGTGTGTAGTCACAGTGGGGGTGACCTTACAGGAGGCTAGGTCTGGTCTGGTCGCCTGGTTTGACATTCAATGCCAGTGTTGTAAATGCCGTGGTGGATTGTGGGTGTTGTAGTTGTTGTTGTTGATAAATATCGTCAGGGTTGATGTTTTTTTTAAAGGGTACATTTCTGTTTGTTCTTAGTGATGCTATGTCATTTACGAAGGTAACATTCCATGTTCTGGTCAGCTTAAATAGCAGAGAAATGTTCTGTCAGATTGATCTAGTCCCAGATAGAGTACATATGAGCTGTGTAACAACGAGAATGGCCCACATACTCTTAATCTAATCATTAGCCAAAATACTAAATGAAAACCAACTGTGCGGGGACAATAAAATACTTTTTTTTCATCTCTTTGTTTTGCTAATAAGGGAAAATGGTGCAGCATTTACATTTGGCTGCTGCCGCCGAGTTCGGAGCTAACTGCTCAGCACCTGGCTTGGCTGTCAGAGGCTCAGCGCTTCTTTAACTTCATTTCAATTTAAAACACAAACGTGTTAGATCACTGTCGATACAAAGCTCAAAAAGGCTGATTAGGCTTTTCATCCGTATTAGTCAACATGTACACTGACTTTTTAAGGGCAAGAGTTAAATAAACAGAAAAAGAACAACAACAAAACTCCTCCCTCCCGCACCCCCCCATGACTCAGCTTCAGTGGAAGACATACTGGGGCCGAGGCCAGACGTTTCTCCCAAATATTATTGTCAAATTCTCCAAATGATATATAAGAATCGTGTACATTTAAGGCACAAGCACTTGTGTGCTTGTGCCTCCGTTCTATTTCAATGCTGAGAATGCCAGCGAATCAGTAACTTCTCACAATGAACCGCGGCTCCATCGTAAAGGGTGAGCACAGCGAAGAGCAGGGGAAAAGGCTGTAAACGTCAGCTAGGACAAATCCAATGACCTGGCTCTCTGTGACCTGGTTCTTTTTTATTTTCTAAGTTGGCTGCAGCCCCAATACCCCCCCACCCCCACACACACATAAAGATAGACATACTGTACCTACACACACACTATTTAATTTCTCTACACATTTCAAACCATCTTTTCACAGTAAAATCCAGAATGTTTGACCACATGGAGTCAAGTGGAAAGGTTATGACTCAAATTAAATTCTAGTAATAAGTTCAATGGTAATAGTGCTTGTATGAAACAGCTGGGTGTGGAGATGCTGTTTACAGTCATCAGTCCTGACACACTCCTCCATCACTACATCACTCCGTCACTATTTACTGCTGCTGCCTTCCCTAACAGACAGACCTTTGGTTTTAAACCTCGTCCTGACCAAATCTGGGTTCAATTACTATTCTAAATATTTTCAAATACTTAAGTTGGGCTTGATTGATCTTGCCTGGCACAATTGAACCAAATGAATAGTCGCAAAACTGCCAACTTCGCCCATTTGGAAGATCTAGGCAGGCTAGAGCAAACGATAAAAGTAGTTTAAAGATGACAAATGTTATTTGAACCCAGGTTTGGTCCGAGTTTACACCATTCTGGCCTAGCTTGGTCTTGGCTCTGTTTCACTCACCTGCCTTGTAAAGGCATCTGTCACCAGGCCAGCACACACACACACACACACACACACACACACACACACACACACACACACACACACACACACACACACACACACACACACACACACACACACACACACACACACACACACACACACACAGCTTTATTTTCAGAACTTTTCTGGATGGTAAAAATGTTGAACATTAAAAATCCTATAAACCTCTAACCATAACCTTAACCCAACCGTAACCTTAACCCCATAACCCTAACCCTAACTTTAACCGTAATCTTAACCCTAACCCCATAACCCTAACCCTATAACCCTAACCCCATAACCCTAACCCCATAACCTTAACCCCATAACCCTAACCCTAACCCCATAACCCTAACCCCATAACCTTAACCCTAACCCCATAACCCTAACCCCATAACCCTAACCCCATAACCCAAACCCCATAACCCTAACCCTAACCCCATAACATTAACCCTAACCCCATAACATTAACCCTAACCCCATAACCCTAACCCTAACCCAATAACCTTAACCCTAACCCCATAACCCTAACCCCATAACCTTAACCCTAACCCCATAACCCTAACCCCATAACCTTAACCCTAACCCCATAACCTTAACCCTAACCCCATAACCCTATTACCTTAACCCTAACCCCATAACCCTAACACCATAACTCTAAACTTAACCCGTAACTTTAACCTTAACCCTAACCCCATAACCCTAACTTTAACCCAAAAACCCTAAACTTAAACGTTAACCTTAAAAAAGTCCTGACTGTTCAATTATTATTATGTTCTTCTACCTTGTCAGGACATTTGGGTGAATTGTTAAGACATTGGGGTCCTGATAAGGTAGGATAAGTACACACACATCACGTCCCCTCAGGACTTGAGAGTCAGGACACCAGTCAGACACACCGTGCTGGCAGCACACAGATGGAGTCCTGGTTTTGAGTAGAGACATGAGCTGGGTTGACTTAGCTTAGCTACTAAGACTAGGATTGATCTGTTTTACGTCCTGTATAGATGCACTGAATGGATTCACTGCGAAGTCTGAAGTCATTCAGTTTGTGAATAGTTGGGTGGATTTGGGATATTTGGCTTAATTTTCTCCCGTGTCTAGGCAATGGCTTCTTAAAGTTAGTGGTCTGGGCACAGAGGCTCAGGAAGAACCTTACTACCAGGAGCTGGATTGGTCAACAGACGACTTGACGGACAGATGGACGATGGGGCACAGGAGGCTGCTGAAAGGAGGATGACTCATAATAATGGTTGAAATGGAGCAAATGGAATGGCAACAACAACATTGGTGTGGCAGGTAGCCTAATGGTTAGAGAGTTGGGCCAGTAACTGAAAGGTTGCTAAATCGAATCCCCAAGCTGACAATGTCTAAATCTGTCATTCTGCCCCTGAACAAGGAAGTTAACCCAGTCTTCCTAGGCAGTCATTGTAAATAAGAATTTGTTCTTAACTGACTTGCCTAGTTAAATAAATAAAATAATAAAACCACGGAAACCATGTGTTTGATGTATTTGATACCATTCCACTAATTGCACTCCAGCAAATTACCACGAGACCTTCCTCCCCAATTAAGTTGCCACCAACCTGTAAAGGTGTCTTGCATACCTTTCAAATGATTCCAGTTACTAGCTAATGGTGTGTGTGAGATTCAGGTTACTCACTGGGACAGTTTAGGTTATCCAAATGGGTAGTTGTGCACAAGGTTTGACCTGGGGCCATAGCCCATAGGGTTCTGGTCAAAAGGTAGTGCACTACTGTGTTTATGACGGTGTCTTTCAGTCTGTTAGGTCTCCCACGTGTACCGTACCACATGCTGAACACACACCTACACACTAGTGTGTCGTTGTCACACTGGTCACATAGACACCCTGTGTGGGGAGACTACTGGGCACCACCAGTGACATGGTGTGACCACTAGGTGGTGACAGGCACAAGTGTAAAGTAGTAATTACAACAGAGACAGAGAACAGCGAGTGGCTGTGGGCGGGTAGCGGAGAGCCCTGTCATTGGTGGTGAGTCTAATCAGGATGGACCACCCGGTTTACCCTGGCATTGATGGATATGACATTTGTGGGGGTGGGAGGGATCAGTGTGTTTGTGTACGTCCCTTTGTGTGTATGAAACCACAGCCTTTATATTGCCTTGTAATGTGTTCTCCAGTGTGTGGGCTTTGATTTACAGTGTCCCCTTGACTTGTCCGGCCATGCGGTGAACTCCTTGTGTAGGGGATAGGGAGGCAGTCATTGGGCTGAAGGCTGCAGGCTGGAGTTTGGGGGCGTGGTGCGTTTACTGTCAGCTGTTTGTTAGACTGCGGTCAGCCCTGTTCTGTTTAGAGGGACCGTTGTTGTGAGGAAGTCTGCTCCACGCAACATCTGTCTGTTTCCTCTGAAATGCTGAGGACCATTTTCATTCATCTGACCACTGTAATATCATTCTGGCCGGGGACTCTAGTAGAAGTCACTTCTAATGGCCGCAGACTGCTAAGGAGAACTCTGTTAGGGAAGCCTTTTATTTCAGTGTAAAAAGGCATCCAGCATTTTCAGGGTGAAATGCAATGGACCTTTCAAGTTGACTAGTCATTACAAGAGTTTGGAGAAAATTGTTTCCATTTTTCTACTATTTGCTCTGGCTCCTGAAAATGGCTGAAATATTTAAGAAAATTGTTTTTCTTTGCGACACTCAGAGTTGAATTCATGGCAAACTGAAAAAAAACTGAAAAATTGGGCGTGCAAAATTAAAAGCAAAATCCAAAACATAAAGCAAAATCTACAATGGAATGGTTCAAAAATAAACATATCCAGGTGTTAGAATGGCCAAGTCAAAGTCCAGACCTGAATCCAATCAAGAATCCGTGGAAAGAACAGAAAACTGCTGTTCACAAATGCTCTCCATCCAACCTCACTGAGCTCGAGCTGTTTTGCAAGGAGGAATGGGAAAAAATGTCAGTCTCTCGATGTGCAAAACTGATAGAGACATACCCCAAGTGACTTACAGCTGTAATCGCAGCAAAAGGTGGCGCTACAAAGTATTAAATTAAGGGGGCTGAATAATTTTGCACGCCCAATTTTTCAGTTTTT
This sequence comes from Oncorhynchus keta, assembly GCF_023373465.1. Classification (NCBI taxonomy): domain Eukaryota; kingdom Metazoa; phylum Chordata; class Actinopteri; order Salmoniformes; family Salmonidae; genus Oncorhynchus; species Oncorhynchus keta. The sequence goes on from NC_068442.1 coordinate 44,029,174, forward strand.
GATTTGTTAAAAAAGTTTGAAATATCCAATAAATGTCATTCCACTTCATGATTGTGTCCCACTTGTTGTTGATTCTTCACAAAAAAATACAGTTTTATATCTTTATGTTTGAAGTCTGAAATGTGGCAAAAGGTCACAAAGTTCAAGGGGGCCGAATACTTTCGCAAGGCACTGTAGTTCATGAGCAAAGTAGTTCATGAGTAATAAGGAATTAACATGGTATACCTTTCGGAACACAGCTTAAATCTGCTATAACAAACTGATTTGATCCTCATGAAAATTCTCTTGTCTGCTGGTACTACTAATCCTGCTAAGAAAACAGAGATTTCTGTCCTTCTAATTTAATAAAAATGTTCTTCTTCCCCCTCTTCCCTCTCTCCGTCG